>NC_067234.1:11082500-11682500 GCF_019924925.1 Ctenopharyngodon idella
GCACCTTTGCTGCCTCCACACATCTCACCATTTTTATTCTGTTACCTGTTCCTTACCCTAGACTAGCTGGGGACGTAACAACATCAAATAAGACAGACAATTTCACATAGAGCGCTTACTGAAGACACAGAAGCTAACTCTGTTTGGTTCAGGTGTGCTTTATATATAATAAATAGATATGGTATTCTGTATGACGAAATATTTTGCACACATGTGAGAATAAATCAATATTTCTCCAAATATATGCACTTTTGGACTAAGAATCTTAATGGACGCTGTCTAGTGCATCTATGTGAACACAAATAAACTGGAGCAGACATGACTGAATTCATATGCGTGTGATATTCTATTCAAAATATCAAACATTACAGATTGATTATTTTGCACTCCTGACATAGTCTCAGCCTCAGACATCACACCCACTGACCATTGGCTGAACATCTGATGCATATGGTACACTTTACTGGAAACACTTCAGCAGTTTCGAAGTCATCATCTGGTTGGTTGAATTCCACAGGATGTCTGTGTGCGTTGCGTTCTTTAACGGTCCGCCTGGAAACAAATGCAGTGATGCTAAACCCCCTCACGGAAGAACACTGTCATGTTTAGAACTGTGACAACGAGCGCTTACCAAGATCAACTTAACGTTGGATTTTCAAAAGTATGTGAAGTTCGCTGCTCCATTGATGCAGTAAACTTGCACAATGTTCTTGAATTAATAATTGCATGTCGGTCTGTTATTGAAGGGACACCAACTTTACATTTTTACACCCCTAAAGCTGACGCGGAACAAAACGAACTGTGGTTGGTTGCATTACATGTCAGTCAAATGTCCTTTTGGGCGGTCCTTGGCCAATGAAAGCTGCAATAGAGTCCAGACCTTCTACCGTCAGTCTGAAGGTCTGGCTACGCGAGACTACTCCTGACATAAATTATGAAATTAATGTCACTGCCCTTACGGAACAAAAATATATGGGAATATACTGCAAAATATATTGCAATATATTACATAATACATTTTCATATATGGGAAACTTCTGCTTTTATTTTTCAATATACTGCAAGATATGCATTGACCATGTATTGCTATATATTGATACATATAAAATATTGGTAACACTTTATTTTAAGGATCAGAAATTAGACAGTAATTAATAGCTAATAACTGCATTTGTAAGTGACTAGTTATGTACTTGTATGCCATTACAAGCTATTTATAAAGCCTTTGTCAGCTGTTGTCAGTGTTTGTTTTATGGCTCAAAGAACAAACTACAGATGAGACACATCTTGAATAATCACAATCAATTGCCAAAGAGTTTATTGATAAATTTGTTTTTAACACAAAAGATGATGATGGTCACAGAATAAACTGAACATCTACATCTTTTCACACAGGATACTTCCTCCTGATGTCATGCAAAATCATTCCCAGGGGGCCATTTTTATGTTTGTCACCATGCCAGTACGTCTACTCGATTACTTTTAAGTGGTCTTTGAGCCTGCTTTCTGTGCGGTTCCCCCTAAATCGCCACACTGTTACCTTGCAAACTCCCCACAGTCTTTCAATGTTCTCTGTGTGAGCACCTGTCTGAGGATCAACAAAAACCTCTTTATGGTTCACAGTTAGATGGTTATATCCAGCATCTCTGAGACAGTTATAGGCTCTCCACCCATCTGATTGACAACTTTCAGAATGGGTCTTCTGAACTCCTCTTTGACCCCAAGCATTCCAAACACCCATGATGCCCTGTTGCTCTGTCTTCCTCGGTTGTACTAAAAATGACAGAATTTAAGAATTTATTGTATCATTCATCTTTACTATAAAGTGTGAACAGATGTAATTGAAAATATATTACCTTTCTTTTGTGGCCAAATTTGCTCTCATCAATAAAAACAATTTTGTGTCTTTTTCCAATTTTCAGGTCACCTCTTCTCTTCATTCTTTTAATTGCAGAGTTGCAGACTCCACGCAGACGATAAGCAAGTTTAGTCAGTGTAGAAGAGCTTCCAGTGATGCCTTCCTGTAGCATGTCCACTTGCCACAACCTGAGTCCTTGTGAAAATCTACAATTTAAAAGCAAACACATAGGATACACAGAAAAAAAAAGAAAAGAAAAAAAAACAGGATCATAACACATATCTTAATACTCAGTTCACTGTCAATTTTATATTATTAACATTGCTAACAAGTATAAGTTCTGATATTGTAAGGACGAGACTGAGGCGGCATTAGAATCCATTTGCGGAGTTTTATTAGGAGTGAGTGTAAAAGGCAGGAATGTTAAGCCAGGCGATAGGTCACAACCAGAATAGCAGTCCAAACGAGCAACAAACACAAGGGTAATCCAAAAGGCAGAGGTGAGTAAACAGGCAAAAGGTCCAAACGGTAGTTAGCAGGAAGCTCTAACTATTATGTGACCTCATTGACTCTCTTCAAAATCTTAAAAGGACCAACATACCTGGGGCTGAGCTTCCTGCTGGGTAGCCGCAGCTTGAGGTCCCTCGTTGAGAGCCAGACCCATTGACCTGGTTGGTAGGGAGGATGTGGGCGACGTTGTCGGTTGGCTTGGAGTTCCTGTACTCTCACAGCTCTCTGCAGATGGACGTGTGCGCTGTCCCACACCCTCTCACTACGTCGGATCCAGTCGTCCACTGCGGGGACCGAAGAAGGTTCGCCAGACCAAGGGAACAAAGGAGGTTGATATCCAAGGATGCACTGGAAGGGGGTCAGGCCAGTAGAGGAATGCGTCAGGGAATTTTGTGCGTATTCAGCCCATGGAAGGAATTCAGACCAGCGGTGTTGTTCTCGGCTACAGTAAGAGCAAAGGTATCTCCCAATTTCTTGGTTAAGTCGTTTGACTTGCCCATTTGACTGAGGCTGGTAACCTGACGTGAGGCTGATATTAATGTCCAGATGTTTACAGAAGGCTCTCCAAACTTGGGACGTGAACTGAGTTCCTCGGTCGCTGACAATATCGTCGGGTAAACCATAATTTCTGAAGACATGGTGAAAGAGCGCTTGAGCAGTCTCCATAGCTGTGGGGAGACCCTTTAGAGGCACCAAATTACAGGACTTGGAGAACCGGTCAATTATGACCAAGATAGCAGTGAAGCCATTGGAAAGTGGTAGATCGGTTACAAAGTCAATGGAGAGATGGGACCAAGGACGTTGTGGGATGGGTAGTGGTTGGAGGAGACCTGAAGGTAACTCCTTGGGGGTCTTGGACTGAGCACAGACTTGGCAGGCTTTGACGTAAGTAGTTACATCTTTTGTCATTGAGGGCCACCAGAATGAGTTCTGTAATAAGTGAAGAGTGCGAGATATACCTGGATGACCGGCGCTAACAGAGGTGTGGACCTATTGCGTTACTCTGTGACGTAAATTTTGTGGAACATACTGCTTATTAGGAGGACAGTTCTCAGGTGCGGGGTCTTGCAGTTGCTCTCTCTGAATCTCCTCCAATCTCCTCCAGGTGACCGAAGCAATGACAATAGATGGTGGAAGAATGCATTCGGGTGTGGGGGTTTCAGTGGGAACATCATACCGCCTAGATAGGGCATCTGCCTTACTGTTTTTGCTGCCTGGTCGATATGTCACAGTAAACTGGAATTGGGTAAAAAAATAGGGACCAGCGAGCCTGGCGTGGGTAGAGCCATTTAGCACTCTTGATGTATTCTAGATTCTTGTGGTCAGTGATTACTTGAAAGGGGTGGACTGCTCCCTCAAGCCAGTGTCTCCACTCCTCGATGGCTGCTTTCATGGACAGAAGTTCTTTATTCCCTACATCATAATTCCTCTCTGCTGCAGTTAACTTTCTTGAGAAGAATGCGCATGGGTATAGTTTACCGGGCTGGCCGTGACGTTAGGAGAGCACAGCTCCTATACCGCAGTCAGAAGCGTCTACTTCCACCACAAACGGGAGATCCGGATCAGGATGTTTTAGGATTGGGGCTGTTGTAAACCTTTCTTTCAACGATTTGATTGCTTGGCTGGCCACTTCCATCCACCTTAGCTTGGTAGGTTTTCCTTTCAAGAGGGACGTCAGGGGAGAAGCAGTCATACTGTATTTCTGATAAAGCGTCTATAAAAGTTGGCAAATCCCAAAAACCTTTGAAGCTCCATCACAGTAGATGGTTGAGGCCATTCTGTGACTGCCTTGACCTTGGATTCATCCATCTTTACCCCCTGGTGGCTGATGTGGTAGCCCAGGAATGAAGTCTGTTGGACATGAAATTCACACTTCTCTGCCTTAACGTATAATTGGTTTGCGAGTAGACGAGCAAGGACTGTCCTGACATGGCTGACATGTTCATCTTTGGATTTAGAGTAGATCAGAATATCATCAATGTAAGCAATTACATACTGGTTCAGAAGGTCCCGGAAGATCTCATTAATGAAAGGCTGGAGTACGGCAGGAGAGTTGGCAAGCCCATACGGCATAACTTGGTACTCATAGTGCCCCCTAGTGGTGAGGAAGGCAGTTTTCCATTCGTCGCCCTCTTTGATTCTGATCAAGTTATAAGCACTCCGTACGTCAAGTTTGGTGTAAATGGTGGCTTCGTGGAGCTGCTCCAGGGCTGAGGGAACCAATGGGAGGGGGTAGCGGAATTTAACTGTGACATTATTGAGTCCCCTATAATCAATGCATGGCCTTAACCCTTTATCTTTCTTTTCCACGAAGAAGAACCCTGCGGCAGCTGGAGAGGTGGAGGGTCGGATGAACCCTGAGCTTAGCGCTTCTTCAATATAATCTTCCATGGCCTGGGTCTCCTTTCTGGACAGCGGGTAGACTTTACTTTTAGGGGGCATGGCGTTAGGCAGTAAATCTATTGCACAGGCCCAGGGGTGATGAGATGGTAATTGCGTGGCTTTGGTTTTGCTAAAGACTTCTGTCAGATCGTTATAACAGTTGGGGATGTTAACAGTCTTGTTCGTTTCTGGGCTTTCAATACTAGTGGTCAAACATGGTTGGGGGACTTGGGAAAAACAATGACTTCTACAGAAGTTCGACCAATTGGTCAACTCACCATGATGCCAGGAAATAATGGGGTCATGAATGGATAGCCATGGAAATCCGAGGATTACTTAATGCTTAGGGGAGTCAATGACATATAGGGAGATTAATTCTTGATGGAATAAACCCACTTGAAGAGTTAATGGCTTGGTCTGATAGGTGATCCCCTCCCCAATGGTGTTATCGTCTACGGCCTTGATCCTGATAGGAGGGTTGCATGGTTGGGTGGCAATGTCATATTTCTTGATGAGGTCTTTGTGTATGAGGTTTAAGGCTGCCCCAGAGTCTATCATCGCTGTTAATGAAATAGAGGCATCTTCAGGTTTTATTTCAATAGGGAGCTTGAAAGATCTATTACTGAGTAGTGAAAAATATTCTATATTTACCCGTGAGGTTGTCTGGGCTTTATGTGGGCACCCCTGACTGCGATGGCCTGCTTCACCACAGTAAAAGCATAGACGGAGTTGACGTTGTCTCATTCTTTCCTCTTCTGAAAGTCGAGAGAAACCTAGTTGCATGGGCTCATCGCTGGACTTGTCGGTAGATGACATCATCGTAGGCAAGACAGTCTGCGAAAAGCGTTGTGATTCCCTCACACTTCTTCGTTTCGGTGCTTGTCACATCAGATTATCAAACTACATAGTAAGAAAGTCACAAAGTCAGAAAATGATAAATCCTCTCCTTTACATGCCAACTCGGTTTGCAGGTCTGGGTTAAGGCTCCGTTGAAAGACAGCTTTCAATGAAATGTCGTTCCATCCACTCTGAGCCGTGAGCGTTCTAAACAAAATGGCGTAATCAGCGGCGGTGCGGTTACCTTGTGACATATGCAGGATTTGCGTCGACACATCTCTGCCCCCAGCGGGATACTCAAACACTTCATGCAGTTGCTGAATGAAATAATCAAAAGACGTTCTGAATCGTAGATCCGTCTCCCAAACTGCCGCGGCCCAGTCTAAAGCTCTTCCAGATAATAACGTCATCATAAAAGCGCATTTCTTCTCCTCTGACACAAACTTGTCTTCCTGGTTTCAAAGTAAATCTTTACTTGATGAATAAAGCCTCTACACTGATCCACACAGCCATCAAATTTGTCTGGTAACGCAAAGCTTACAGTCTTCGGTGTGGCCGATGGGAGGGATTGGATGTAATGAGTCAGGTGTTCATTGACAGACTGGAGCTTAGCGAGTTGATCTTGGTAGCCCTTCAAAACTTCAGTTTGGTAGGCAAAAGCTGCTTGCAAGTTGGAAACTTCCGCTGGATTCAGTTGCGGCGAAGTATTCTGTAAGGACGAGGCTGAGGCGGCGTTAGAATCCATTTGCGGAGTTTTATTAGGAGTGAGTGTAAAAGGCAGGAACGTTAAGCAAGGCGATAAGTCACAACCAGAATAGCAGTTCAAACGAGCAACAAACACAAGGGTAATCCAAAAGGCAGAGGTGAGTAAACAGGCAAAAGGTCCAAACACAATCATCAGTCCAAATCAGGCTACCAAAGTAAGGGGATAATCCAACAGATGTAATCAGGGAAAACAGGCAGAATCATACACTAGGCAAACAGGCAGGAATAAAGAAAATGCTCAGTAAGGCAGATGAACTGGCAATACTGCGCAAGGGGCAAGTGCACAACCACACCCTGAAATACTGAATAAACAGGAAGTGAGAGTAGAAGCAGAGGGAGTGAGACAGTCAATACTCAGGCGAGGGCTCCCTCTGCTGGTGTGGCGTTACAGATATTATCTGCCTGAATAATATACTACAAAAGATTTTCCTCTTAACACATTTTTCCTCTTAACAGGAAGGGCTCATGGAACGGAGTGGGCTCATGGGCTGCTGGAGCCAATTTGTGGGCTGCTGGAGCGGATTCGTGGGCTTCTGGAGCGGGCTCGTGGGAAGCTGGAGCGGGCTCGTGGGAGACTGGAGAGGGCTCGTGTAAGGCTGGAGCTACTGGCTCCGTCCAAAAGTCAATAAGCCAGTCATTCATTTTACTCACTGGAGACTTGGGCTGCTCGGTGGCAGAATTCACTGGAGATTTGGGTTGCTCAGAGGCAGAATTCGCTGGAGACTTGGGCTGCTCGGAGGCAGAATTCTCTGGAGACTCGGGCTGCTCGGAGGCAGAATTCTCTGGAGACTTGGGCTGCTTGGTGGCAGTATTCGCTGGAGACTGGGGCTGCTTGGCGGCCTTATTTTTTCGGCCGTCTGGGCCTAGCGGTGGACTTCTCTTTGGGTGGCTTGGGCTTTTTGTCAGGCAGGACTCCAGGGGAATACCCACTGGAGGGGTATGTGGGGGAAACTGGCGGTTGGCGAACTGGCCAGGCCGCTTGTATTTCTGCGGGAACTGGACGAGGAAAACATGATTCTTTTTGAATCTCTTCAATTTCAAAATCAGAACCATTCAGAAAGAGAATCAGATTAATAGTTTCTACTAGGGGAAAAAAAACATGCAGGTTCACTAAAGCGAATCGTGTCCAGACCCGCCAGAAAACAAGCTTTAATTGGGGCATCCGGTCAGTTCACCAAGTAAGCAAGCTCAGAAAATTCCTCCACATTCCTCTCCAGCGGGTGACCATCCTGCCAAAATCCCCAAAGACTTCAATAAACAGGTTATTTATTATCACAAAGGAAACAGAGAACCATACACACATATAAACTAACAATAAGAACAGACAGGGAGTGCTAGGAGTGAGTCCAACTTAAAAGGAGTGCTGACGATGACAACAGGTGCGGGGAATCCAGGAATGGCGGGAAGGCTGATGAGGGAAGTGCAAACAGGTGATGAACAGGGAGGATTCTGGGAAACGGAGTTTGGGACAGGCGTGGATTTAACAAATAATGAGCATGGGATAATTATATAAAGCTTTTCTTATCATGCAGCTTCCTTTTCATTGTAGAAGTCCCTGAATTTCATGATGTGGTGGTATGATGGGCAATACATGTATTTCCGCAGTAATCCTTTTTGCATCAACCAATAAACACATTTTTTGTTTGTATTTGCTGATGGTCTGAAAAATATTCTCCGCAGAAAATCATAATTTGAAGCCATGACGCTTCACGGCGGAGCTATTTCAGACTTTGACACAAAATCTGTAGCGCGTATTGGTAGTGCATTTGAATTTCGCTGGTGGTCTAGACCTGCGCAGTGCACGCACTTCCTGATTTGAGGTGTTTGGCCTTTGTTGCGGTTCCCTCTCACTTAGAGAGTAGAAGGCGATATGCTGAAGCCTACGCTCCCCCGAGCTCCGGATAGATCGTGACGGTAGGTGTTGGCCCTCTCTGGGCCACCCTTGACATCACCCTGTGATGAGTGAGCTGGCTTCCTTTTGTTTGAGAGTCTCTATTCAAGGCTGCCACTCCATTTGAGCTCTAGGTAGTTGAGGTCTTTGAAGTTGGCCTACTGCAAGGCCATCTTGACAATCATCCTATGATGAGTATGTTGGCTTCCTCTCATTTGAGAATTTTTATTGAAGCCTCTGCTCCACTGAGCTCCAGGTAGTTGATGTCCTCAAGTGATGGCCTGTTAAGGCCACCTTGACATTCCCTGTGGTGAGTGTGTTGGTTTTCTTTCACTTGGAGTTGTTAGGCTGAATTCTCCGCTTCATTGAGCTCCAGGAAGGTCATGAGTGCATGGGTGCCGGCCCTTCTTTTGGGCCGCCCCGATATCCGGCCTAGGCTTGTACTTAGGAATACATCTTTTTTTTTTTGACAGTGCCGGTTCAGCTGTAGCTTTCCGCCTCCTAGCATGTAGCAGCCCGGAGTAGGCTACTCCTTGGAGAGCCTCTCCAGCTTAAGACTAGCAGCTAGTGATCCTAGCATGCCTCCTCTCTTTGCGAGAGTCATCCCCAGTCGGGGCCCGCCTTCTGCATTAGGCTATTTATGCAAGTGGCAGACCTTACGGCCTCCTCAATGTATCTAGGTTGAGCTGAAACGCCTCTTGATATTAGATTATAAGCGATATGCTGTGCTTCAGTTTCCTGGTGGTGTTATGCACAGACAAATAGCCAGGTGTTGTAGGCTTTTGTTGAAAGCCTCCCCTGTGGTTGTCCTTGAGCGTTGTTAGACTTCCTCTTGTTTAGAGAGTGGAAAACACTATGCTGAAGTATCCGCTCTCCAGATCTTTGGTAGTAGCTAGTTTGAGCTTGGAGCATCTCTCCACTAAAAGCTCCTTGATTATTATCAAGTCGCGGAGTCGAGTGTTGCAGGCCCCTCCTGTGGAATTTCTTCCTGTTGGGGCCTCCATTCCTCCAGAGCTGAGCTCAGACGGCCTTTCTCGTCTTGGAGGGAGAGTTTTTGCTCAGGTTTTTACCTTTGAGCCTTTCTTGGTTAGCTCACTTCGCTCCCAGAGCTCCGTGCCCCATATGTGCCCGATATGTGCCCAACATCAGTGATGCTCAGGTCAAGCGTGTCGGATACTCCCCCTTTTCAGGGCGAGTTGAGCACACTCCTTTAGAGCTCAAGCATTAGCCTCGGGCCTGTGGCCGTTATTCTAGAGAAGTAGGCCCTGACTGAGGCCTCCTCGTCAGCCCGGTCGCATATTTCTGTACTCCCCTTGTTTTAAGGGTAGAAAGCGATATGCTGAGTACACGGCTTGTTATGGCAATGCGAACGAGTATTCCAAGCCTGCATACCTCTAGTGGCTATCTCTGTTGGAGTTAGATTTGCTACCAAGTAGTTGGGCCTCCTCGGGTCACCTTGAAAGCGATCCTCTGGGTTGAGCTAGGTTCCTGAGTGTCCTAGTTCCCTAGAATTGAGCAGATGGTTACCAGGTAGCTCAGGCTCCATTGGAGCCTCCCTGATACTAGCCCTGGAGTTCTAGATCTGCTAGCAAGTAGTTGGCCCTCGAGCAGGCCACCTTGAAGGAGATCCTCTAGGTCGAGTAGTTCCTTAGCACTTCCAGCTAAGATAGTATTCTGAATCGCTAGAGTTATATTAGAGTGTAGGCTCTTTAGGAGCCTCCCTGGTACTTGCATTTAACTTGGTCAATACTTGTCTTGGTTGAGTCCAGTGGGTACTCCCCTCACAGTGAGGGTTGTTCTTTAGAGTACTGCGCTCCCGAGGTCTGATTGGAAGGTTGAAGGTCTCTCATGAGACCTCCCTGGGAGGTCAGTATTGAAGGCTGAGGACCTTGCCCCTGAGTTGGTCACTGAGGTTTAAAGGGTTCTTTTTAGTAAGTTGGAGCTGTTGGAGCTGGAGGTACGTCTCTCTTTAGGGACCCTTTTTAGAGTATTCAGCCTCCAGAGTGCTTATTGAAAACGCTCTGTAGATCCTAGGTTGAGCAGAGTAACTCCCCTCGATTGCAAGGGTTCTAAGCGTTATGCCGAATTCTGCTCCCCAGGATGCCAGTCTCTACGTCCGGTCTGAGTTGGTTACTTCCAGTTACTGCCAGTTCGCAGTCCCTCTTTCTGGACCCCTCCTCTGGAGGCTAGTGCTTTAGAGATTATGTTTTGGTAACAGACAGGTTGCTGGCCAGACTAGGTTTCTACTAAGTAGGACCAGGTTGGCCTCCCTGGTGGCAGTCGGTAGACTATGCTCCCCTGAGAAGTGACTGGCCGGGGCTCCTTTCGGCTCCCTGGCCACATTCCCTTAAAGGGACCCCTTCTGTTTGAAGTTGTTGGTTCCAAACCTTTGAGCGGCCTTGGTAGGCCTCTAGATGTTTCTGGAGGCCTCTTTGAGGCTTATAGCTTGGATGGTGGCCGTAGGGAATGCTGTCACTGACAGCCTTTGCGACCCTTAGGAGGAGTGTTTTTTTGGCATTTCAGTTGAAATGGTTTCTCATATTTGTCACAGCCATTCTTTGGCATGCACTCCCCTCAACATGGCGGCGTGGGTATTCGTTCTCCACATGCGTTAATATGCAGTGCAAATTCCCTGTTCTCAGGGAACCATGGTTACATGCGTAACCTGAGACGTTTTGCTGTGTGTGGGTATGTGATTCTTGATGGGTTTTCTAAAATAAATTTGCAAATGAATTTGTTTCCTTATGAGTTTAATTAGATTCTTCTCCCCTTCAAGTCCTTCAAATGAACTGGTGGTTTTTAATGAGCTATCCGGAGTTAACTTATTGACAGGATTAAAGGCCTGTCTGGCGCCCGAACAAACAAATAAAAAATATATAAATAAATTGAGATTCATTTTTTTTTTTTTTTTTAAAGTTGAGGGGCTACCACCGTTACAACTTTCAGGGCCCAGAAAGGTACTAAAAACATATTTAAAACAGTTCATGTGAGTACAGTGGTTCAACCTTACTGTTATGAAGCGACGAGAATACTTTTTGTGCTGCAAAAAAAAAAAAAAAAAAAAAGACTTTTCAACAATATCTAGTGATGGCCGATTTCAAAACACTGCTTAGAAGCTTTAAGAATCTTTTGTTTCAAATCAGTGGTTTGGATTGCGTGTCAAACTGCCAAACTGCTGAAATCACGTGACTTTGGCGCTCCTACCCACTGATTTGAATTTCAAAACAAAAGATTCCTAAAGCTTCGAAGCAGTGTTTTGAAATCAGGCCATCACTAGATATTGTTGAAAAGTCATTATTTTGTTTGTTGTTTTTTTGCGCACAAAAAGTATTCTCGTCGCTTTATAATATTAAGGTAGAACCACTGTACTCGCATGAACCGTTTTAAATATGTTTTTAGTACCTTTCTGGGCACTGAAAGTGTAAATTAACTTACTGGCAATAGAGGCCTCAGTGAGCCATCGGATTTCATCAAAAATATCTTAATTTGTGTTCCAAAGATGAACGAAGGTCTTAGGGGTGTAGAACGACATGAGGGTGAGTAATAAATGACATAATTTTAATTTTTGGGTGAACTAACCCTTTAACATCTAGTGGCTTGACTTACGTGTATCTGGGCTAGCAAAGTCCAGAGTTATTTAACTAGTGACTTTAGAAATGTGAACCTGCTTTGTGCCTGAACCAATATGGCTCAAACGTATCTAATTAGAACTATGTGTAATTTTAACAAATGATATAGCATAGCTATGCTTGCCTCACAGCAGGGTTGTCTTCCTGCTGATGTTATTATTGACTCAAAACACATTCTCATGCTAGCTTTGATTGTTTATTTATTATTCCTTGCATCATACGCAACTTGTAAAACGTCAAACGATTTTATATAGGTTTCTTTATTGCTGCTGCTATTGACTCTGATATTCTGCTGCTAGCTTTCTTATGCGCTTAATTATACACTCCTTGTATCATACTGTAAAACATCAAACATGATTTTGAACATGTGTAAGTTTGTTTCGTTGATAAATGCAGACCCTTATACACAGGCAGTACATTTTAATCTTGGGATGCACTGAGCATATTACTTTAACTGTTCAATCTCTAGCAATACAATACAGAGACCAATACTAAAAACATAAAATTGAGGCCAATCTCATTCCTGAGTTTTGCCCCACTAAATCCACCCTACCTAAGCTTTTACCACTATATCATATAAATAAATCAACCAAACTCAGCAATGCCAACATTTTGGAAAATGGACACAAACTCTGATCTCAACGTTTTGTTGTTCTCATGAGAATTATTTTGACAATATAATTTACAATTATCCTTTTTAGCGTGCCCACACTGTTTGGCTTAACGCTCATAAGCATGTCTCATTCATCACACACTAAATAAATTCTTGGTTCATGGACTATAGATTTTTAGTCAGACTATCAGGCCATGTAAATTGAACCTATTGAGAAAAAAAAAAAAAAAAAAAAAAAAAAAATGTTTTTGTGAATGCAAATTAAAAAAGGTACTTTTCAAAACAATTCCAAATCATTATTAGAGTCATTTTTAAATTCAATATTTATAAAAGTCGGGCTAAATTCATCTAGTTAAATACATATCGAATGAACATAAAAATAAGTGTAAACCTGCATCATTTAATGCTTTCATATAAAATAAATAAATAAATAAATGGCAAATTCTTGTAATATGGCTGAAAAGGACAAAACCTACTAGCTATAAAAATCTGGACATTGTTTTCAATAAAATAATTTTCATAATACAAGTTGTTTCAATAATTGCTCACAAAGAGTCTAGGGTTAGAATATTTAAGATAATAAAAAAATTTGTTTGTGACTTCAAGAAATATTCAATCAGATAATGCCACTTCTTTTTTGAAAAACACTCTCATGACTTGCTTCCGTAGTCTTGTCAGATTTAGTCCATAAATGAGGGGGTTTAAAATAGGTGGTATGAGTAAAAATTCCAGGGCCATGAAATTACGCAAATCTTGCGGCAGATTCTTTGAACCATAACGAGTGTACAGCACGTCAAACAGCAATGCAACAGTCACATTGAGCAGTGCAAGAAGATGTGGTACACATGTTTGTATGAATTTATGCCTACCCTCTTTTGACTTTCTGCATTTTTCAATCAAGTGAATGTATGAGCAAAATATCAGTACTGCATGTCCAAAATAAATAATAATGATTACATACCCAATCACATTATTTACTATTGTAGAAACACAGGAAAGTTTAACAACTGACCAATTTTCACAATATAGCTTTTCAATACTAGAGCCACATAATTTTAGTCTTGATGTTAATACAATTAGAACAGACAGGCAAAAAAATGGAGAAAGCCAGCAGAAAAGGATACATTCAAGAACCCTCTGATTGGTCATTATTGAATGATACTCTAGTGGTCTACATATTGCCACATACCTGTCATATGCCATCACTGTTAATGTTGAAATGTCACACAGAACAGATGAATAAATGACAAATATCTGAATCAGACATCCAGCATAAGAAATCACATGATACTGGGCTAATAAATCATACATGAATTTAGGGTAGAATCCAGCAGTGCCAAAAAGTCCATTCATACACAAATTACATATAAAGACATACATTGGCTCATGAAGCCTCTTATGCGAGATTACAGTGTAAATTATGGTTACATTGCACAACACAATTAATGGATAATACAATGCAGTCAAAGAAAAAAACACAAATCTGTTTCCCATCGTTTCATTTAGTCCAGAGAGTGTAAATACTAAGACAATGGATTCATTCTCTAGTGGTGGCTGCATCTGGAATGATATGCAAAGTCTTGTCATAGTGATATCATTATGCACTTATTATAATAAAATTGGATAATTTTAAATTATCAGATAGTCAACTATCCAGTCCTGTTATCTAACTGAAATATATTTAGTACTCTAAAGTTAGTATACGCTGGTTCTTCAAAGACATAACTAATGAAATAATTAAAATCTTACCACAATCTCTTTTCGTACGTTTGACAGTGTTGTGTGAAAGGTTAATCTGGTGTGATATATATGGAGACTGGTCTCATGCTAATTGCCTTGTTTGTGAACACTTGCAAGACTTTTAGAAAGCTCTCTTGGGAAGGTTTTTTTTTTTTTTTTTTTTTTTTTTTTTTTTAGTCTATAGTAAGACTATGCTAAACATGTCATTAAAGTAATATGCAAATAAGCACTTGACTATATAAAATGTGATCACATTATATTATTAATTATTGGAAATAAAAATCCCCAGATCGTAAAACCCAGATCTTTCAGTAAAGCGCTAATTGCTTGTGCTGTGTATATAAGTCTAGCTGCGTTGTAATAACCTCATTATATATTTCGCATTGTATTTATTTAATTATTTTGCCTGCAAGATGCATTGTCTTTGTAAATTTCATGTTAGAAAATATTTTCATTCCAGAATTTTCACTAGAATCACATGTAAAGCATTAATCATAAGGAGCCAACATTATATATACAATCATGTGAAAAAGAAAGCACACCCTTTTGAATTCTATGGTTTTACATAGCCTATCAGGACAATAAAAAATCATCTGGTCCTTGGCAGGTCTAAAATTTAGGTAAATACAACCTCAGATGAACAACAACACATGACATCTTACACTGTGTCATGGTTTAACAAAAACTAGGCCAAAATGGAGAAGCCATGCGTGACAAACTATGTACACTCTTAAGAGAAGCAATTGTTGCTGCCATCAATCTGGGAAGGGTTACAAGGCCATTTCCAAACTGTTTGAAGTCCACCATGCTACAGTGAGGAAGATTATTCACAAGGGGAAAACATTCCAGACAGTTGCCAATCTTCCCAGGAGTGGCTGTCCCAGCAAATTCTCCCCAAGGTCAGACTGCGCAATGCTCAGAGAAACTGCAAAAACCCAAGAACTACACCTCAGACTCTAGAAGCTTCAGTTAGCATGCTAAATGTTAAAGTTCATGACAGAGCAATTAGAAAAAGTCTGAACAAGTATGGCTTGTTTGGAAAGGTTGCCAGGAGAAAGTCTCTTCTCTCTAAAAAGAATATGGCAGCATGGCTTAGGTTTACAAAGCTGCATCTGAACAAACCACAAGACTTCTGGAACAATATCCTTTGAACAGATGAGACCAAACTGGAGAAGTCTGGCCATAATGCACAGTGCTACTTTTGGCGAAAACCAAACACATCATATCAACACAAAAACCTTATTCCAACTGTCAAGCATGGTGGTGATGATTTGGGCTTGTTTTGCGGTCGTTGTTGACCTTGCAGTCATTGAGTCATGAACTCCACTGCATACCAAAGTATTCTAGAGTCAAATGTGAGGCCATCTATCCGAAATTGAGTCATGCAACATGACAATGATCACAAGAACACCAGTAAATCTACAATAGGATGGCTGAAAAAGAAAAAAATCAAGGTGTTGCACTTTGAGTCAAAATCCAGACCTCAACCCAACTGAAATGCTGTGGTAGGAACTGAAGCAACATTGTAAAGAATAATGGGCAAAAATTCACCCACAATGATGTGAGAGACTAATAAAGTCATATAGAAAATGATTACTTCAAGTTATTGCTGCTAAAAGTGGTTCTACAAGCAATTAAATCATAGGGTGTATTTAGTTTGTCACACATGGCTTCTCCATTTTGACTTTATTCTTGTTAAATAAATAATGACATGGTGTAATATGTGTCATGTGTTGTTGTTCATTTGAGGTTGTATTTATGTGATTTTAAGACATGCTAAAGATCAAATGATTTTTTTATTATGTCATTATCTGTAAAGTTGCTTTGAAGCTATATGTATTGTGAAAAGCGCTATACAAATAAATGCCAATCAAATTGAATTGATACCTTGGGAAAAACCATGGGAATTCAAAAGGGTGTACTTTCTTTAAGCCAGAGCAGAGATTTTAAATGAGATTTTAAATTCTATTGAATAAGTTAAGTAAATACAGTGCAAAATAATTGCAAAACTATTGATGGGCCCCCACTGTTACAGGTGAGGCTCCCTGTTTGTAAACCAACAACCTACCTTGTACCCCACTGATTCAAGCAGAATATCTTTCGTCTGTTCGCTGCTAACCGGGAGGGCTTTAGACTGGGCCACCGCTGTCTGGAGAGATGACGGAACAGCTTTCCCTACCTTCGATATCTTCCTCCAGCGCTTCATAGAGGTATTTGAACCTCCGGCTGGAGGTAAGTGTGCTGGTGATCAGCTGCTCGCTCTTTGTCAAGGAGGAGAACGGCAGCGGAATATGCTTTATTTCGTACTCTCGCGGCTCGAGGATTAAGTCTGGAACTCCAAGCAGAACTAGCATGCCGCGACGAGGGAAGATCGCTGAATGAGTTTATTGAACTGGCCATCCAAATTGACGGGAATTGAAGGAAAAGTCACACACATCTCTGAAGAAGTTAGTTTGCACATTGGAATTTTACACAAGGAGGCCATACGATTTTATGTAATTCATTCTCCCCACAATCCCATCATTCTGGGTTTGCCTTGGCTGCGCTGGCACAATCCTCACATCTCCTGGAAGGAGGAACAAATCGTCCAGTGGGATCCAGCCTGCCATGATCTTTGTCTGACTCACGTTAACCCCTTCCCATTGCATGCCGTAACCGTCTGTGAACAAACCCCTGTAATTCAAGGTTTATCCATCGAATACACTGATCTAACCGAGGCATTCAGTAAGACCAAAGCAGCCCAACTGCCACCTCATCGCCCCAGTGACTGTGCTATCGATCTGTTACCAGGTGCAACTCCCCCTAGAGGTAGAATATTCCCTCTTACAACCTGAGTCAGAAGCTATGAAGCCTTACATTGAGAAAGAACTGGTGAAAGGCCTCATCAGACCCTCTACATCTCCTGCATCAGCTGGATTCTTTTTTGTCAAAAAGAAAGATGGCGGCCTAAGACCCTGCATTGATTACCACGGTCTTAACGACATCACAATTAAATTCCGATACCCCCTGACATTGGTTCCCGCTGCACTTGAACAACTCCAAGCCAAATACTTCACTAAACTGGATCTACGCAGTGCATACAACTTAATCCATATCAGAGAAGATGATGAGTGGAAGACTGCTTTTTCAACCTCGTCTGGGCACTACGAATACTTGGTTATGCCGTTTGGCCTAGCGAACAGTCCCTCCGTGCTCCAGTCATTCATCAATGATGTCTTCCGCGACATGCTCGACAGATAATAGTATATAGACGATATCTTGATCTGCTCCAATTCTATCAAGGAACACGTCCAGCAGGTAAGATCAGTGCTCAAACGTCTAATGCAGTATCAACTTTATGCCAAAGCAGAGAAATGCGAATTCCACCAAACATCCACATCCTTCCTGGGGTACATTATCAGTCAAAAGGGGGTAGCATTGGATGAGAGGAAGGTAAAGGCAGTGCTGGAGTGGCCTCAACCACGCACAGTGAAGGAGCTACAGCGATTTCTTGGGTTAGCTAACTTCTACAGGAGATTCATAAGAGACTTCAACAGTCGCTGCTCCTCTAACTGCCATGACCAAACGCTCCACTTCACGCCTCCTTTGGTCTCCTGAGGCCCAACAGGCATTCAAGAATCTAAAGACATGCTTCACCTCTGTGCCCATTCTCCATCACCCTGACCCAGATCTCCCCTTTATCGTGGAGGTGGATGCTTCCAATACAGGCATAGGGGCTATACTTTCTCAGCGTCATGGGTCACCGGCTCATATGTTTCCATGCGCCTTCTTCTCCAGGAAACTATCTTCTGCAGAGAGGAACTATGATGTCGGTGTGGCGAGGGGGGCGTGGTTCAGCGGAGTCGGCAGCGGGAGAGAGAGTCAGGAGACGAACGGTGAGTGAGTGGGTTAAATGCAAATGACGAACACCTGTCTCTTGTTCCTGTCTCAAGTCCAGCAGGGCCTGGTGTTGTTCTTGTTGCATGACCGCGAGGGAGGTGATAATCTCCGCAAATGGCGATCCGGAGGACGATTGCATGGCGGCGGCTTCCGTCTTCCTTCCCGGGTTTCGGCACCAGTGTAGCAAAGTTCAGTATTCAGGAATGAAGAGGACAGGGTCGGCTTGACTACTGACTGCTTTTTATTTGCACTAATTCTCACAATTCAAAACAAAAGGGGTGCAGACAGGCACAAAGCGGTCACAAATCATTCAGAATTCTCTCACTCGTAGATCACCAGCGGGGCAGCAGTCAGTAGTCCGTCTCTCTCTCTCCCACTCCTGTTTCTCCTGGTGTTATATACTCTCTCCACACCAATTACTGAAACAAGAGACAGGTGTTCGTCATTTGCATTTAACCCACTCACTCACCGTTCGTCTCCTGACTCTCTCTCCCGCTGCCGACTCCGCTGAACCACGCCCCCCTCGCCACAGTCGGCAACCGCAAACTTTTGGCCATGAAAGCAGCACTAGAGGAATGGCGTCACTGGTTAGAGGGGGCACAGCATCCTTTCAAAGTCATCACAGATCACAAGAACCTGGAGTATCTTCATTCAGCTAAATGACTGAATCCTCGTCAGGCAAGATGGGCCATGTTTTTCACTCGGTTTAACTTTATTGTCACCTACAGACCTGCTTCCAAAAATGCCAAGGCCGATGCACTGTCACGACAGCTTGAAGGCCCAGTTCATCCTGAAAGTATTGAGAATATCATCCCAGAGACTTTGCTTGTTGCACCAGTACAGTGGGACATCATGACAGAAATGACCAATCCAATACCCAGAATCTTTATCTAAAGTCCTAGAAAAGGTGGTTGCACACAACTGCAGACTTACTTGGACAAAAATAATCTGCAGGAACCATTTCAGTCTGGTTTTTGCCCCCTCCAAGTACAGAGACTGCTCTTCTGAAAGTAGTGAACGACCTCCTCCTCGCCTCTGATTCTGGTGTCCTCAGTCTTCTGGTCCTTTTGGACCTGAGTTCAGCTTTTGATACCGTCTGCCACTCAATACTTCTGTCCCGTTTGTCTGCGATCTGCATTTCAGAAACAGTTTTACAATGGCTAAGTTCATATCTCACAGACAGGCAGCAGTTCATTAGCATTGACAAATTCAGTTCTCATTCTGTCACCTTTTCCCGTGGAGTGCCTCAAGGATCTGTCCTTGGTCCACTTTTATTTTTAATCTACACACTTCCCCTAGGTCAGATCATCCGGCGCCATGGCTTTAATTTCCACAGTTATGCTGACGAGCCTAATTCTGTTTTTCCTCCCTCTTCTTTAACATCTTGCTTACACGATCTCAAAATATGGATGGCTCAAAACTACTTAAAGTTGAATATGGAAAAAAAATGAAATTCTGCTAGTAGGCTCTAAATCCCTTGATCTCTCCCAACATGACTTCTCTATTAACATTGACGGAGTTCTGGTTCAACCCTCTTCAACTATACAAAACCTTGGTGTGTTGTTTGATTCTAGGCTATGTTTTGAACCCCATATCAATCAGCTTGTCAAGTCCTGTTTCTTCCATCTTCGCAACATTATCCGTTTAAGACCCTCACTAAATTTCAAAGATGCGGAAACTGTTGTTCATGCTTTTATAACTTCATGTCTTGATTATTGCAACTCCTTGTTTTATGGTCTACCCAAAAAAGTCATAAATCGCTTGCAGTTCATTCAGAATTCCGCTGCTCGGGCCCTCACTTTTACCAAAAAATCAGCTCACATGACCCCTGTCTTACAGCAACTACATTGGCTCCCTGTTAGTTACCGCATCCAGTTTAAAATTCTTGCTCTAGTTTTCAAGGCTCGTTATGGTTTAGCACCTTCTTATCTCTCCGAATTGATTATCCCCTATGTCCCTGCCCGTACTCTGAAAATTTGCTTGCAGTACCCAAGTTCCGTCTATCTAGTGTGGGTGGTAGGGCTTTCAGCATATCAGCTTCTAAGCTCCGGAACAAACTAACACAAGACCTTTGTGATGTCTCTTCTCTTCAGACCTTTAAAACTGCTCTCAAAACTAACTTATTCACATTATGTTTAGTTAATTGATTGTTTGTCTCAATTTTCCAGCTCTATGCTTGTTTTTGTAAGTTTAATGTAGATTAACTTTCTTTGTCTGTTCCATCTGGTTGATCACGTGTTGTATACTGACTGTATACTTGTATTTGTATTCATGTTATCTAGCAACTTCATGTAATGTGTCATTGGGTTCTTGAAAGGCACTAAATAAATAAAATATATTATTATTATTATTATTATTATTATCATTATTATCCTGACACATCCGAGCTTTATAATGGCAGTAAGCGTTACCAAACGAGTATGAGCTGAAGAAAGTACCTCCATCCACATCCATCCATCATAAAAATATTCCACACGGCTCCAGGGGGTTAATAAAGGCCTTCTGGAGCGAAGCGATGCGTTTATGTAAAAATAAATAAATAATTAAAAAAAATTAAAAAATTCATATTTAACAAGTTAAAACAAGTAAAATATCTAGCTTCCGCCAGACCACCTTCCATATTCAAGTTACAAAGAAAGTGTAAACTGGTGTCTCGTCAGTTACATTTCTTCTGTAAGTTGAATAGTGAAAGGCGTAGGACGTAGCATAAGCTTTTTGAACTGCAAGAGTTTTACGCTTTCTTCGTACATTGAATACGGAAGGTGGTATAGCGGAAGCTAGATATTTTACTTCATAACATAACTTCATTACTTCATAATATTTTTTTTTTTTCTTCACTTCAGAAGGCCTTTATTAACCCCCCAGAGCCGTGTGGTTGAACCATGATGTGACACACACAGCACACCACGCACAAACAGATTTTCAACCAGAGTCCCGACTGTGAACACGAGAAATCTGGCAAAATCTCTCGAGACTTCAGAATAAACATGACGGACGATATGCAGGAAGAAATTGCGTTGATAGTGTTTGGAATGATTTTGGTATGTTTTAAAAGACTTTGTAAAAATACTCGTGCTGTTGCCACAAATCGTCAAACTGATCCTCAATCTCTGCTGTCCAAATCCATTTAACTTTGTGCTACACCATGACTGCGTTTGTTATGCTTCTGTCTTCTGTCAGCTCGCTTTCTGATTGTATATTGTTTCGTTTCACGTCATAATCTCCATAGCATGCACGGGTTTGTCCTCAGGGTTCCCCCCACACTTCAGGATTTCTGATCGTAAATATTCAACATGTTGAATATTTACAATTCGCGATCGGGGTGCCTCCGACGTTCTTCCGAGCAGATTCAGCCACTCTTAACACACCTCACTCCACAGGAAAGTCTGATAAGAGAATCTGTTGAACCATCAAGATAATCGGGACATACCTAGGATTGTCGGAAGGGGAGAAATCGGCCCGATTATCTTGTAGTGTGTACCAGGCATTACATGTTATCAGTTAGACCACTGCTAGCTCAAAAAGGGATTTAAAATTTTAAAAAGTATAATATATGTAGTAAATGCTCCTCATGATCTGTACTGCAAGTCTTATGAAGCTATAAATTAGCTTAACTTAATTAAGTGATTACTCCCAGAAAATCTTCCATTCTGCTCTGGTCAGCTGCTCCTACTGTAACAGAAGGATGTGATTTTACATTCCTCAGAAATCATACAATTGTTGTGTCTCTTATTTAACTCTAATTTAACTGAAAACTGCTGTTCTAAAAATCCACTATAAAGTCCAGAGGGAACACATGATTACCCCTCCTGATTTACCTACAAATTGGCAACATGTAGATACATAATTTGACATGTAGTTACGGCATTCACCAGCAAAGGGTTGACAGGGCCATCCTAACCTTCAAAACCTTATGGAAAAAAAAACCTGCATCCCAATTTGTAGGTGTTTCCCTGCTTTTGGCCTAAGACCCTCATATAGGCTTACCAGGATCTCAGGCCAAAGGCAGGGAAACGCCCTGATGGTCAGTCTCAGGACTAACACAAACACATTCACAGGTAATTTAGTGTCACCATTTCACCTGACTTGCATCTGGAGGGAATCCATGGCAACATGGGGAGATCATGCAAACTTCACACAGAGGGGCCTTCCAGCTTATCTGGAGCCTGAAGCAGGGCCTATATTGCTGTGAGGTGACAGTGATACCAACAAAGCCACCATGTCCCCATTAATCTGACATTTAATTCTGTTTAAGTTCATCAGACAGACTACATACAGTGACCCCTAGTGATTGCTAGAGGAAGTCATGAAATGCATTACACACAGAGAATCCCAAATATATTTCTGTAAAGTTTCCTCTTTTTTTTTTTTTTTTTTTTCATGAAGAATGGCCCAACTGTAGGGGTCTGTAAAATAAATAGCTAATTATATTATATTATATTATATTATATTATATTATATTATATAGAAGAAGAAAAAAAGAGAAGCAATTATTCAGTGTCTGTATAGAGAGAAATTTGTTTGAAAATATAAAAGGTTGAGTGAAAATGTCCAGAGTCCTGAGTTAAGAGTTTTATTCTTTCACAAAAGATTTAACCCCTGGTTTCACAGACAAGGCTTAAGCTAGTCCTAGACTAAAATGCATGTTTGAGCTGTTGTTGTTGCACTGACATATCTTAAAATGTGTCAGTGCCATTGTTTTGTCTCAAGATGCACACCAGTATTGTGTTTTTCTAGTACACGTTTATAAAAGCTACTTAAATGCCCTAATTGAACTAAGACCTAATCCTGGCTCAGGCTAAGCCCTGTCTGTGAAACCAGGCCTATGAGTTTAGAGAGGTGTGGAATTACTCAGACACCATAAAATGAGAGAATATAGTGGAATGTATTGGTAAGAGAGAGAGAAAAAAAATAGTCATTTCAACCTGATCTTATGAAAAAACTATTTTCCTACAAATGTACAAAATGGTCAGGTTTGCCTCACAGCAAAAAGGTCCGAGCTGAGCCAGGAGTTCTTTCTGTTGTGGAGTTATCCCTGTATTGGTGTGGGCCTTGTCTGATTTTCCACACAATCAAAAGACATGTAACGTAGGTGAATTGGACACTGTAAAATCGGCTGTAGGTTTGTGTGTGTGTGCGTGTGTGTGTGCGTGCCTGGTATTCACTATGTTATTCACTACCCCACTCGAATAGTAATACCTGTAATTTTTGACCTTGTGGGGACAGTTTTTGGTCCCCATTAGGGAAAACCTCTCATAAATCATACAAAATGATGTTTTTTGAAAATGTAGATAGATAGATAGCCCTGGGATAAGGCTAGTAATTCAGATGTTATAAGCAATGTCAGAAATGTCAGCAATAGGCTGATATTCTCAGTCAACTTTAAATGATGTTGAAAGAAATCTGTAGAAAGGTTTTAAAAAGTTCAAGAAGAGACATTTGGAAAGGAAATGCATGATGGTTCTTGTTTAGCTCATGGCTAACAACTGAAATCATCATGCAATGGACCAAATGATGCAATTCATATGGGTCCCTCCCCATATGGCCTAATTTGACTTTAATAAACATGGTTGTTACAGGTCATTATACTCTCATATTGCCTTAGACCTTATACCCAGAAGACCTCTCTGTCCAGAACTGCTCTCAGTGGGAAAACTGAACAGATAATTATCTTGTAATGAGAACACTATAATTAAACCCCACTGACCATACAATTACACTTAGATCCCTTTAGGCTGATCAAAGCTTTTAGTGACCTCTAAAAACATTAAACCAAATAGATCTATCCACTGCATACCAAAGTATTCTAGGGTCAAATGTGAGGCCATCTATCCAACAGCTAAAGCTTGGTCGAAATTGAGTCATGTAACATGACAATGATCACAAGAACACCAGTAAATCTACAATAGAATGGCTGAAAAAGTCAAAATCCAGACCTCAACCCAACTGAAATGCTGTGGTAGGACCTTTCAAGAGCCATGCATAATCAGGTGCCCACAAACCTCAATGAACTATCAAGACAAAACCAAACATTATATTCTAAACCATATTATCTGAACTCTAATTCATACACTTCTTTCAGATAGCTCTCAAAGCTCTCAAACACAGGCAATATGGCCTTAAGATGTTAGGGAAGGCAAGTTTATTTATATAGCACATTTCATACACAATGGTAATTCAAAGTGCTTTACATAAAAGGAAACAAATACATAAGAATAAAAATGGAATGCATAAGAAATAAAAATAGCACTAAAAACAGAGAATACCCCTCTGGATGGAAGAGTCAGGGAGTTCAGTCAGAATATTTATCAGGTAGCTGTGTGTTTAAACCGTACCATTGCAGACAAATCTTCCTGGAACCACCAGGGCTATCTCAAAGTTGTTGTCTGTCAGAGCGGATCTAAACGGATCTATCTATCAGAGCGGATCTAACCAGATCTTCCTCCCGCTGAAAAGAAAACAGAAACAGTACCCTTACAGACAGATCTTCCTGGACTAACTTCATCCTGAGCTCCATCCAGGGATAACTCTACCTACTATGAGCTAACTCAACTTTGTTGTCCATCAGAGCAGATCTAAACGGATCTATTCATCAGAGCGGATCCAACGGATCTTCCTCATGCCGTAGGCGTAAAGTAAAAATATTTATATTTGTCAGGTAGCTGTGTGTTTAAACAGTACCCTTACAGACAAATCTTCCTGGATTAACTCCATCCAGAGCTCCATCCAGGGATAACAAAGGCTTACTTCCTAATTCTCCCAGCTCTTCCAACCAGACAGCAAGCTTTAAAATGCATTAAAACAGTCAGAAATAAAAAAGAGGATGCATAAGAGATTGATATAAAATGCATTAAAAATTACATAAATACAAGAGAAATAATTAAAAGAATAAAAAGACGATACATATAAAATAAAGAATAAAGTGCAATCAGTTAGCACAGTGCTCAATCAGTAAATAGCTAAAGAGATATGTTTTAAGTCTGGATTTGAATGTGACAACTGTTGGAGCACATCTGATCTCTTCAGGAAGCTGGTTCCAGCAGCGGCTGGAATAACAGCAGCTAAAAGCAGACTCCCCTATTTATTTATTTTTTTTCCAGCGCAACCTCTATAAGTTTTGAGTTTTGCAGTATAATACAATGAACTGGTAATAAATGCACACTAGACTCAATGGTGACATTTCAACAAGTAACTTCCATTGCTTGGACAAGGTTTTTTTTTTTTTGTTGTTTTTTTGTTTTTTTTTTGCTTCCTGTCACCTTCCAGCCTTCCCAATGTTGTTTACATAAAATTAACCCAAAATAAACTGTTGTTTTTGTTTTTTCTTTAATCTAGTTCTAAGGTTTGTTACATTACTTCCACACATGGCAGTTAAATTTGCACTTTCATATATTCATTTGGGTTTTAAAAAATAAGGTGAACAAATTGTTCAAAAGGCTGTTCATATAACACAACTTGTCATTGTTTATAACACACATTTCATTGTTTCATTTTTTAAAGACTTAAGAAGTTTTACAATTTAGAAACTTGTTTAGCAATTATAGGCCTGTATAACTCAATTGAAAGCAAACCATTAACCAAATTAGCTTTTCGTCCCATTTCTTAGCCTCTAACTGCTGACAAATTAAAATTTTAGGTAACACTCTGTTTAACCATCATTCGTCTTACTAATACTACATTTTAGCTTATTCTTTTTTTTTTTTTTTTTAGATTTTATGTTTTGTAAATTTGCTAATTTTCAGTGTCAAATAGCATTCAGTGGTATGGTAGCAAATACCAATCTTTTTAGTGCACCACTAAATGATGTAACTCGAAACATGTTATTAACAAGTCGTTAACTTGTTTTCACTCCTAATATGGTCCCTTGACCATTCCAGGAGAGCAACTTGACCACCACATCTCCCAGTAGGCTAGGATAAATGGACCTTCAGGTTTAATTAGACATTACAACAACAATTAAATCCCTTTGGTCAAAAGGTCAAAAGACCAGTCCCAGTGAAGCTTATTACTGATGTTTTTAGATGAAGAATATTGCATCATTATGATGGATGATTACACAGAGATAATGTATACTTTTGAGATTTATTTCTCAGTTGCTTTCTTTGAGAACAATGAAATATATTCATATAACAAAATGAAATAAGATAAACACTGCTTTATGCCTTTGAAATAACCCGTTTAATCGTTTAACCGTTTAATTTTTCCAGAGATGACATATATGAATTTGTATGGTATTTGTAAGGATATTAAACAATCAATGTCAATTATGTAAAAAAAATATCGAAAAGTCCATGAAAAAATTGGTTTTATGTCCGGTCACAAAAGTGACCGGTAGTAGAACACAGGGAGTCTAGGTCTATGGTGTTAATGCATTTACAAAATGACAAACCTCCAGCGATTAGTTTAAAGATTAGATTAAATAGATGAAATTAGTGTTTTATTCCATTAATAAAGAAGTAAACATTGTATGGCTCAGTTTCAAAAAGGACAAAATAGCATTCCTAAGCAGCAGTAGGGCACAAATAATCCAATAAAATGCAATAAAAGTATAGGAAATTTAAAAGGTAATTATTACAAATCACTGTAAACTAAACTAAATAAATAACACAATAAATAAGGACAGACAGACAGACAGACAGACTATATTGCCAAAAGTATTGGGACACCCCTCTAAATCTTTGAATTCAGGTGTCCCAATCACTTCCATGGCCACAGGTGTATAAAATCAAGCACCTAGGCATGCAGACTGCTTCTACAAACATTTGTGAAAGAATGGGTTGCTCTCAGGAGATCAGTGAATTCATGCATGGTACCGTGATAGGTTGCCACCTGTGCAACTCCATTTGTGAAATACTAAATATTCCATGGTCAACTGTTAGTGGTATCATAACAAAGTGGAAGCAATTGGGAACAACAGCAACTCAGCCATGAAGTGGTAGGCCATGTAAAATCACAGAGCGTGCTGAGGCGCACAGTGCACAGAGGTCGCCAACTTTCTGCAGAGTCAATAGCTACAGGTCTCCAAACTTCGTGTGGCCTTCAGATTAGCTAAAGAACAGTGCGTAGAGAGCTTCATGGAATGGGTTTCCATGGCCGAGCAGCTGCATCCAAGCCTTTCATCACCAAGTGCAATGCAAAGAGTCGGATGCAGTGGTGTAAAGCATGTCAAGTCAAGTCAAGTCACCTTTATTTATATAGCGCTTTTTACAATGTAGATTGTGTCAAAGCAGCTTTACATTGATAACTGGTACATTGTTTGGCTGCACAGCAGCTCTTAAAGAATAGTGTCAATGCAGGCAGATCAAAGCACTGTTGAATATCAAATGTCAAGTCAAGTGTCCCCAACTAAGCAAGCCAGAGGCGACAGCGGCAAGGAACCCAAACTCCATCAGGTGACATCAGGTGGCAGACAAGTGGCAAATTGGTGTTAAAATGGAGAAAAAAACCTTGGGAGAAACCAGGCTTAGTCGGGGTGCCAGTTCTCCTCTGGCCAACAGTGCTTTATTACAATTCAGGTTGCTATCATAAGTCCAATAGGATCGCAACATTAAAAGTATTTATTTCAGTTCCATCCAATTGAGGATCGTATTCATCACGCCGGTATGGACGGTTGTTGAGGAACTGTGTCGTGGCTGTCGTGTCGATGAGGCCTTCACAGGGGATGATCTAGTTGACTCAATCTCTGCTGATACTTCAGGGCTGCGTTGTGGTCGTGTCAAGGTGCAGGTCCTTGGTCTCACCTGGATACGGCCCGGATCCGGTTGACTACGGTGAACCTCGGGATAAACAGAAAGACTAATATTAGCGTAGATGCCATTCTTCTTCTGATGTAACGAGTACATCAGGTGTTATAGGAAGTGTTCCCGGTTCCGGCTGACCTAATTTATGCAGCCTAATAATCCTTTAACGGATTTGGAAATATAAATTGGTAATGTGTTATGTATATGCCAGGTTAAAGAGATGCGTTTTTAGTCTAGATTTAAACTGACAGAGTGTGTCTGCTTCCCGAACAATGCTAGGAAGATTGTTCCAGAGTTTAGGTGCCAAATAGGAGAAGGATCTACCACCTGCAGTTGATTTTGATATTCTAGGTATTATCAGCTGGCCTGAATTCTGAGATCGCAATAGACGTGAAGGACTATAATGAATTAGGAGCTCGCTCAGGTACTGGGGAGCTAAACCATTTAGTGCTTTGTAAGTAATTAGCAAGATTTTAAAATCTATACGATGTTTAACAGGAAGCCAATGCAGTGTTGACAGAACTGGGCTAATATGGTCATACTTCCTGGTTCTAGTAAGAACTCTAGCTGCTGCATTTTGTACGAGCTGTAGTTTATTTATCAGGCGAGCAGAACAACCACCCAGTAGAGCGTTACAGTAATCTAGCCTTGAGGTCATGAACGCATGAACTAACTGTTCTGCATTTTTCATTGAGAGCATATGTCGTAGTTTAGATATATTTTTAAGATGGAAGAATGCGGTTTTACAGATGCTAGTAACATGGCCTTCAAATGAAAGATTGGTATCAAAGAGCACACCCAGGTTCCTAACTGACGACGAAGACTTAACAGAGCAGCCATCAAGTGTTAGACAATATTCTAGGTTATTACGTGAAGAAGTTTTTAGTCCAAAAATTTGAATCTCTGTTTTTTCTGAATTTAGTAGTAGGAAATTACTGGTCATCCAATTTTTTATATCAGCTATGCATTCCGTTAATTTTGTGAATTGGTAAGTTTCGTCAGGGCGCGAAGAAATATAGAGCTGAGTATCATCAGCGTAACAGTGAAAACTAACGCCATGCTTCCTAATGATATCTCCCAAGGGTAGCATGTACAGAGTGAACAGTAACGGTCCTAGTACTGAGCCTTGTGGTACTCCATATTGAACTTGTGATCGATATGACATGTCTTCGTTTACTACTACAAACTGATAACGGTCAGATAAGTATGATTTGAACCATGACAATGCAATTCCACTAATGCCAACATAATTTTCGAGTCTATTTAAAAGAATATTGTGATCAATAGTGTCAAATGCTGCACTAAGATCCAGTAACACTAATAGAGAGATACAACCACGATCTGATGATAAGAGCAAATCATTAGTAACTCTAATGAGAGCAGTCTCAGTACCATGGTACGGTCTAAATCCTGACCTAAAGCATGCCGCCACTGGACTCTAGAGCAGTGGAGACGTGTTCTCTGGAGTGACGAATCACGCTTCTCTGTCTGGAAATCCGATGGACGAGTCTGGGTTTGGCGGTTGCCAGGAGAACGGTTCTTGCCTGACTGCATTGTGCCTAATGTGTAAAGTTTGGTGGAGGGGGGATTATGGTGTGAGGTTGTTTTTCAGGGGTTGGGCTTGGCCCCTTAGTTCCAGTGAAAGGAACTCTTAATGCTTCAGCATACCAAAACATTTTGGACAATTTCATGCTCCCAACTTTGTGGGAACAGTTTGGGGATGACCCCTTCCTGTTCAAACATGACTGCACAGCAATGCACAAAGCAAGGTCCATAAAGACATGGATGAGCAAGTGTGGTGTGGAGGAACTTGACTGGAACTTGACTTCAACGTGATAGAACACCTTTGGGATGAATTAGAGCGGAGACTGCGAGCCAGGCCTTCTCGTCCAACATCACTGCCTGACCTCACAAATGCACTTCTAGAAGAATGGTCAAAAATTCCCATAAACACACTCCTAAACCTTGTGGAAAGGCTTCCCAGAAGAGTTGAAGCTGTTATAGCTGCAAAGGGTGGGCCAACTCCATATTAAACCCTACGGATTAAGAATGGGATGTCATTAAAGTTCATGTGCACATAAAGGCAGGCGTCCCAAAACTTTTGGCAATATAATGTAGATAGATAGATAGATAGATAGATAGATAGACCTATAGACAGACAGACACCAAGGATCAAGTAAATCCAAAACTTGACTTACGGTCAGTCTTAAAGACTCCCTGTGTTATACCACCGGTCACAATTGTGACCGTCTTCATTTATCTGCAGTCTGACAACAGAAGAAACCATATATGAATATAATTTCAATATGTATGTATAGATAACCCGTTGATGATGATGTGTGCAAAAAATGTATAAGCCATTCAAAAATTAACTTCGAAAACTTAACTGTCATTTCTGAGCTTTAATGTCATCATTGTGTTAAGATGGCAGTACCAGAAAAATAATAATGTGTGTGGTCACATGACCAAACTACCCAATAATGTTAGACCTGCCCAGAACTGATGCAGACCTCTTAAATTTGCATTATAAATGAGCATGTGCTTCATAATAAGAGTTGCTTTTTAATACCACACCAAATATTCCATTTTCTGTCCAAGACACACATATAGCACATATAAATATTTGTTTACACTTTATTTTAATGTGTCCTTACAGTGTAATTATACTATTAAGTACTAAGTCATATTAATTAACAGAATGTACTTACTATATGGTAGTAGTTGCATATAATTAGGCATAATTTACTGTTATTGCTATAATAAATATGTGTAATGTGTAACAAGGACACTATGAAATAAAATGTTACCAAATATTTCAGTTAAATCCTAGTGGGTTGTCAATTTACAGAATGGCAAGTGAATGACATTCAAGTGCAAGTTTCAGAAGACCTTGGGAAAGAAATAAGGTGTGAACATGCATTGTTCTGAAGTCATGGGGTAACATCTGTAGATAGAATGAAGAAAAGGCCATAGCGAAGACTGACAGACATCTATGGTGTAGTTTATAAGACTATAAGAGAGAGCCATTTGTGTAACTCACTACAATATCTTGCTTAAATGATGCTTATGATTCCCAGTTATGCTAGTCAGGCCTGACACTCATCATGACGTGTGGTGGTTCCCTGTAAGTCCCTGTTTGCTTTGATAGCTCCACACGAGTGAATGTACTATTCCTGCTTGCCCATGTATATACAATACCTAAGGACAGAATATTAAAACAAGTACAGTTTTATAGGGTTTTCTATACATTTATTTTTTAATGTAATTTCAATATTAAGCTTCCAAAATTAAACTGGCAACATACAGTACAGTACTTAAAGCAAGAAAAAAGTTCAGACAAAAGCATGTTAATACAAATACCAGCAAAAGATATTAAATTGCACCCATTAGTATATTAAAATTTGCAGTGTTGAGTAACAAGTAACAAGGAAATGTGCCATAAATATTTTATTGAATGTTAAATTGGAGATTGTTAAAGAACATCAAGGAGATGATGACTTGTTTTATGATGACATAAGAAGTATCTGTTACATGAGAAAACAACGTGCCTCATCATATAGCACTAAACAAATCATTTCAGGGAATTAATTTTATGATAAAAAACACTGTAAAACCAAGTAGCTTTTTTAAATGTCATATTCTCCTTTAATTACTTATCCTGGAAAATGGGCAATTTTTGACCTTTGAAACAAACATAAAATGTTTTTGCGAATTTCTGGCAAATTTAAGCCATAAATAAGAGGATTGAGAACAGGAGGAATAACCAAAAATTCCACTGAAAAAATTATAGCCACAATCTTGTATTTGTCTGAATCATAGCGACTTAGAGCAATGTCACAAAATGATGCTATAGAGTAGTTCACAAAACTTATAATGTGAGGAAGACATGTTTGTAATGCTTTGCCCCTAAATTCTTTGGAGCTTTTTTGACAAATGACCAAAATTCGGACATAAGTATATAAAATAAAGAAGGCAGGGAGAAAAACTGTTGTTGTTGAGACAAAAAATCCAATTATGTTGTTACTCAAAGTTGAAGTCCCACAAGAGAGTCGAACCACCGACCAGTTGGAGCAGTACAGTCGAGCGATTTCAGTCCCACACAAAGGCAACCTGGCTGAGAAGAAAATAATGAGAGCCATAGAAAACGCTGCATAAAGTGATGCTATTGCCATGTACAATGCTGTTACTTTTGATGTCATCATTTTATGATATTTTAAAGGATTGCATATGGCAACATATCTGTCATATGCCATCAGAGTTAATATTGTATATTCAGATATTGCATAAGAATAAATGGTAAAAATCTGAACAAAACACGCTGGCCTAGAAATGGTATTTGTATCGGAAAGGAGATCAACCATTATCCTAGGGAAGAAACCAGCTGAGCCATAGAGATCATTGACAGACAAACAAGATATCAGTATGTACATTGGCTCATGTAGAGATCTCTCTTTAAACACCACAAACAAAATGATGGCATTAAATAATATAATTGCTAAATAAACTGTAAGTGTCAATATTAGGATGAGATATTTCATGTGAACAAACTCCTTGAACAAAGTGAAATAAAAATATGAAGGCATGGTTCCATTTTCCATTTGCTTGTCAAAACAATGAAATAGCCACTTAAAAAAAATAAAATAATTTGGATTCAGCTGTTGTCCATTATATGAAGAATAAAGCATTAAATAGTTTTTGATGTCCTAAGTTCAGTCTAGTCCATTAATATTTTTAAAGTAGATTCAAGAGAGAATTATTCTCTGAATAGTGAAGGCGAAAGTGAAGAGAACTGGTTGTTGCCGTTGATCTGAGTCAACTTCTGAATTTGCTGTAAGCAGTTTATATAACAGCTACTGCCACCATATGGATCACTATACCAGCAGAACACATGGGAATTGACCACATTAGATTTGCTATTCATAAAGTGAAGAAAAAAAAAATGGCAATAGATAATGACTGTATATAAATCTGTCATAAAACACAAGACATAAAGTGTAAGTTCACTGATTTTCAACCCACTTTGAATTGTTACAGTGTCAGTAGTATATGTAAATGAACAATGTTTACTCTCTCTCCGTGTTTCCTGGATCGAGAAATTCCTTTTTTTTCGACAGCTTTCAGGATTTCCCTGAAAACTACAGATTGTACTTTCGCATTTTTGTATCCCAGCCCATGGACAGTTGGATCGACAGAGGGTTAACAAAACAGTTATTGCAAGAATAGGTTTATCACTGAAAACTGTATCATACTTTGTCTGCTCTTTAAAGAACATTATGGTACAAATTGAACACTTCAATCTGCAGATGAGTCAGCAGATGAGTTGGAACAAACTAAAGAAATAGCAAATGTGCGTATTCATGTCGAAAGGGTTATTGGATTAGTTAGAAGGAAATATCAGATTCTGCAAAGTATGCACATGGCAACAAAACCAGGCAAGTCACTGTCTTTGATTGATAAGAAGAGAGTTATTCGCTTTGCCTTGTCAAATATATCAGAGTGGTCCCATTGGAGTAAGAAATTATGAAACTATGAAATAATGAACTTCTGATCATTAGTAATGATATGCCTTTATCTGTCAAAAAAAAAAAAAAAAAAAAAACTGCTCAGCTGACCTGTCGAGATTATCATTTCAGAATGGTTTTAAAAAATGAATTGACAATGGTCATAAAATGAAAAAAACTTTGGATGGATAAATGATAGCTATATAAAATTTTGGTATATTACAGAATAATAGCACACATTGTGTTTTTAGTGAATTTTGTATAACCTAAGGTCTAAATTTAATCAAAAGGTATTGTGGTGTCATGCAAAGTTCCCCACGCACAAATAAATACCAAATTGGCTGTAATCAGTTGGGTTAGACGAAGGACAATTGATCTAGCCTTTCACAATTTCAAATCAGTGTGGACACAAGAAGATATAAAAGAGCAATGCTCTGCCATGCGCCTCAGTAGTTTGAATTTAGCTTCGGATTTTATTAAATGTAATCTAATTTACAAAGTGCACACTCTTTTAGTTCTTATAAGTAACCACCAATAAACATCTGATTGCCAGCAAATATACATTCATATTTTTCAGTATTTTTCTTTGGCAAAATAAGACTGAATCAAGTGCCTTTGCTCACGCAGCCAAAAACCAAGCGATTGTCATTGTGGAGCACCTTGATACCGAGGTCGTTGACCCAAATACTAACAAAAAAAGTTGTAAGCATCCATACTTTTGTACGCTTTCATCTGTTTTTTTGGAGTAGAAGCATTTCTGGAAGACAAGGTAGTTGCTTATATCTACCGCCTTGATAGCAGGCAAATATATCAGTTCAGCAGAAAATTCACTGCTCTTCATAATATAAGGATCACGACTAACAAATGTGGTGATTTTCTTTCTTTGAAATAGTCTAAACCGCTACAATATGGGTTTTCCTCTATGTCCTCCATTCTGTTTCTTTACTTCCTGCCCTCCATCTGAATTTCACGCATCATCAGAATTTGTTACTTTACTTAGTATAAAGTATAATATATATAATGAATGAGAAATAATTTAAATCATGTAACAAAACAGAGGGAAAATAGGTTACTGTAAACTACACACCATGACAGGCTGAATAAAGCTAGGCTAGGTATGTCTGGACAAAAGACAGTGGTGTAATGTAACGAAGTAATAATACTTTGTTACAGTACTTAAGTATTTTTTGGGAGAATCTGTACTTTACTTGAGTTTTTATATTTCTGTCAACTTTTACTTTTACTCCAATACATTTCCTAAATAAAATGTATACTTTTACTCCGATACATTTTCCCAAAGCATTTTCGTTACTTAGCCTACTACAAAATAAAGTCGGAAGAACACAGACTGCAAGCAAGCATGCGCAAACAAGTGCTCGAACAACCGCGGTTGATTTCATTTTCCGGGTTGCGTCCGTTGCTGGAGCGGCTGAGAAGAGTGCGCTGTCATTATACAGTACGAGAGCGACCTCTAGAGGTGAAATAAAAACTATCACTGATGCCTCGTAGAGTTTGTTTTGACACGTGACGTGAGGCTGCGCGCTGCACATAGCGCGACACTTCAAAAGCGGATTTAAAACGGACAATAAAATGGTATGTTATACAGTGTACACTACAGTACATGTTTTCAAATCATTAATTAGTTTGTTGACTAGATGCTGCATTAGTGAAGAACAGTAGTATCTTTGCCGTCGAGGCTGAGAGGATGCTAACATTAGTAGTACCTCAAGCGGTTAAAACAATGTGACAAAAACACCAACTGTTTAATGTCACGATTGTTACCATTCATTTGCATTAGTTTATATCCATTTGTTCGCTGTTATGCATTCGTTATCTAGCGAAGCTGCATATTTAAACTGTGTCCTCATCATGCAGCGACAGAAACATATCAAATCAGAAATGTATTCAATTTCAGTTCTTTTTTTTATCGCCACTGTAACACATTTTGACTAGATAATCATCGTTTTCTAAAACAGAGGCAAATAATGTGTGAAAGTATACATAATAGACCCATGCTATGCCTTTGTGTGAAAAGATGGTTATTTTTAAGCATGACTGTTTGGATTTATATGAAATGGTAACACTTTACAATAAGAGTCCATTTGTAACATTAAATAAGGTTAATAAAAGTATTGTTCATTGTTAATTTCAACATTTACATTTTAAAGTTACATTAGTTATAATGCACTATGAATTAACATGAACAATCAATGTATAATTAATATATTAGTATTTTTTTATATTTAAAAATTACAATAAACATTTAGCCATTTTTTTTTTAATTCAAAGAAACAAAATGTAAGAAAGAGTTAAAACTGAACACAATCTTGCTGCTCAAACTGTGTATAGAACAATTTTTAATAATATTTTTTTGCTCCTTTAGTATTTACATTTACTTGTACTTTTACTTTCAACACTTAAGTACGTTTAATATAAAAAAAAAAAAAAAAAAATACTTTTCGTACTTAAGTACAAAAAAATATCACATACTTTAAAACTTTTACTCAAGTAATATTCTAAACAGTAACTTTAACTTCTACCAAAGTCATTTTCTGGTAAGATATCTATACTTTTACTCAAGTATGGTTTTCGAGTACTTTATACACCACTGACAAAAGATATGATGTGAACTGAACATATCACTCAAAAAGCAATAGAAACCAATAGGCTATAAGCAGAACCAAGTGCAGCCTTGACCACATTTCTCTTCCCTACATCTATATAGAAAACAGCAGGGATAACATGATTTGGTTTTTGCTCATTTATTTATTAAATGCTAAGTGCAACGCTTAAATTCATGTTAGAAGTAATTGCTCATATCAGTTAAATTAATAATTATTTTACAAAAAGAATTCTTACTGAACATTAATCAAACTTAAAGTACATAAGCTCATATTAGCTATATTTATAATTCACAATGTATAAATGTTAAATAAATAATAAAAAAAATTGATTGATTGATTGATTCCAGAGAACCCATTTCATCACACAATCAAATTAAGCAAAATTAAGGGACTACCTATCTAAGCACAGATACAGGATGTAACGAATTATCTCAAATGGGAAATATTAATAATTATTCATAACTCATTATGATTATTAATTATGATCAATTATGAATATGTAAATCAGTTAATCAGATTAACTGGATGTAGCTACATTAATATTACAATCAATTAACCTGTTCGTCCAGTGAACACTCAGTGTTGATTGTTTATTAATTCTAAGAAATGTTCATTTCCAGGTTATGGAAAAACAACATTCGTATTGTACAGTACTACTCAGAGCATGTAGTCAGGATCTAAATCACTTAAGAGGCAATTTATTAGCAGACGGTGTCAGAACCAAACATGTATTGTGCACAATCTTTATTAACTAACTCACAAACACATAACTAAACTAACAGATACATAACATACACGAAGGTCACACACATACATTGGTAAGAATGAGCAATGATAGAGTTGAACTGTTGATAGAGCTATAGGAAAAAGTCATAGACAATCTGGAAAAGAATCATCAGTTTCCCCAGTAATAAAACACCTTTGCTGACAAAGGTAAGTTTTACAAATCAATACTAAATCGCTGTTTAGTGTTCAAATGTACGATACTTGCAAGATGCCTTTAGGTTGAGGAGCATCGGATCTGCCGACTGGGTTGTAATCTTGATGGTTCGGTCCGAAGTTGTTGCCAGTATCTTCTGCGTTAGATGAAGTACTATGAAAACTTATAGATGAGCACATGGCCGGGTTGTAGGCCGAGGCCTGCAGGCCTAGGCCTACAGGCCTGCAGCAAGAAGGGGGTCTCTTCAGTCGTCCAAGAAGCAAGGAAAGAGAGGGAGCTTTTAACCTCTGGTCACTGACTTTTAACCTCTGGTCAAAGTCACACCTCTTAGTTGTTGACCAGACCAATGAAGATGTTGTATTTCCGGGCGATAACATGCCTCCTGTCAGGGCTTTTATGATCGAGCAAGATTTACTGGCTGAGTTTTGAAGAAGAACTATTAAAGATTCTTGTAATACTGATGTGCTGCACAGGTATGGACATACCGCATACACAAGCATTTAAATCTTCTCGATACGAACCCATAGACACTAAACATGGCATAATTGAAGTTACCTTAAATGTATCATAAAACATGCGAATACAATGAGTGCAATACAACAACAGCAATAATGGATACCATTTCCTAGGGATGTGCATGTTCATTTATAGAACGGTCTGTCTATAAATTAATGCAGGAAAGTCTGTGTTCTGTGGGGAAAATGCAGGAAAGATGCACGTTTCTGTGTCTCTTCTCTGCTCTTCCATGTGGCAACCACATTCTTTAGTGCAATAAAACTTGTAACTGAGAACTTCTCGGGGGATGGGGGACAGGCCCCAGAGTGCTTTAAACAATTATTGGTTACCTATAACAAATAATTGTGTCTGATTTGTCTCAGTCGTTACAAGGATGTTGTAAATATTTCATTTTTGAGTTTGTGGTGCTTAGCTTCAGTTAGCCAACAGATGGTGCCATTGTGCTAAAATTACATGCTGCTGAAAATAAGAAGCATATTTTTTCTTCTTCTTTTTTTTTTTTTTTTATGATAATCAACTACTTTCTGTGCATAAAACAGTAGTCAACATTTGAAGTGGATCAAAACCTTTCATCAAAAAGTTATCCTAAAACCAAAATGCAATACCCGTTCTTGTCTTAGGACAACTTTGATTAACTTTTCTGGAATTCGGGTTCTGGGTTTCTTCAGATATCATTTCCGGAGGTTTAGAGGTTTCATTTATTTCAAAATATATCAATAATTTGTTACAGGGCAGTTGTGGCCTAATGGTTAGAGAGTCAGACTTGTAACCTGAAGGTTGTGGGTTTTTGGGTTCCAGCAGGAAATGTAGGTGTGGGGAGTGAATGAACACCTAACCCCCTATTGCTCCCTGGGCGCCACAGCAAAAAATGCAGAGCACCGTACTTGGCTTTCAAAAAATAAATAAATAAATAAATAAATAAATAAAAAATAACTATAATATGCTAGTTTTGATATCATATCAAACTCATTATCACTTATGTGAATTTATCATTGTGTCCAAAGATAAGGCACTGCAGGTCAAAGATCACTCATGTTAATAGGACCAAGTATTGGTATTTTTAATCCACCACCAAATGATGTAACTCAACAAAGATAAACTTGTTATTAACAGGTCATTAAGTTGTTTTCACTTCTAATATCGTCCCTTGGCCTTTCCAGGAAAGGATACTGTTAACCATGTTTCCCAGTGGTCCAAAATAAATGGACCTTCAGGTTATGAAACACTTTAATTAAGTCCCTTGGTCAAAAGGCCAAGACGAGTCCCAATGAGGTTTGTGATTGTGGTGACACTGAGATGAGAACAGTGGTGGAAAATATGAAGACTGAAAATCGTTCTTGTGACTTACTACAATATCTTTCTCCAAACTGTGTCAGGGATTCTCAATAAAAAAAGATAGGACTGATAGTGTGTGCAGTATTCCTACATGCTGTAAACAGTCAGATGTCAGAGGCAATGTGTTTCTCATACTGAAACACATCACAAGAACGTAAAGACAGAGGTGTAAAGAGTACCTGAAAACCATACTTAAGCAAAAGCAGAGATACCTTATAGTGAAAATGACTCCATTACAAGTTACAAGTCACCAATTCCAATATGATTTGAGTAAAAATCTTAGAGTATCTGATTTTAACAGTACTTAAGTATTTTACTCGTACTGAATGTAGGCTCAAAGATGCATTAGTCCTCAAAATGCCGGTCATGAGAGATGCCAGTGAAAAACTACAAACAGTTGATTTGTGAGGAGAGCAAGCACATGTTTATTTTCTAAAATCAAAATAAAATTTAAAACCTAAATACTGCAATAAATATTGTTTTACACAGCTCTCAACTGCTGTTTTCACAGCAAGCTTTTTTGATTATTGCTGGTCAGGTCTGTGATTTGGGTCGGTTTTCTCTGTCTGTGCTGATTGTAGGCGACCAGTGTGAACCTACAATCACACCGCGGCTGTTCCTGTTCTTCAGCACCAGTACAAAGAGTATTTTTCCTTTCTAAAAGAGCTTAACGGATGGACACTGCGTCTTTTTCAAGATGTCATTCTGTCCGTGCGTTACTGGATGCAGTCGTTCCCTGGCCCCTGCTGACGGTCACAGTCACATGTCTGGGTGTTCAGCATGCTGAAGCAGCTTTTGTGGATGGTTCATGTTATCACTGTGGGAACATGACCATCTCAGTGTTGAGATCCAGACTCTTGTTCCTTGGTTCTCAGGGAGTGGGGGTCCCCTCCCCTATGCCCCGGGCTGCTGTTTTTTCTGGTTCACGGCGCCTTGGCGTGTAGGAAGGATGATCTGAGGATTACGTTTAGGGCTTCACCGCCGAGATCTTCTCCTTGGGCCCCTAACCCCTCCACTACACTGCAGCCAGTGGTGCTACCGGAGGATCGTGGTGGTCCCTCTGTTGAGCAACCAGCCATTTCCTTCGGTGAGCCGGCAAGCTCTCACGACAGCCTCCGCTTCCAGGAGAATGGAGACTCCATCCTCAGGTGGTCCAGCTGATTTGGCAGCGTTTCAGGGCCGCACAGGTAGACCTGTTTGCCTCTCCGGACACAGCCCATTGCCAGTTGTTTTACTCCCTGACCAAGGGCACTCTCGGCACGGACACACTGGCACACAGCTGGGCCCCGGGAACTTCGCAAGTATGCGTTTCCCCCAGTGAGCCTGCTCGCACAGCTGCTGTGCAAAGTCACGGAGGACGAGGAGCAGGTCTTGTTAGTGGCGCCCTATTGGCCCTCTCGGACCTGGTTTCCAGAACTGATGCTCCTCGCAACAGCACCTCCTTGGCCCATTGCTCTGAGGAAGGACCTTCTGACTCAGAGACGGGGCACCCTATGACACCCGCGTCCGAACCTTTGTAAACTTCATGTCTGGTCCCTTGACGGGACGCGGAGGTTCTAGGTGATCTACCCCAGTCGGTTGTAGAAACCATCACTTCTGCTAAGGTTCCTTCTACGAGGAACCTCTATGCTCTGAAGTGGACACTGTTTGTCGAATGGTGTTCCTCTCACCGAGAGGACCCCTGAACATGTTCGATCAGGTCAGTGCTTTCCTTCCTGCAAGAAGGGTTGGAGCAAAGGCTGTCTCCCTCCACCCTTAAGCTGTATGTTGCCGCCATTGCTGCACATCACGACACAGTTGATGGTAAGTCCCTAGGGAAGCATGACTTGAACGTCAGGTTCCTGAGGGGGGCGAGGAGACTGAATCCGCCTCGCCCTCCCTCTATACCCTCTTGGGACTTGTCCCTGGTGCTTTCAGCTCTCCGGTGACCTCCCTTTGAGCATTTGCAGTCAGCTGAGTTAAAAGCTCTGTCCCTTAAGACAGTACTCCTGGTTGCATTGGCCTCCATCAAGAGGGTAGGGGGACCTGCGTGCATTTTCGGTTGACGAATCGTGCCTGGAATTCGGGCCCGGTGACTTTCACGTCATCTTGAGACCTTAGCCCGGATATGTGCCCAAGGTTCCTACCACTCCCTTCAGAGATCAGGTAGTGAACCTGCAAGTGCTGCCCTTGGAGGAGGTAGACCCAGACCTGGCTTTACTCTGTCCCATCTGCGTTTTGCGCCTATACGTGAACAGAAGGCGAAGCTTTAGGACCTCAGACCAGCTCTTCGTCTGTTATGGAGGCCAGCAGAAGGGAAAGGCTGTCTCCAAGCAGAGGATGGCCCACTGGATAGTGGATGCCATCGCCTTGGCTTATCAGTCCCAAGGTGTCCCTTGCCCGCTCAGGTTGAGAGCTCACTCGACTAGAGGAGTTGCTTCTTCCTGGGCGCTGGCGCACGGTGCCTCACTGACGGATATATATAGAGCTGCTGGCTGGGCGACACCCAACACTTTCACTAGATTCTATAGCCTTCATGTAGAACCAGTATCTTCCCGGGTACTCGCCCCCAGTGGCCAGTAGCGCGAAGGACCCGTTCTGGTGTTGCAAGACCCATCGGCTTGCAACACCACTCCTGCCCCCTGGCCAGATACGTGCGTCCATTGCTCCAGCGAGTTCCCCGTCTGGCGAACCCTGATGAGTTCCTCTGCCACCCCCTGCGGCTCGGATATTGCGGAGTGTCTGATGCTAGGCCAAGTACTCGCCAACTCGCCTGTGCTTGGCTGGGTGCCATATGTTGTGACCCTTACAGTGGTCCCATATGTGTATTTCTCCACGGTAACCTCCCTACGGTGAGCCAATGTCTTTCCCTTGGCAGAGTCCGCTCTGCCATCCCTGCCACTCGTGTCTCCCCCAGTTGGCTGGAGCCGTCCCAGGGACTCCATATGTGAACTGTCCTTGGCCAGTCCATATGCATATTCCCACATAATTCCCCCCTTCAGGTGGGTTGTGGTCTCCGCAGCGTCTATTACGGGCTCGCTTTCCCAGTGTTATCCAAGTCTTACTGAAAGGGTCATGCGGAACAGCAGTAGACTCAGTGTAAGCTCGCTCCCTTCTCCGCCCTGAGGTGCGCCGGGTGGCTGAAGCTTACGCTGGGTGCTGGAAGGGGTCAGTAACTGTGGCGTTTTATTAGGGATCCCAATTCGTCGGTTCACTTCTGACGTACGCCGAACGTGAACGTCACGGTTCCTGTACCTCCACTGAGTACAGGTTACATGCTCGTCTCCTCAGTGAAAAACAGAGTGCGAGCGCACCCGCTTCCGCATTATACCGCTCACGGGGGGGCGGTGTACGTGACACAAAGCTCGCACACCAATGTCCATTGGCTTGTTTAGTTTACACTTGAAGGTGATAGGGCTCTCTTGCGATATCTCAATTCATTGGTTCACTTCTGACGTATGTCTCCGTTCCCTCCTTCAGGGAATGAGGGTTACGTACGTAACCGAGACGTTAAGCTCAAGTGCTTAAAAAGGGCATAAGTAAACCAACATCCTTCAGAAAGGTATCTTCAATATAATGGATGAATAAAATAATGTAAAGTTAAACAGTCAAAGCCTACTTGCACCGGACATGCTGATTTCAACCTCATCATGAGTTCTCATATATGAAATACCTGCTATTCACAGCAAATTGCTAATGCACTCACATTCATGTAAAGTAGCCTTGTTGACAAGTTTTGGTGATTTAAGGCAAAATGCACAAGTTACCTTCATTTACTCTGTACATTGTGATATTGCTTATTTTGCAGAAAGAAAAAAAAAAAAAAAAAATAGGTGCCATGCAAAATGTAATGAGTAAATTGGAGTAAAGAGTACATCTACTTATTCAAAAATAGTCAATATATTGCTTATATCTTTAATACTCACTAAAAGTACATAGTAGCCAAAAAGATACTAAAGTACAGTAAATAACTTCATTTACTCAAATACTTTACACCACTGCAAAGACAAGTGTGGTGATGTTTTTCTCACTTTCATGTCTGGTTTGATGAATCCATACAACCAAATGGATACATACAATTAAAGTACAATCAAAACATGCTTTAAAGGAATAGTTCACCCAAAAATAAAAATTATCCCATAATTTACTCACCCTCAAGCCATCCTAGGTGTATATGACTTCTTTCAGCCAAACACAATATGAGTTATATTAAATAATATCCTGAAGAAGAGCGATGTCCTACATCCTACGTCGGGTCAGAGGTCGCCTTTCTGCCGGAACTCGACTTTCTCGTGAATACGCATACAGCCGTAGCTGGAAGCCAGTGATTATAGTTTGTAAAGTTTTAAATATGGATATTGTTCTTACAAAAACACGTTGCTTCTCTTCAGAAGGCATTTATTAACCCACTGGAGTCATATACTTTTATGATAGATGGATATGCTTTTTGGAGCTTCAAAAACTTGGACACTAATCAATTCCATTACAAAGCTAGGAAGAGCCAAGATATTATTTAATATATCTCTGGTTGTGTTTGGCTGAAAGAAGAAAGTCATATACACCTAGGATGGCTTGATGGTGAGTAAATTGTGGGATAATATTAATTTTTGGGTGAACTATTCCTTTAATTTATTCTATACTGTCAGATGACCAAACTATGATCCCTTTTTTTCTGGTTTACTGCTTTTCAGCTTAGTTTTACAAATTGGTTCAAGATGAACCACATTATGATCTGAATTTGCAAATGATCTCTACCTCGGCCTGTTGACCTGTCAGCTCTGCCTTGGATCCTTCCTCCCTCTGCTCCACCAGAGACCATCGTCCTCACGACTCCACCTTGGTCAGAAGTCACCCTGCCTGCACCATGGTCTTACGGGCCTTCAGCTACGCTTCGTCCTTCCACACCTTCGGCTCCACCAAGCTCCACCAAGCTCCACCTTGGTCCTCAGTCAGACCTACTCAGTCTCAGTCCTCTGGCACTCTTGGCTCCACCTCAGACGCTTGTCACAGCGATTCTGCCTTGGTCTCCAAAGCCAGCGGTGTTGTTTTTTCCTATCAGCTCTCCATCTGCACCCTGGTATCTCTGCCAACGGCTCCATCATTGTCAGTTGTACCACTGGTATCATCAGCCAAGACTCCACCATGGCTCCTCCCTTTACCGACTCTACCATGGGCTGTCAACCTGGCTGCTCGCTATGTCACCACCTGGCAACTCCTGTTCTTTGCACCTCCTCGGCTCCTTCCACCATCATCGCTGCCTTGGTTTCTCCTTCCACCAAGGCCTCTAGTCCCCAGCCCTTTGTTTACAGTGTGTGGGCATACCTTCCCGGAGGGGGGTGTAATGCCACAATTATGCTCAGTTTTGGTTCCCTTTTCTCTCAGTCTGCTTAGTTACTTGTTTCCTGTGTTCCTTTGTTCTAGTTTCCCACCAATCTTTAGTTGCCATGGACACTCATGCTATCAATACACCTGTTCATCATTTAGTTCGTTATCATTGAATACTTAAGTTCATCCTTGCATTCAGTTTACTGTCAGTTTGAGGTCCCTCCTCAGTGGGATAATCTAAGCAGGCGCTGTCAGCAGCTCCACTAACTCTGGGAACCAAGGATGGTTGGGTCATTTTGGTGTTACCAATCAGGATGCAATGCAAGATTTTCACCAGAGGAAATGAATACTTGTGTGCCCTCAGCCAGCGGTAAATCACCTCCTTGGTGATTTATGTACACCACCGCTGTGTTTTCAGTGTGAATGAGAACATGGTGGGCATGAACGTCCATGAGGAAGCACTTGAACGCTAGATGCCGTTCACAGTTCCAGAAAGTATATATGCCCTGCTTTTTCTGCACCTGTCCAGGTGCTGAAAGCTGGTTTGCCATGACAAAGGGCTCTCCAGCCTGTGCCTGATGCATCTATTGTGACTGTTTTCCATTTGCCCAGAGGTCTTTGACCCTGCTTCTGTAGACCCACAGTTTATTGTCGGGTATTGTTTGTGTCTTTCACGCTGTGTCGTTTGCTTATAGCCTTTGAATTTACCTGTGTTTATTTTATTTAATAAATACTACAGTTATTTGAGCCTTTTGGAATCTTCATTGTCTTCATCGGACTACAACATTACACTCATTTTACTACCCCAATGGAACTGGAATTTATGACTTGCCGCTTATGTGTTCATGTGTTCACTCAGGTGAACTTAAATCATACAATATAAATAAGATATTTCAGGTAAATTTTTTAATAATTAGAATTTCTAAGGATGGTAACTGTGAAACACGTTTTGAAGAAATATATATATATATATTATATATATATATATATATATATATATATACACAGTCAAAACAAAAATTATTCAGACATTTTTGATTTATTTTTACTAGTGGGTGCAGGACACTATAGTTCATTTATGAAAGTGAGGATAGCAAAATAAAGTAAACTGTGACATATTATACCCAAAAATTCTTCAGACAGTGGACTACCAGTAAAATTTATAAAAATTTGGAACCAAAAATTATTCAGACACTTTGACCTGACCATGTTTTGCTGTGTTATCTGATATAATTAAGATTAATTTTTTTCTGACACAGTTTAACTCTGAGATCTTGTCATGTTATATTACAATTTTAAACTATAGTGAATAAACTATTAATGAATGAAATGTTTAAGGTGTCTTAATAATTTTTGGTATATATATATATATATATAGTTGTAAGAAAAAGTATGTGAACCACTTGCAGAATCTGTGAAAATGTGCAAAATTTTAACAAAAGAAGAGAGATCATACAAAATGCATGTTATTTTTGGTACTGTCCTGAGTAAGATATTTTACATAAAAGATGTTTACATATAATCCATAAGACAAAAAAATAGCTGTATTTATTAAAATGACCCAGTTCAAAAGTTTGTGAACCATTGATTCTTAATACCGTGTGTCATTACCTGGATGATGTACGACTGTTTTTTTTTTTTGTTTTTTTTTGTGTGATGGTTGTTCATGAGTCTCTTGTTTGTTCTGAACAGTTAAACTGAGCTCTGTTCTTCAGAAAAAATCTCCAGGTCCCAAAAATTCTTCAGTTTTCCACCATCTTTTGCATATTTGAACCCTTTACAACTGTGACTGAATGATTTTGAGATCCATCTTTTCACATGGAGGACAACTGAGGGACTCAAACACAACTATTAAGAAAGGTTCAAACATTCACTGATGCTTCAGAAGGAAACACAATGCATTAAGAGTCGGGGGGTGTCATATAGAAATCCCTGTCATATAGAAATAAAAACAAAACATTTAATTCAGTTGGATAACCTTTGAGTGTAAGAGACAAGATGACTGACAAGACCATGGTGGAGGATTCGTTGCTCAACAGAGCTTAAGCGTCTGATAAATGTTTTGTATTGTAGAAAGAGCTCAGCACCACTGCTCTCTATTCACAGAGTACATGCGAAAGCAAAAGTAAAATGCGAGCGCGCATTCAAATGTGATTTCAATACCCTGAATTTTGAAAGAGGCTTCCTGATGCATGCAAATATCTCCCAATATGAAAGGCTAACACTTTACAATAAGGTTCATTAGTTAAACATTAGTTAATGTATTAACTAACATGAACTAACCATGAGCAATACATTTGTTACTGTATTTACTAATCTTTGTTAATGTTATTTAATGAAAATACAGTTGTTCATAGTTTGTTCATGTTAGTTTACAGTGCATTAACTAATGTTAACAAGATTTTAATAATGTATTAGTAAATGTTAAAATTAACATTAACAAAGATTAATAAATGCTGTGTTAGTGCAGTTCATTATTAGTTCATGTTAACTAATGTAGTTAACTAATGCTAACTAATGAACCTTATTGTAAAGTGTTACCTATGAAAGTTATCTTAGGCTGGGCTGTGTAGTTGTAACCATCTCTTAACTCTGTATCATGCTTGAAGAAAAAAATTGTCTCTGTTTGCACTTGAATATTTAGAGTACTTTGAGTATGGTTGCAATTATTGTTTGCACTTAATAAGACTAAAATAATTTTTATGTCTACTGTTTTTATTTCTATGATCAATCTTGAAAAAGATGAAAAATCTTCTCATCTCGTTCTCGTGAAATCAGTCTCGTGTCTCATCTCGTGAGCTAACTGTCTTGTCACACCCCTAGTAAAACCGCATTCAAAAAGCACTACATAAATAAAAGTGAGGTAACACTTTCTATGAATCCTGTATTTCTAATGCATTATAAGGGTATTCTTAATGCGTTATAATACATGCATAATGCCTTATAAACAACATTATAATATGTTGTATCATCTTATAACATACCTGCAAACTAGTTGCTTTTCGGCGAAATTTGCCATTTTGAATCAAAATATGTCATTTATGTGAATCGTGAACTTTTGTAGCACGTTTTTGTATTTGGTTGTGTTGTGAACTTTTGCAGCACATGTGTTGTCAAATTGATGAAGACGTTTTCTTTATTTGCTGGCATTTTTTTCTACTTGCATGTGTTTTCTTCAGTTGCAGCGCATTGAGCTCTCTCGGCCACCGTAGATAGGCCCCAAATAAATCAATATTGAATTGAAGGTAATCAAATCAAATCACAAGCTTCTGAATCAAAATCGAATCCAATTGTGAAATTTGTGTCAATGCCCAGCCCTAGTGTCAATAAATGACTTTTTTTTTTTTTTTTTACTTGAAGCCAATGTTGTTGTTGTTGTTGTTGTTGTTTTTATTATTGTCAGAGTGCACCAGAATGCTTTGTTTACATGTTAAAATCCCAAAAATGTACAAACATAATGCCTTATAAACAACCTTATAATGTGTTGTATCATCACATGAATAATCATAACAACAGTAATAATACTTACCTATTTGTGGTTATAACTATTAAGAGTATGATGATTTATAACACACAATAAACATAATTTTATCCACTAAAGTTATAATGGATCATATATCCCATAGTTTCATATCTTTTACTTTCCCAAGTCTCATATCTTGACATTGTTTACCTAAGATCTGCACAGTATCATACTACATCTTATGAGTGGTCTTTTACTGCTTAAAGTGACAAAAACAAAGTCTTCTGTTAAACATCTTTTAAAGCTCGTGGTCATAATATTTGTAAGTGGTCTTTGTCTGCTTTAAGTAAAGTGACGAAAGTTAAGTCTTCTTTTAAACAACCATAAGATATCATGAAGTGGTTATAAGACATTTCCCTTAAGGTAAAATCAAAGTTGTGTGGAAAAGTACAAAAGAAACAATACATTCCCAATTCAAATCATGTTTTATTCACAAAAAAACAAACAAACAAAACAAAACAAAAAAATATTACAAGGTTTTACCAAATCTAATACCTATAGTAATATAGGGGAAAAAGCATGTAGATTTAATAGCTTAATATTTATATGTATAAAAAGAAACTAGAAATCAGAAGGTCATTCCCATTTTAACAAACATTTTCAATTGACATTTAGAAGTATTAAAGTGTGTATGCAGCTAACTGTTATGTTCAGCTTATTGGTTAGTTTTGTTCTTGTTCCGAAAATGATAAGCTAAGATACATTTAAATATACGATATAAACAGTTATATACAGTTTGAGGTGCACAGAAGCGCACAAAAATATATTAATTTACAGTGTGGTTAACCACTTTCATGTTAGTTGTATTTTCTAATGTCATGTATAAGGCGGCCAAGAATTGCACTTTCAGTGGTTCACTGTTTGTTCATATTTGAGTGTTTCATGTGAGGCTAATGTTAATTTCAGCGTGACCTAGTTTAAAGGTTCACCTAGTTCACCCTAAAAATGAAAACTCTGTCATCATTTACTCACCCTCAGGTTGTTCCAAACTTGTATGAGTTTCTTTCTTCTGTTAAACACAAACGAATATATTTTAAAGAATGTTGATAATCAAACAGCCATAGTAGGGAAACAACATTTTTTATAATTATTATTTTGTGTTCAACAGAAGAAAGAATCTCATACAGGTTTGGATCAACTTGAGGGTTAGTAAATTATGACAGAATTTATATTCTTTAAGCTCACTGGAAACTCTTTTACATTTAAAACAATACAATATTGTTTAAGTTGATTTTACATATGGAACACATTTTATTTTTGCAATAAAAATGTTCAAAGCAAATGAAAAATGTTCAAAGCAGATGTCTTATAACCACTTCATAATATCTTATGGCTGTTTAAAAGAAGACTTAACTTTTGTTACTTTACTTAAAGCAGACAAAGACCACTTATAAATATTATGACCACATTATAAAGCATTTTAGATGTTTAAAAGAATACTCTTTTATTCCATGAGATGATACAGCACATAAGATAAGGTTGTTTATAAGGCATTATGCATGTATTATAATGCATTACCCTTATGATACATTATACATGCAGGCTTCATCTGGCATTATAATACACTGTACTCTTAAAAGTTATAACCACAAATAGGTATGTATTATATTGTATTGTACCTGCTGTTGTAATTATTTATAAGATGATGCAACATATTATAAGGTTGTTTATAAGGCATTGTGCATGTATTATAACACTTATATAACACTTTCACTAGTACATTAGATACTGTTGCACCAATGAGATTAAAAAAGGTTAGAGAGAAAAATACTGTACCATGGTACAACAGTATTACTCACGCTATCAAAAGAGAAACTCGTAATCTAGAACGCAAATGGAGACAAACTCGTTTAGAGGTCTTCAGTATCGCGTGGAAAGACAGCTCGTCCCGTTATAGAAAGACTCTAAAAGCAGCCAGGGCCGAGCATCTCCGCAAACTCATAGAAAATAACCAAAACAATCCAAGGTTCTTGTTTAGTACAGTGGCTAGATTAACAAATAAACAGACATCACCAGAACAAAACATTTCATTACAGTTTAGTAGCGATGACTTTATGAATTTCTTTACTGAAAAAATCGAAAGCATCAGAAATACAATTGTAAATGTACAACCTTTGACAGAGTTTTATGATTCAGCCTCAATTATCACCCCTCAAGAACAGTTTCAGTGCTTTACAACTATAGGACAGGAAGAGCTAAATAAACTTATCACAGCGTCTAAACCAACAACATGTTTATTAGATCCAATACCCACTAAACTACTGAAAGAATTGTTACCTGTAGCAGAAGAGTCTCTTCTCAATATTATTAACTCGTCTTTATCTCTAGGTCATGTGCCAAGACCGTTCAAGTTAGCAGTTATTAAGCCTCTCATTAAGAAACCACAATTAGATCCAAATGTATTGGCAAATTACAGACCCATTTCAAATCTTCCATTTATATCTAAAATCCTAGAAAAAGTGGTGTCGGTCCAATTGTGTTACTTCTTGCAAAAAAATGCTATCTATGAAAAATTTCAGTCAGGATTCAGGCCTCATCATAGCACAGAAACTGCGCTCGTTAAAATTACAAATTACTTACTTCTAGCTTCTGACCAAGGCTGTATCTCAATACTAGTGTTACTTGATTTCAGTGCTGCGTTCGACACTATAGATCATAAAATACTCCTAGATCGACTACAGAATTACACTGGTATTCAGGGACAGGCATTACGGTGGTTTAGGTCGTATCTATCAGACCGTCACAATTTTGTTTATTTAAACGGGGAAAAATCTAAGATAACGATAGTAAATTATGGAGTGCCGCAAGGATCTGTGTTAGGCCTTCTGCTATTTTCAATATACATGCTGCCACTTGGTAATATTATAAGAAGACATGGAATTAGTTTCCACTGCTATGCTGATGATACTCAGTTATATATTTCAACACAACCAGATGAAAACTCTAAATTATCCAATCTGACAGAGTGTGTTAAAGAAGTAAAACATTGGATGACTAGTAATTTTCTTCTATTAAATTCAGATAAGACGTAGTATTACTTATTCGGCCAAAAACCTGTACACAGAATCTCTCAGACTACAATCTGCATTTAGAAGGATGTACTGTTACTCCATCCTCGACAGTTAAAGACCTGGGTGTTATATTAGACAGCAACTTGTCCTTTGAAAATCATATTTCATATGTTACAAAAACAGCCTTCTTCCACCTCAGAAACATTGCTAAGATACGGAATATGTTATCTGTTTCTGATGCAGAAAAGTTAGTTCATGCTTTCATGACGTCTAGACTAGATTACTGTAATGCTTTACTAGCTGGTTGCCCTGCTTCCTCAATAAACAAGCTACAATTAGTACAAAATGCAGCTGCTAGAGTTCTTACCAGGTCAAGAAAATATGATCATATAACACCAATTTTATCATCTCTACACTGGTTACCTAATAAGTTCCGTATCGATTATAAAGTACTGCTAATGACCTATAAGGCTCTAAATGGTTTAGCTCCTGTGTACTTAACTGATCTTCTATCGCCCTACAATCCTTCACGCTCTTTAAGATCACAAAACTCTGGACTTCTGGTTGTACCTAGGATAGCTAAGTCCTCTAAAGGAGGGAGAGCGTTTTCACATTTGGCTCCTAAACTCTGGAATACCCTTCCTGATAATGTTCGGGGCTCAGACTCGCTCACCCAGTTTAAATCTAGATTAAAGACACATCTCTTTAGCCAAGCATTCACATAATGCATCTCATATCAGATCAATTGCACATGACTATCTTTGCTTAATGTTATGAACAGCAGCTATGCTAATTATTCTCCATTTGCTTTTCTGTTTTATCTTGGGACGCCCGTCCCGAGGTGACTAGAGAGTACATCAGTTTCAGTTTGGATCCAGCCTCTTAAGAAGACCTCAGATGACCAACACTTTTGAAGAGACAGCGGCAACTCCTGCGAGGACTTCAGAAGATGCAACATCTGGATCAACACGCACATTCGCAAATTTCTATATATCCTAATTATTGTTAATATGGAATTCATTTTTCCAGGAGCTCTTTGCTTCTACCTTCAATTAAATTGCTAACAGTGATTGTATATTAATTGCCTAAATTATTACATTATTAGCTAACTGCATTCTCCAAATTGTAATGTTGACATGCATTCTCTGTAAAGCTGCTTTGAAACAATATGTATTGTGAAAAGCGCTATACAAATAAATGTAAATTGAATTGAATTGAATAATACCCTTATAATGCATTATAAATACAGGTTTCATAGAAAGTGTAACCGAAAGGGACTTGGCTTCCCTAGTGAAAAAAAAAAAACCTATATCAGTGTGTAGGTGTACTGTGTATTTAAGTGTATTTAGAAAATATTTATTTCATACTATCGCATTGCATCATGCATCGCTTAAGACTTACTGATATAATTAGAAGTACTTTATTTGGAGTACTTCTATATTGCACAATGCACATTTCATAATATTAAGTCTTTAATATCACAATTAGTAAAGATAGTATGGTCTCTGTAAAATCATATTTAGTGTACCTAAAGTATATTTGAAATAGTTCCACTTAAGCACAATCAGATATTAAGTATAGCTTTAGTTGAACTTTAGCACTATTTCCAGATAACTAAAGTGCATTAAGTACAAAATTTTTTTTTTTTCCAATTTAGCGGACTTTAAGTATATACCAATTTAGTATACTAAAGGTACAATTGTAGGGTATTTATATTAAGTACATAAACATGTAAGTGTATTTGTAGTATACTTGGCAAAAAATAAATGTATTTCAAATACATTTTAGTATATTTATTTTTCACTGGGTTTAAGTTGACATATCATGCACGGACATAATTATACTGGATCTAATCAATCCTATTGGCAATTGCTATTGGTCTCCATGGATCCGTGGGTGCCTAGAATCAAACTTATGCTATACCTATCTGTTAGTTACTGTGCATTATGTAACAAGACAGAAAGAATGTATTATTATTTTATTTTTTATTGTACTCAGAATAATTATTAATAGTTAATGATGAAACAGAGCAGACTGTTGTTTATTCTATAGCAACAACACAATATATGTACCTTTGTTCGGTAGTGTCAAAACATGCTTAAATTATATCTCTTGCCTTAAAACAGGAATTTTACCTCAAGTGTTGACTAAAACTAAATGTTGCATTGTTCCAGTTTTACACATATGTTTTAATTAAAAAAAAAATACATACATTTGATTAACTTAATATTTCAGCATTCCATAATTGATAAAACATTGTGGCATAAACCTAAACACACGGACATATGAAGTATCAACATGTATCACTAAAGGCTTGTTTGCTGCACTAATTATGAATTATATTTGTAAACAGTTCAGTATGTGAAATACAGGTAGTTTGACACCAGTTTGATACACAGTGATTGCATTATTCACATGAGTGGAATTATCTATATACTGCTAACAATACATGGAATATTCTTCTGCCTCAAATACTTGTTCAATTTTAATTTAATAAACACCTACTTATTTTACATTAATATTATTATTATTTTCAAACATATTATTTTTGCACTTTTACACAAAACATTGAATATCATAAGTGATCGAAATTATAGTGTGCTACTGTATAATGTATTATATGAGTTTATTATAGTGTTGTAACTTGCTCTTACACTCAGTCATAAAAACAACATATTGCCAAGTGTTTTACAATTGGTTTACAAATAAAAACTTGACCTGCTATTGACAGGGTTTTCAACTTTGACAGTTTGCAACAGCTTTCCTTTGATATAACTTATTACAAAGTTTTCTTATTATAGCTTCCTTTATTGCCTGTGTTCTCATCCCATAAAGGACTGGATTAATTATTGGAGACAAAATAAGGAAATACAAAGAAAGTATTACACGAAGCGTGTAGGGTACATGTCTCATATCAAATCGGCTTTGGAGAAGTTCAAAGGAACTCCCAATTATGAAGTTTAATAATGCCATTAGATGTGGGACACAAGTGCTAAAGAGTTTGTCTCGTCCTTTCTTTGACAGTTTTAAACAGATGAAGATGATCCTTAAATATGAGTAGAAAATTATAAAAAATGGGAGTACAATTGAAAAAAATATCATTGTTGTGCCAATTATGTTAATATATGTAATATCAGAGCATGACAGCTTCACTACTGAATAATTATCACAGTAGACCTTTTCAATGATGATACCACAGATGTCAATGTTTGCTGTTAGTGAGAAAATGATGCTAAATCGGAAAAAGGGGAAAATCCAAGTGAATGCAACACCTATAATTACTAGCGTAGGAGTGACTTTCTTTTCATACGTTAAAGGATAACATATAGAAATATATCGATCATAAGCCATAACTGTTAGGTTTGTTATGTCACATCCACCATATGTATAGATAAAAAAGATCTGTGCAATACAAGAAATCCATGTTATTTGATAATCCTCTGTCAAGAATCTAGTTATGACAAAAGGTGCAACTGCTGTGCCACCATATAAATTTATACATGCCATATTACATATGAAGAAATACATTGGCTTATGTAGTTTTCTTTCAATGTAAGTGACATAGATGATCAGTACATTAGCAGTGATAATGATTGTGTACAGTAAAAATAGCATGACAATAAAAACATATTTCAGTTCATGTACTCTATTGTATGCATTCAGTATGAAGGAGATATTAAGCTTTGTGCTCTGTGACATGACCCTGCAATATCAAGAATGGGAAGGAAAACAGTGCATAATTGTTATTCACACATTATATTCCACACTATAATACATCTATATAACAATATAAAAAGTGATAGTGATAAAAAAAAATCATGTAGACCTACATCTCCAGTGTCTTCATGCAGCTTCTGACAGAGGAGAGCTCACCTTGCCTGTTTGAAGATGAATGTAGATGATGTGAGATGGCGCTGCACTTAAAATCTGTCCCCCAAAGACATGGTTAATGCAAAATTAATCGTGCCAGTCACATCGGTGATCGGACAAGGAACTGAAAACAAACAGGAACTTATATACACAAAGGAAGATTAACTAAAGACGTGCAGCTGTGATGGTGGTTAGTGTCCATGGTGACTGATGGGTGGCGGGAACTTAGAACAAGGGAGCACATGTGACAAGAGAAAACCAAAACAAACAGAACATAAGGGTGACTGTGACACAAGGCTAACTCAACTTTGTTTTCCGTCAGAGCAGATCTATCGATCCATCCCAGTGGATCTAAATGGATAATTGTAAAAATATTTAGATTTGTCAAGTAGCTGTGCATTTAAACATTACCCTTACAGACAAATTTTCCTGGACTAACTCTATCCAGAGCTCCATCCAGGGATAACTCCACTCAACTTTGTTGTCCATCAGAGCGGATCTAAACGGATCTTCTTCATGCGGAGGGATAACTGTAAAAATATTTATATTTGTCAGGTAGCTGTGCGTTTAAACAGTACCCTTACAGTCAAATCTTCCTGGACTAACTCTGTCCAGAGCTCCATCCAGGGATAACAAATGCTTACTTCCTAATTCTCCCAGCTCTTTCAACCAGACAGCAAGATTTAAAATGCATTAAAACAGTCAGAAGAAGATGATGCATAAAAGATTGATATAAAATGCATTTAAAATGAATTAAAAACAAGAAAAAAAATAAGAATAAAAAGATGATACATATAAAATAAAGTGGAATTAGTGTAGATATAGCACAGTGCTCAATCAGTAAATGCATAGCTAAACAGATATATTTTGAGTCTGGATTTGAATGTGACTACTGTTGGAGCACATCTAATCTCTTCAGGAAGGTGGTTCTAGCTGTGGCTGGCGTAACAGCTAAAAGTAGACTCTTCTTGCTTTGAGTGAACCCTTGGTATTTCTAAGTGACTTGATCCTGATGATCTTAGTGATCTGTTAGTTTTATATTCTCTGAGCATATCTGCAATGTATTTGTCAGACACAGATGGGAACAAGAGGGTAAGTCAACAACAGGTAGTTTATTAGAACAGAGGCATGAACACAGGATAAGCACTGGCAGGAAAGTAGCAGTTATGAGCACGTTGATAAAGTCACTTAGCTGAGGAGTTAACACAGTTCTCTTTTGCAGGTGTGGATTGGACGAAGGAGCACAGGACACTGACGAAGGAGTGGAAACACGGGAACATCATGTAAGCAAACGGGTAAGGAGTCCAGGTAAGTGAAAACAAGACCAGACACTGAAGTGCAGGGAGTGTGAGTCTATATAGTGCTGGTGTGATGAGGTGCAGGTGCCTATGATCAGTATTCTGGTGATTGTGAACGAGTGGGCGGAGCGTGGAGATCTGGTGACGATGTGTTGTTGTTAGTCTTTGGAACTGACTCCGTGACAGTATTGAGGTCCTAGGCCATTGAGTGATTTATAAACAAGTAACATTACTTTTAAATCAATTCTAAATGCAACTGGAAGCCAGTGCAAGGACCTGAGGACTGGTGTGATATGTTCATATTTTCTGGTTCTGCTCAGAATCCTGGTAGAAGCATTCTGTACGGGATTGTGTCCGTGAGCGGTGGTTGTTGTGGCTGCGTGGTGTTATCATTGGATGTGTCAACTGCATGTCCATTCAGGTGCTGAAGTGAAGTCCTATGGTCAATTCTACTCTGTCCATGTGTGTTTGTGCCATTCAGGTTGAGTGGATTGGCACACACTGCTGAAGGATGATGGAGGGAGAAGTAGATACTGTCCTTTAGCACTCTTGAACCCAGTTTGTTTGGGTATAGTCATTCAATTGCCTGTGTAAACATTTGTCTCTCATTCCAGAAAAGATTGAAGTTGTCAGTGAAGTTCAGTCCTTTTGTGTTCCACATTTTTTGCAGTCATGTGTTAAGCCCAAGCAACCGTGAAAACTTATTTGTTCCTCTTGCTGGGAGTGGTCCACTGATGAACGACTGAACTTTCAGTCTTCTAAGTGTATCAAAAAGTTAATTGAAATCCCTTTTAATGAATTCTGACTGCTCTTTCCAAATATCATTCTTCCCAACATGAATGATTAGTCGATTTGCAGTCTTATATTTCATCAGAATGTTCTTAAGTTCCCTGTTTACATCAGAAACTGTTGCTTTTGGAAGGCAGCACGTAGTTGTATCCCTGCTGCTAATGTTTCTGATTATGGAGTACACACTATCAGAGTCCTGGGCTCGGCTGCATCTAAGCTGAGTGCCGCTGTCTGCTCGACCTGAGTTAGCATCAGTGTTAGCTGCTGGCTGATTTGAACTGTGTCCGATCATGTTTGGGGGTTCCTCACCCACATTCATCACATCTGGGAATTCCTCACCCACATTCATTAATACTTCAAATCTGTTCTCCAGATGTATGTGGTATCAACGATAGGCAGATCAATCCAGTCACCTAACGTCTGAAATTTTCTTCACATTACAGAATTGCTCCTACTTTCCATGTGTCTCTTCTAAAACCTCACTGGCCTTCTCTTCTCTCCTCTCCCACAGGGTCTGGAGAGGCGCCCCCTCCTCCGGTCGAGCTGGACGGGGATCCCATCTATGCTGTCCGCTCCATCCTTGACTCCCGGCGACGAGGCGGCTGACTCGAATACCTGTTTGACTGGGAAGGTTACGGCCCTGAAGAGAGATCATCATCGTACCACATGATGATATTCTAGACCAGGGGTCTCAAACTCAAATTGGCTGGGGGCCGTTGCTGTGATCGACACCTCATAGGAGGGCCATTTTAACATTCTGTAAATGGCCCACGGGCTGGCAGTTTGAGACCACTGTTCTAGACCCTACCCTACTCCAGGAGTTTCACGCCAACCACCCAGATCGTCCTGCACCCAGAGGAAGAGGCCGTGCTCGACGTTACCACGGTCGGTCGTCAGGAGCCGCCCGTGGAGGAGGAGGACTGTCACAAGTCCATCCTCCCATCAGCGTAAGACCCTACTACTCCACCTCTCCATTCCAATTCGCCAGAATACTAATTCTCTGCACCTGTTACGCATTAACCTGGACCTGCATAAAGCCCACAGTTACCTTCACTGAGTTGGCTGGTCTCGTCTCTCACACCACAGTGCAAGACTTACCTGACTCCTGCTTGTCATCTTCGTCTATGAACTGTCTTCATCTTCATCGTTGTCAGTCCCGGTCCATTCTACATTACAGAAAGACTGTTTTGTCTGTGCTTCAGCATCTTGTGACAGGTTGTAATACATTTATAATAGTATTTCTGATGGGTTTTTCTCAGTGAAGAAATTAATAAAGTCATTACTACTAAACTCTGATGGAATATTTAGTTAAGGTGACATTTGTTTATATTTGTTAATCTAGCCACTGTACTAAATAAAAACCTTGGATTGTTTTAATTATTTTCTATGAGTTTGCGGAGATGCTTGGCCTTTTCATAGTGGGACATAATCTCTTTCTGCGCGATTCTAAAAACCTCTAAATTAATTTGTTTCCATTTGCCCTCTAGGTTACATGGTCTGCTAAATCCTCAAGGTGGTAATTTGCATAAACCATGTGTTTGAGGGTGCTGCCATATACAGCCCCATGCTTCAAATTCCACATTCATTTTTCAAAACACTGTCTTCAAACTGATGCTTGATAGACACATGAGCAATTGTAAGATTCTCCATTTTAATTTTCAAAAATAAGTAAATGGTAAATTAAAAGCTTTTGTGATTCATGATTCAGTCTATTGTGAGAAAGTGTATGCTGCAAAATATTGTGAATAATGACTTTTCTCTGTTCCAGTAGCATTTCTTTAAACTTGTTTTTCTTCTGTTCATGTAATTACAGGGCCATGCTGCAACATACAATGCACAATATTTCCTTCACACTGGATGCATACAACAAAATACATGACTTGAAATATGTTTTTGTTGTTGTGCTGGGTTTACTCTTCCCAGTCATCATCATTGCTAATGGACTGATTATCTCTGTAGTATGTCTTGAAAGAAAACTGCATAAGCCAATGTACGTCTTCATCTGCAATTTGGCATGTATAAATTTATATGGTGGCACAGCAGTTGCACCTTTTGTTATAAGTAGTTTCTTGACAGAGGATTATCAAATAACATGGCTTTCTTGTCTTGTGCAAATCTACTTTATATATACCTATGTTAGTTGTGATATAACAAATCTAACACTTATGGCTTATGATCGATATATTTCTATATGTTATCCTTTAAATTATGACAAAATAGTCACCCCCACAAAGGTGATTTTGGGTATTGTATTCACTTGGCTTTACCCAGTTTTCAGAGTGACCATCTCTCTCTCGTTTACAGCAAACATGGACATTTGTGGAGTTATCATTGAAAAAGTATATTGTGATAATTATTCAGTAGTTAAACTAGCATGCTCTGATATTTCATTTTACAACATACATAGCATAATAATAATTTTCTTTGTGGTTGTACTCCCATTTTTTATAATTAGCTACACTTATTTAAGAATCATATTAATCTGTTTGACACTGTCAAAGAGAGGACGAGTCAAACTCTTTAGCACTTGTGTTCCACATCTAATGGCATTATTTAACTTTATCATTGGGACTTCTTTTGAACTTTTGCAAAGCCGATTTGATATGAGACATGTACCCTACATAATTCGTGTAATACTTTCTATGTATTTCCTTATTCTTTCTCCATTGATAAACCCAATCCTTTATGGGATGGGAACTCGAGCAATAAAGGAAGCTATAATGAGAATACTTTGTCATAAGTTTTACCAAAGGCAAGCTGTTGTAAGATGTGTCACTTAAAACACTTTTCATGGACGTGGAAATTTTTGAAAGTTTTGTATGTTTGTATATTTTGAGTTGGTCAGCAAGTATACCATCAAGTTGTGACTTCCATATGGAGCAGTACATTATTAACCTTGTTAAACTGAACTAGATTTGAATTTATAGAGCAAATGGAGTCTGTATATTATGTGGTTAGGGCTGAATTAATTGCAGAAAATTGTAACGAAAGGGGAATTGTCTGAGTACTGTAAACATTGCCACATTTTCTGTAAGCAGTGAGTGTCAGGTAGAAAGGCATTCCATAGCATTCTTTAGTCCCCCCCCCCCCCCCCCCCCCCCCCCCCCTTCCTACATTAGGAACTGATTTATCTGTTGTTGAATGAAGCTGAAATAGCAATTATATAAACAAAGTATATGTTCAATGTTCTTGGACTCACCGCTCTGCACATTATGTTTGTCTCTCTTATTTAATATCAGCTCATTTGGTGAGAGCTCCATGAACTGTGTTCAGATAAGAGAGACATACAGCACAAGATGTGCAGAGCAGTGGGTTTGAAACCACTGATGTAGGAATGAAAACCACTGATGTATACAACCTCATGTCATTATGTATCTTGTGTGTCAGTTACATTTATGAACATTTTGTTATTAAACACATGTACTCTATGTGGTAAGGGGGGCATGGTAAAGTGAGGTCTGCAGCGGGGGAACGAGTATGGAGACAAGCTGTGATAAGGAGGTCAAGTGAATGATAACTAACACCTGTCTCTAATTCCAGTGTTTGGCAGAGAGACGGGATATAAGTGCCCCACAGACCTGGGACAGAGAGAGAGACTTATGACCACAGAGACAGTTTTTGTGCATGTGTGACTGTGCATGGCAGAAAGCCTCACAGGCTTTATTTTGTGTTTGCGTTTTATGAGTAATAAAAGCCTTGATTACTCGCCACCCCTGACTTCTTCGTCCTTCTTTATTGAATTTATTACACTGGTGCCGAAACCCGGGATGAAGGGATGCACTGTCATAGATTCCTTGCCACTGTGGGAAGGTTGCAGTGCCATCGAGTTGGATTGTGTCTCTGTCTCTCCTCGTTCATCCATCTCCTTTTCTCTGGCCTCATTTGTCCTTACCCCCAGGTGCTGCGGCCACCGTGACTGTCCCCCCAGAGGGTCATGGAAGGGTCAGAGAGTCTCATGGAAGAAGATCAGGATGAATAAATAGAGGAGTGATGACGGTGCAAGATGAGAGAGGACCAGGCCTGGGACATTTACGTTATGTTTTGTTTATGTGTGTGCAGCAGTCATCCGTGAGGGCCTGCTGCTTTACTTTGGTTTTGTGTTTGTTTATTTTATGATTAAAGTGTTTGAACATTCGCCGGTTCCTGCCTCCCCCTTCCCTGAACTACTAACCTTGATACACTCATAAATATATATAATGTTCTCCTTCTGCAGAGATATATGAATGCACATGTTTGCCATTCTGATCTCCTTATATTTACATTCAGACACATGCTTGTGCGATTTATATGCTGAAAAGTCACAGAGGGATAGTATGTGTTATCCATGGTGGCACTAATAAGCTTTAGTTCTCATAGTTTTTGCCCTTTTAAAATTCACATAGCAACTATACACATGGCAGCCAATGAAGTTTATGTTTCAATAATATAAAATAATACTTGTATCTGTAATGTGGGCGGGGCTTAAACCAGATGTTTGTCTGAACAACATGAAAATGTCTCGATTACGTATGTAACCTTGCTTCCTTTTCTGTCAGTCACGTTTGATGTTATGTCATTACTGACATTAGGGGTCTTACTTGGGAGCCCCAATCACCTGTGTTTTACAAAACTGACAATGACATTTTCTAGTGGAATTTGCATGCCTAGCCACTCCCCCGGACAAATGGGTATATAAGATGGCAGCCTGCATCCACTTATTTAGATTTTTGCTTCAGAGCCAAGTGTTTGCACAGCAATCACTCTTCCAATCACTGTGAAAAGGAGAAAACTCTCTTGCTGGATTCTAAGGCGGATTCAGCAGTGTTTCGCCTAAAAGAGTAAGCACTGTTAAATGCAGTGATTCCCCACAAGGCACTTTGGCATAAAAGAACAGATTTCTCTAAAAGAGCAAACACATGCAGTTATCGTTTTTTAAAGATGCATTTCTGATCGCTGAGATCGCTGTCTCACATGTCTGGGCCGTGAGCATGCTGAGATGGCGTTCGAGGATGCAAGAATTTGACCATGGTGACATTGCGATTGCTACTCTCCTTCCTTGTGAAGAATGGAGTACCTCTCTGCTGCTACCCAGCCCGGTTCCTCTGCACAGTACGGGGCCACGGTGGGTAGCACTTGAGATCTGAGGGTTACAGTGGGAGCTCTTCTGCCGGGCCAGTCCCCACGGACTTCCCCCTCCACCTGCATATCATGTGCCATTGAGCTCCCGGTTGACGGTGCGGGTCTCTCTTATGGTGGACCTAGCATGTCGCTTGGGGCTCCGGGCGAGGACCAGATGTCAATAGCTGCATTGAAGAGAGGTCTATTGTCCTCTGGGGTTGAAGACCATGCTGAGCTTCCCCCCTCTGGGGTGGTCGATACAGAAACTGCGCATGGCGACCGACTTTGCCCTCCGGGCGACCAAGGTCACGGCACAGGCCCTCAGCCAGATGATGTCCACCCTGGTGGTCCAAGAACATCTCTGGCTGAACCTTGCCAGGGTGCGGGACACAGACAAAGTGTGCTTTCTCAAAGCAACCATCTCGCAAGCCAGTCTGTTCAGCGACACTGCTGAGGACTTTGCCTAGCAGTTCTCCAGGCCGCTGAGGGCTAGCCCTCAGTCTGCTCGTCATCAAGGACATCCCCTTGCAGCTTCTGTACCTACTCCAGCATGGCCAGAAGCAACACCTTGGCCACAATGTAGAGCCCCCCACAGGAAGGTGACACAGCCCGTCCCTCAGGCCACCACTAAACCCTCCAAACGTCCATCGAAGCAGCCCTGAGATGGGCAAGCCAGAGATGGAGGGAGCTGCTGTGAACCAGGAGGTTGTGATTGCACCACTCCTTTTGTTCACAGTCAGTGTCAAACTGCCTGAATATGTTCAGGGGGAAGACAGCGGTTCCACTGAAACAATTTCAGAGGCTCCTGGGGCATATGGCAGGTCGGATTGATGCATATGAGACCACACATCGTGTGACCATCACACCGATCTGTTGCCAAACTTTCAACCCTTTGTCAGACCTTGCCTTTCTATGGGCGGGAGAGCTCTAAGAACAAGTGTCCAGGCAGGTTGTTGTCACCACGGATGCCTCCAGAATGGGCTGATGTGCTGTATGTAATGGGCACGTAGCTTGAGGCTCCTGGACAGGACCTCAACTACAGTGGCAAATCAGTTGCCTGGAGTTGCCGGCATTGCAGCTCGCCCTGCGCCAGTTTTGGTCACTGCTTCAGGGCAAGCACGTGTTGGTCCGGATGGACAACACTGCAACAGTTGTGTACATCAACTGCCAAAGCGGTATGCGCTCTTGTCACAACTCGCCCGCCATCTCCTCCTTTGGAGCCAGCAGCAGCTCAGGTCACTTCGCACTATTCACAGGAATCCTACCACTGCCCGCTCTTTTACTCCATGACCGAGGCCCCCCCATGATGCATATTAATGTCTTTTCTTACAGATAAGGGAGATTGTGGATGGCTGGACAGGCGGATGGCTGAAGCACACACCTCGCTGACTGGTAAGAAAGGTAGGTAAGGGGAAACACACGCTGGAGTTATTTGCTGGCATGTTTTAAAAGAGACTGGACAATCTGGGGAGATGAGGTGTGTGCTTATATGTGGTGCTTCTGACAGGGGTGATGAGCAACAGGTGCAGGTGATAGCTGAAAGCATGCAGGTGAGGTGAGCAGATGGAGGGATGATGGGAAATGTAGTGCTCAAAGGTGACAGAGCTGGTGACTGTGACAGTGGGGAGAGAGCCCTTTTTTATTTATTTATTTATTTATTTATTTTTGGCCATATCCACATGCATATTTATTTGAGTCATATGATTTTTTTAAATGGTAGTTTTCTATATAACATCGGGGGTGCAGAGCACATTAGTAAGGCCACTGTATTCAGGGCGGTAAGGAAAGTGTGCCTCGCTCTCACGCTCTCTCTGATTTTTGTGTTGTTTTCTGGAAGTAACCTAATAAATAGAATTTTCTTTAGGCTTTCCTGTGTGGTTGGATGGATTGATGACACATATTTCCATCATCGCACCTTCTGAAAATGGAACTGTATGGAATGGAAGGATGCCAGATGGAGGGGTAGTCCGAGATATTTATGTGGTCATCTTAATTTCCTACAAATACAAAAGCAACAGTTATTCTTTTTCCTGCTGGAATTTAATATTCTTCCAATAATTTGCATTGTGGCCCTCACCTCTTTATCTGTCTGTGGTGGTGGTGTAGGTCCTCCCCCATTTTGCCAGCCTCTGCCTTCTTGCTGTTAGCTGAGTAGAAGTCAAATGTTAATTCCATTACCTTAATTAAGAAATTTAACAGGTTGGATTAGAGCAGTGGTCTCAAACTGCCGGCGCGCAGGCCATTTACGGCCCCCCTCCACCTCCACCTCCACCTCCACCCCCACCCGGCCCGCAACTGATCTCAAAAATAAAAAATAATCCGGCCCGCTAAATTATTATTATTATTATTATTATTATATACTAGATATATTTATTGAGATGAGAAATAAAAACCTGCCCTGTACAGCTATGATCAGCTGTTCGGCTGAGCTTTCGATGTTGTTAAGGAAAGGCCGAAGCTCATCAGTTGGTCTTTGTCACATGACCTGCGGTGTGCTTGCGGCATTTTGAAAAGTTGAGATGTTTTCATCTCGCTGAATTTATTAAAATGACCCAGTTCAAAAGTTTGTTAACCATTGATTCTTAATACTGTGTGTGGTAACCTGGATGATCTACGACTGTTTTTTTGTTTTGTGATGGTTGTTCATGAGTCCCTTATTTATTCTCAGCAGTTAAACTGAGCTCTGTTCTTCAGAAAAATCCTCCAGGTCCCAAAATTTCTTCAGTTTTCCACCATCTTTTGCAAATTTGAACCCTTTACAACAGTGACTGAATGATTTTGAGATCCATCTTTTCACATGGAGGACAACTGTGGGACTCAAACACAACTATTAAAAAAGGTTCAAACATTCACTGATGCTCCAGAAGGAAACACAATGCATTAAGAGTCGAGGGGTGAAAACTTTTGAACAGGATGAAGAGGTCCAAATTTTTCTTATTTTGCTTGAATATCATTTTCTTTTTCATTTAGTATTGCCCTTCGGAAGCAACAGAAGATACTTGCCTGTTTCCTGAAAGACAAATTAAATACAATTTACCTTGACCAAATTCCAAATGTTTTCACCCCCCATCTATTACTGCATCATGTTTTTTTCTGGAGCATCAGTGAATGTTTGAACCTTTTTTAATAGTTGTGTTTGAGTCCCTCAGTTGTCCTCAGTGTGAAAAGATGGATCTCAAAATCATTCAGTCACTGCTGTAAAGGGTTCAAATATGCAAAAAAATGCTGGAAAACTGAAGAATCTGCAGGACCTGGAGATTTTTTTCTGAAGAACAGAGCTCAGTTTAACTGCTCAGGACAAACAAGGGACATGAATAACCATCACAAAACAAAAAAACAGTCGTAGATCATCCAGGTAACCACACACAGTATTAAGCATCAATGGTTCACATACTTATTTTAATCAATTCAGCTGTTTTTTTTTTTTTTTTCTTGTGGATTATATGTAAACATCTTTTATGTAAAATATCTTACTCAGGACAGTACTAAATAAAAAATAACATGCATTTTGTATTATCTCCCTTATTTTGTTAAAATTATTAACATTTTCACAGATTCTGCAAGTGGTTCACATACTTTTTCTTGCAACTGTGTGTATATATATATATATATGAAAATAATGTAATTTATTACTTACCCTCTTGTCGTTCTACACCCGTAAGACCTTTGTTCATCTACGGAACACAAATTAAGATATTTTTGATGAAATCCAATGGCTGTGAGGCTTCTATTGCCAGCAAGTTAATTTACATCTTTAGTGCCCAGAAAGGTACTAAAAACATATTTAAAACAGTTCATGTGAGTACAGTGGTTCTACCTTAATGTTATAAAGCGATGAACGGTTTTAAATATGTTTTTAGTACCTTTCTGGGCACTGAAAGTGTAAATTAACTTGCTGGCAATAGAGACCTCACCGAGCCATCGGATTTCATCAAAAATATCTTAATTTGAGTTCCGAAGATGAACGAAGGTCTTAGGGGTGTAGAACAACATGAAGGTGAGTAATAAATGACATGATTTTCATTTTTGGGTGAACTAACCCTTTAACTATGCTGCAAAGTAGGGGGGTCTCAAAAGAAGCCAGGTTATCCCGGTATATTTTTCTGTAAATATAAAAAATAGGGTAGAATTAGGAATATAGTGGGTGAATTACATATATGATGTACATTACGATGTTATGATGAACTATATGCTTTTCTCCCCTGACATTTTACGTTTTTCAAAGCGTTCCTAAGGATACTGATTTTTAGAAGGCAACTGTCTGCCTCTGAGATGGCGAATGGGAACATGGTTGGTGTAACATTAGAAACACATTGCAATTGTATCTCTCTCTATTCCTTATACAATCTTCAAAGTCATGGGGCTGGAGCCTGTCCCAGTTTCTTTGGCCCGAGGCAGGGGAAACAGATGGCCAGTCCATCACAGGGCTCTGACTAACCGTATAACTATTTTGAATTATGAGTACTTTATTGACCTTGGGAATCTACTTTTCACACCTACAACCTGCCTTAAATCGCAATGTTCTGTGAAATGACTTGAAGATCTGATGATGTTTAGAACTGATAACTGAATATCTTATCTTGATATCTTGAAATGTCTACTAAGTAATGAAATGTCTACTCTCTTTTATTAACACAACAACATGTTTTCCCGTTATTTGACTATAATCACTCTTGAGATCTAATTATTACATCAAAGTGAACAAAAGCAGTGGTTTGAATTCTGACAGTTTTCCCTTGTGAATGCATCCCTCTGAACAATGTGTCCTTCTGCCTTTGGACATTAAGAATTCCCAGTGGTGTGGGAATGAGTTCAACTCAGAGTATAATTATTCAAAATTTTACACAGTGGAATATGACATTGTGGACTAATGACCTGTTGCTTGGTAACATTTAATGTGTTATTGTGTGACCAATAGAAATTTTTATGTTTACATAAGGGAAAAATGGGGGGGGCTGAGCTGTGACATGAACAATTAACCCCATAACAATAATCACGTTTCCCTGAGGAATATTGCACCATCTGTGTGGGAAGAAGTACAATGATGTACATTAAGGCTCCAATGGACTGATGACCAGAAACAAACATGTTTACCACTGATGGATGACATATTTACTGTTAAGGTTGTGGATTGGCTCAGTTGTAGGTCAGAAGAAAATATTGAAAACATGGGTCTAACTGTGGCAATTCAAATATTTTACCACATTACCACAACAATACTTTCAATACTTGCAAACTATTAGTTTATAGTTAATTCATAGTTAATATATTGTAGTCTCTATATTGTTAATACAGTATATTAATATGTATTATATAGTAAATATATATGTTTTTTTTTTATGCTTAATTTTTTAACTCTAAATAGTTCTAACTTTAGATTAAGTCTCGGAAAATGGGTAGAGTTAGTGTAAGGGGACAGAATACACAGTTTGTAGAGTATAAAAACCATCATGCCTATGGAGTGTTCCTGTAAACTACAAAACCCAACATATATTAACAAAACTGAGACTGCAATATTTATATATTAACTTTAAATTAACTATAAACTAATAGTTTGTTAATGCATGTCAGGAGGCATCACGTCGCAACCCTGTGATGGCACCTGTGGCTGCACTGAAACACCTACCTTGCTACCTTGTGTACCCCAACTGGAACCGGCCTGTAATGGGTGAAGAGACACACTGACCTGAGTGGGGATTTGTGTGTGTCACGGCTGAACATGAGGAAGCTGGACATTTGCGTCCACCACGTTCAGACTGCGAGCTGTATGACAGAGAAGGAGGAAGCTGCTCTATTTCTGAAAATGTGGGTACCATCAACGGCAGCTGGCGAAATTCTGGGGGAAGGAGGTCTGGATACTTTCCTCCTGGGAAAGAGCAGCTCCTGCCAGCCCTGGGTTGCTTTCCTATGGGGGCTCAATGCTGCAACCGGGCTGTAGGCTGGGGCTGTGGTGGAGCAGGTGTGGCTGCCGCAGGTGGCTGCCTGTAGGTGGAGGTGGAGTCACATCGAGGCAAGATGTGTTTGGACTCTGTTTGCTTCTTGATGGACCTACAGGATGACCATGGCATGCAGGGCAGAGACAGCCTGTCCAGCGGTATTGTAAGCTTTCACCGTCAGAGACAAAGTAAACGCACATGCTCTGGATGGGAGTCTGGGACATTTCCGCCAGGTGGCGATGCTTTGTGGGCATAAATGCACTGCCCTCCGATGCTGAAATAGAGAGTTTATCCTCATCCAGAGCCTGAATGGGAAATTTCTGCCGGGTCAATCCCCATGCTCCTCGTCACACTCTTTGTGCCCAGTCAAGTTCTTGTATGAGTTAGGCAAGGCAAGGCAAGGCAATTTTATTTGTATAGCACATTTCATACACAATGGTAATTCAAAGTGCTTTACATAAAGAAGAACTAAATACATAAGAATAAAAATGGAATGCATAAGAAATAAAAATAACAGTAAAAACAGAGAATACCACTATCTGGATGGAAGAGTTAGAAAGTTTCAGGGAGTTTTTCGTTGTCCGTCAGAGCGGATCTAAACAGATCTATCCATCAGAGCGGAAGGATAACTGTACTCAACTTTTTTGAGTACTCAACTGTACTCAACTTTTTTGTCTGTCAGAGTGGATCTAAACGGATCTATCCATCAGAGTGGATCTAAATGGGTCCTCCTCACGCGGAGGGATAACTGTACTCAACTTTTTTGTCCATCAGAGTGGATCTAAACAGATCTATCCATCAGAGCGGATCTAAATGGGTCTTCATCACGTGGAGGGATGACTGTAAAAATATTTGTCAGGTAGCTGTGCGTTTAAACAGTACCCTTACAGACAAATCTTCCTGGACTAACTCTGTCAGAGCTCCATCCAGGGATAACAAATGCTTACTTCCTAATTCTCCCAGCTCTTTCAACCAGACAGCAAGATTTAAAATGCATTAAAAGCCAGAAATAAAAAGATGATACATAAAAGATTGAAATAAAATGCATTAAAAATGAAATAAAACAAGAAAAAGAATTAAAAGAATAAAAAGATAATACGTATAAAATAAAGTGCAAACAACTGGACATAGCACAGTGCTCAATCAGTAAATGTATAGCTAAAAAGATGTGTTTTGAGTCTGGATTTGAATGTGGCTACTGTTGGAGCACATCTGATCTCTTATGGAAGCTGGTTCCAGCTGCGGCTGGCCTAATAGCTAAAAGCAGACTCTCCTTGCTTTGAGTAAACCCTTGGTATTTCTAAGTGACTTGATTCTGATGATCTTAGTGATCTGTTAGGTTTATATTCTATGAGCATATCTGCAATGTATTGAGGTCCTAGGCCATTGAGTGATTTATAAACAAGTAACAGTACTTTATAATCAATTCTAAATGCAACTGGAAGCCAGTGCAAGGACCTGAGGACTGGTGTGATATGTTCATATTTTCTGGTTCTGCTCAGAATCCTGGCAGCTGCGTTCTGTACAAGCTGCAGCTGTCTTATGGTCTTTTTGGGAACGCCAGTGAGGAGTCCATTGCTATAATCCACCCTGCTGGTGATGAAAGTATGAACAAGTTTCTCTAAGTCTTGACTGAAGACAAAGCATCTAATTCTTGCAATATTTTTAAGATGATAATACGCTGATTTAGTTATTGTTTTTACATGGCTACTGAAACTCAGGTCTAACTCCAAAATAACACCAAGATTCCTGACTTGATTTTTAGTTGTTTGACCCCTAGAGTGAAGGTATACGTTCACTTTGAGAACTTCATCTTTGTTTCCAAACGCAATGACTTCAGTTTTGTCTTTGTTTAACTGAAGGAAGTTTTGGCACATCCAATTTTTAATTTCATCAATGCATTGGCACAGGGAGTCAATGGGACTGTAGTCGTTAGGTGATAGGGCTAGGTAAATCTGGGTGTCATCTGCATAGCTGTGATATGCAATTTGGCTCATTCTCATTATTTGGCTTAGTGGCAGCATATATAGGTTGAACAGGAGGGGTGCAAGTATTGAACCTTGAGGGACTCCACATGTCATGGATGCCCACTCAGACTTATGGTCACCGATACTCACATAATAACCTCTCCCTTCTAAGTATGACCTGAACCATTTAAGGACCATCCCAGAAAGCCCAACCCAGTTTTCCAGCCTGTCAAGAAGTATGTTGTGATCGACAGTGTCAAACGCGGCACTGAGGTCGAGTAGTAACAGCACTGATATTTTACCTGTATCGGTGTTTAGGCGAATATCATTTATTATTTTTATGAGCGCTGTCTCTGTGCTGTGATGCTGTCGGAAACAAGATTGAAAGTTGTCAAAGTATCCATTCAAGCTTAAGAATTTGTTCAGGTGATTAAACCAACTTTTTCAATGACCTTGCCTATGAAAGGAAGATATGAGATTGGTCTGTAGTTGCTCAATATTGTGTTATCCAGATTGCTCTTTTTCAGGAGGGGCTTAACAACTACAGTTTTCAGGGAGTTTGGAAACGTTCTAGAAGACTTCTAGGAGATCTGCTTCTAAACAGTTAAACACACTCTTGAAAAAAGATGTGGAAAGTGTGTCAGGGGCGCAGGTTGATGTTTTAAGGTGCTGTACTGTTTCTTCCAAAATTTTACTATCAATTGCTTCGAAATCAGACATAATAGCTACTTTCTGAGGTTGTGATCTGATCTGTTTTACCCCAGTGCAGCTCAAGGATGTGCTGATCGCCTTTCTGATATTATTGATTTTCTCAGAAATAAAGGAAGCAAACTCACGCCATTTGCTGTCTGAGAGCATTTCACTGGGAATCTGACTTGGGGGGTTTGTTAGTCTCTCTACAGCAGCAAAAAGAGTGCAGGTGTTGTTTAAGTTGCTGTTTATAATATTTGAGAAGAAGGTCTGTCTAGCTTTGTCTAGCTTTGCCTAATTCCACATTGAAAGCATGAAGGTTATCTTTATAGATGTTATAGTGGATTTCAAGTTTTGTCTTTTGCCACATGTGCTCAGCTTTTCTGCATTGTCTTTTCATATTTTGCACTGCTGTTGAGTTTCTCCAAGGTGCTTTTTGTCTGCCACTCTTCTTCCTGACTTTCACAGGAGCAATGTTATCAATAACATTCTTGACTTTTGAGTTAAAAGAATCAAGGAGAAAATCCGCAGATATGCTTGGTGTTAAAGATATAGCCTTCATAAACAGTACACTAGTGGTCTCATTTAAGCATCGCTTTTTGACTGCGATAGATCTAGCTTCAACAGTAGGAGAGATCAATATATCAAAGAAAATCCAGAAATGATCAGATAGCGCTACATCCTTAATGACGATAGATTAAATGTTTAGACCCTTACTGATAAGTAAATCAGTGTGTCCACGTTTGTGTGTGGGTCCATGTACATGCTGAGTCAGATCAAAAGTATTCAAAAAACAGTCAAACTCTGAGAAAATTGTTGATAGCAGTTCTGTAAAGTCCTCAACAAATGCTGGAGAGTATTTTGGAGGCCTGTAAATAACTTTAACTTTAATTAATCACCAAATGACACTTGCTTGCATTGATAGACATCTTTAAATAGAGCAGCTACACCTCCACCTCTCCTAACAGCTCTGCAGACACTCATAAAAGTAAAGTTAGGAGGGGTTGTTTCATTGACGATTGTTGCACTGCAGCTGTCTTCTAGTCATGTTTCATTTAGAAGCATAAAATCTAGGTTGTTTGTGGTTATTAAGTCATTGACTAGAAGTGATTTATTTTTAAGTGAGCGGATGTTTAAAAGTGCTAACTTAACAGTCTTACTTTCTGTCTCTACAGTAATCTTGTAATCTTAGTTTGACGTGTAATAGGCAGTTAGATGGGTTTGCCAAACGGCTTGAGAAGGCCTTAGGCTTTCTATCACGGAATAAAACAGAAATAGAGAAAGCAACAGGCACACTGGGTTCCCGCTTGTTCTGTAAACATTTGACAAAGTCACTGTCATAGCAGGGACCCGACACATATCACTGAGAGCTGATATCGGTTGTTTTTGGTTCACGTAGAACAGATGGAGGAGAATGTGGGCCCTGGCGTTGTGGCAGAGGCCGAAGAGCTCTCACAGGAGACTTTTTTGTTGATATCCGGGGGCTCGCAGCAAAAGAGTGGGAGAGTAAGGTTCCAGCATACACCAGTTCCTCCATTTTCTCTGAGAAACACAGAAGAGGGGATGCTGGAGAGAGGGATAACATGTCCGGTGAGAGTTAGGTGGTTCATCTTATGGGAATGGGAGGCCCGTGGGGATTGACCCAGCGGAAACACTCCCATTGTTGTCCCCATATCGCCTTCAGTGCTTGCCGCTGCGTCCTTATGTATAGCAGAAGGACCAGGATGTGGAGCAGCTGAAGTGACTTTCTCTCTGACCAGATAAAAGAGTCGCGACTGCAACTGCAATGATGCCATGGCATGTTCTCACAATGAGAACATGAGCCATCCACGAAAGCTGTCTCAGCATGGGTACAACCAAAACACATAAAGCAGAGATCATGGCAATCCGAGGACAAGAGATGTCTACCGCACACAGAAACACTCTTCATCTGTGCTTGCTCTTTTAGATGGAAAACTAGCTCTTTTAGCTTGCTGAAGCGCCCAGGTGAAGCTCAAGCACCTATCTGTGTGTAAGAGTAGAGACTGCTGTAATGCGCCATAGAATCCAGCAGAATTCGTCTTCTTAGACAGAGGTGAATGACATGAGTGTCTGTGATACACACGCTTAGCTCCAAAGAACAAATCAGAATGAGTGGATGTACACCATCTCCTTTTATACCCATATGTCCAGGGTAGTGGTGTATGCAAATTCCACCTGCCAATTCTCATTTACCTTTTCTCTAAGTATCACAGGTGTTTGGGGCTCCCAAGTGCGACCCCTAGTGTCAATACACCGACACTATCATGTATAGGGGAGAGCGGGGCACAACGCTTTTTGACTTTGTCAGTTTGTGTAAATCTATTTAGGTTCAGAGAATTTATTTTGTTCCACATTAATTTCACACATGTCTGGTACAAATATGTGGCTTTGTTTCATTAATACAGTGTATACTTTTTTTCTTTATTTACCCCGAAAGAAGGGAAGTGAAATGTGACAACATGCCCCATAGGTGGGGCACATTATAACGTGATGGGGCACGTTGTAATATGACCATATGACAGCTAAAAATGTTATCTGATTTAATTAAAAAAATATACATGACAAACTAAAATATTTTGTCAATAAAAGACAATTTATTTTTTTTTTTTCATATAAAATAATAGCATTTTTATGGAAGCCCGTTTCCGCCACTAAATAAAAAAATAAAAAGAGTAATTGCGACTTTTAATCTCAGAATTCTGACTTTTTTATCTCGCAATTGCGAGTTTATATCTCACAATTGCGTGATATAAAGTCAGAATTCTGAGATATAAACTCGGAATTGCGTGATATAAAGTCAGAATTCTGAGATATAAACTCGGAATTGCGTGATATAAAGTCAGAATTCTGAGATATAAAGTCGCAATTGCGTGATATAAAGTCAGAATTCTGAGATATAAACTCGCAATTGCGTGATATAAAGTCAGAATTCTGAGATATAAACTCGGAATTGCGTGATATAAAGTCAGAATTCTGAGATATAAACTCGGAATTGCGTGATATAAAGTCAGAATTCTGAGATATAAACTCGGAATTGCGTGATATAAAGTCAGAATTCTGAGATATAAAGTCGCAATTGCGTGATATAAAGTCAGAATTCTGAGATATAAACTCGGAATTGCGTGATATAAAGTCAGAATTCTGAGATATAAAGTCGCAATTGCGTGATATAAAGTCAGAATTCTGAGATATAAACTCGGAATTGCGTGATATAAAGTCAGAATTCTGAGATATAAACTCGGAATTGCGTGATATAAAGTCAGAATTCTGAGATATAAACTCGGAATTGCGTGATATAAAGTCAGAATTCTGAGATATAAACTCGCAATTGCGTGATATAAAGTCAGAATTCTCGTCTGTTTTATTGCGCCTCCGCCACAGCCGATTCTTATTATTATTACTATTATATTGTTATTATTGTGTCAAATTCATTAGTGTATCTATTCTGTTAAAAACAACTTTTATTCACCAAATACTTCCACTGTATTTGCAGAATTGCATGATTTTACCCTTGAATGCCCCCTTTTATGGAGCCACCAGGCTTGAGTTGCAAAGTTACAAAGTTGATGAAACATGATAGGTATTGGTGTTTTAGTATTAAGCCCACTAGATGGCAGTAAAAGCTGTTTTTTTCTCCTTGAAACGAAACAATGATACTCATGTACAAGGTTACCGTGGAAACATGCTATATGCATATTCCTGCATAATGCATATGTCCGGAGACTAATCTTTATGTGTCTCCTCCAGTAAAATCAAAATTTCTTTATTTGTAAATCCGCGCTGAAAATAATCCTTTATGAGGTCTTCCATGTTATGTAGAATAATAACGAAGCACCAATCCTAATGGTCAGTCGCAGTGAAAGGCAACGCAAGCAAAGTAAGAAGTCAGAATTCTGACTTTATAACTCGCAATTGTGAGAAAAAAAGTCAGAATTCTGACTTTATATCACGCAATTGCGAGTTTATATCTCAGAATTCTGACTTTATAACTCGCAATTGTGAGATAAAAAGTCAGAATTCTGAGATAAAAAGTCGCAATTACTCTTTTTTTTTTTTTATTTAGTGGCGGAAACGGGCTTCCATACCATTTTTTTAGAAATTAAAATTTAAATAATTTTGTAGTTTGACAATGAACACTCTGCAAAACACAGCTATACAGCATAGGTCTAAACAATGCATGCAAACAGATGAAGAAACATATTCAGACATTCAGAAAAACACAGAGCTGAACAAAAACATTCCTCTCCCTCCACTCACAGCTCTCACAGAACACGAGACAAATAGTCGAGCCAGTACAAATGCTGAACATTTCTTGAAATAATATTTTCTGGATGTTCAGGTTCTTCCTCTCAGTCTTTATTCACCTTTTTTTTACATGGTTTCTCAACAGAAATTCATAAAAGTTGATTATGCCAGTTGTATCATAACTGTACAGAATAGTACAGTTCTAATAGCAGGTCACATTGTAACGCAGTGTTACAATGAACCCTATCTGTGCAACTGGAACTTGTGTCTTCTGATAGTTAGTGAAGCATTAAAGAACTACCCAAACTGCTAAACAACAGATTGGAGTTTAAAATAATATCAGATTTGTCTAATTTTAAATAAACACAAAATATATAGATGAAAAATTGGCTTAAGTAAGAAATTTACTTTTGCTATTGTTAAATAAATGTTCACTGATATCTTCCTAAGATTTTTTAATTTTGGCGCTATTTTTTCTCTATATATTGTCGATATGGCAACTAGTAAATACACTAAGTTTCTTCATGCTAGCCTGTGTGGAAGTATTGTAACCATGTGTATTACAACTAACCCCGCGTTAGTTTGTGCCCCACGCTCTCCTACCTCATGTATCAAAAAAGCCATCAGGTTGCTGCTGTCAGTGTGGAGGGGCACCTGCAGATAACCTTCTTTCAGGTCCAATTTAGAAAGCATTTTTGAGCTTTGGAGTTCATCCCTCATTGGCACTACATACATGATGAGAAAACTAGAACATCACGAAAGTTTAATGCTTGAATGCTGTATGCGACACTCAAAAGTATGTCTCAAAAGTATTTCTTCACTTTTAGGGCATAGAATAAGTAGGGCATATTATAATAAAAAAATTATAATGGGTTTCATTAAGCAGTCTTTCGGAAGTGCCAAAAGTTTTCAGAAGATTACCAAGGACTGGATGTGTTGTGATGTTACTGGCAGTAGCCAAATAAAACATTTCTAAACATGCAGATCTTGGTTCCTGTGTTTTTTTTTAATTATTTATACACTACCGTTCAAAAGTTTGGGATCGGTAAGATTTTTAATGTTTGTAAAAGAACCATTTATTTCATTAAAAATACAGTAAAAACACTAATATTGTGAAATATTATTACAATTTAAAATAACTGTTTTCTACTTGAATGTTTTACAAAGTAATTTATTCCTGTGATCAAAGCTGAATTTTTAGCATCATTAGTCCAGTCTTAAGTGTCATATGATCCTTCAGAAATCATTCTAATATGCCAATTTGCTGCTCAAGAAACATTTCTTATTATTATCAATGTTGAAAACAGTTGTGTACTTTTTTTTCAGGATTCCTAATGAATAGAAAGTTCAAAAGAACAGCATTTATCTAAATACAAAGCTTTTGTAACATTATACACTACCGTTCAAAAGTTTGGGGTCTGTAAGAATTTTTATTTTTATTTTTTTGAAAAGAAATTAAAGAAATTAATACTTTTATTCAGCAAGGATGCATTAAATCGATCAAAAGTGAGAGTAAAGGCATTTATAATCTTACAAAAGATTATATTTCAAATAAACGCTGTTCTTTTTTAACATTCTATTCATCAAAGAATCCTGAAAAAAAAAATTAGTGTACACAAATATTTTGTACAATTGAACACACACACACACACAAAAAGCAGCAAATCAGCATATTAGAATGATTTCTGTAGAATCATGTGACGATGAAAACTGGAGTAATGATGCTGAAAATTCAGCTTTGCAAACACAAGAATAAATTACATTTTAAAATATTTTCAAATAGAAAACAGTTATTTTAAATTGTAATAATATTTCACAATATTACTGTTTTTACTGTACTTTTAATTAAATAATGCAGCCTTGGTGAGCAGACGAAACTTCTTTTAAAAACATTAAAAATCTTCCCGATCCCAGACTTTTGAACAGTAGTGTATATACAGTATATTGCAAGTGCAGATCTCAAAAATTAAAGTAGATTTTGTTGTTTTTATGGACATCTGAAGAAATTTGAATTTCATCAATTTACAAGGCCTATGTACTATAACGACAACCCAGTGTACTCCTTCCACGAGCCTGAGGCCCATTTTGAAATGAGCTAGTTGGATTCATGTTAACACTAGGATCAGCTCTTTCTTTCTTATGCCTGTGTTATCACTCCTCAGAATTCTTTTCCTCAGGAAATGATTTTATCTGGTCCATGCTATATTGAGTTATCTCAAAAAGGCACGCAAACTTAGAATTAGAAGGTTTTATTTTTGAGAACATACATGAGTATTCCTATTATAGGCTATCTATTAACAACATTAAAGATATCTTGAACATTTTCTAGAACATGCTTCTGAAATTATGAATTGTACTTAAAAATATAAAGTTTAAAGGTTTAGTTGTGGTTTAAAAAAAACACATCTTTCATTTGACAAGCAATGGGTTTATAGTTTGCAAATGCTTATACTACAAAACAATATAAAGCAGTTACACAACAATAGCACTCTGTTAGGCATCTATGTAGACATAAGTCATTGGTTCCAATTTGTGAACAAAATAATAAAGGAAGATAAAACTTATTTTGATAACTGAAGGGCAGTAGGTAACAATACAGTGAGTTATTCTGTATTTGTCTGTACACTTCTGAGCAAATTATGTAAAACTCAAAACTGCTCAGCAACCCTTACACTGTCAAAACATAATTGCAGTGCATTTACATATAACAGGCTAAAGTTTTATGTACATTAAGTTTTAGGTAACAACAGAAAACAGTATGTTATCACTTATTTGTGTTAACATTTACAAACAAGTTCATACTAAGTTTCCCCAGAGATAGAGTGCACAAAGAACTTGTTCCACAGATTCCAGAGGCTGCCTTAAGTGTAACTTACAACATTTCTTTTAATTATGGTCTCCCTTATTTTTTGAGTTTTTACTCCATACATGATCGGATTTATAATAGGGGACAGAATAAGAACATACAATGACAGTACAACACGAACAGTATATGGCACATGACGCATATTGAATCGACTTTGGAACAATTCAAAGCAACTACCAATTAAAAAATTTAGTAATGCTATTAAGTGTGGTACACATGTGCTGAATCTAACTCGACCTCCTTTTGACAACTTCAAGCAGATAAAGATGATCCTTACATAAGTGTAGAAAATTATGACAACCAGTAGGGTGGTAAGGAACATCATAATTGCACCATATACATTAATACTTAAAGTGTCAGAGCACGCTAGCTTCACCACAGAAAAATTGTCACAGTAGACTTTTTCAATAATTACTCCACAAAGGTTAAGATTTGCTGTAATTGAGATAGTGATGGTAGATCGCACAAATGGCAAAATCCAAGAAACTGCAACACCTATAACCACTTTTTTAGGTGTGATTATTTTTTCATATTCGAAAGGATAACATATAGATACGTATCGATCATAAGCCATAACCGTTAAGTTTGTTAGGTCACAGCCACCATAGGTAAATATACTAAATATTTGCACAAGGCAAGCAAGCCATGTTATTTGATAATTTTCTGTCATAATTTTAGTCAAAATAAAAGGTGTTACAGCAGATCCACCATATAAATTAATACATGCCAAATTGCAAATAAAGATGTACATGGGCTTATGTAGCCCTCTTTCAACACATATTACATAGATGAGTACACTGTTAGAAATGATCATGACTGGGTATAGTAAAGATAGCACAACCACAAAAATATATCTCTGGTCATATATTCCTCTGTATCCATCCAGTAAGAGAGAAATATTTTTCATGATAGCTTGATTTCCTAAATGAAGTAAAAAAAAAAAAAAAAAAAAGATGAGTTATTGAAAGCTGGTTTAAAAAAAAAGGTTTGTACATCTCACTCTTTGCACAAAATGTCAAATTGCATGTCAATGCAATACAATGCATACAATAAATATATACAATGGATAAATGTAAATATAACTTAAAATATATTGCTTCAAATATGAAAAAAAAAAAAAAACTGGGTTATGATTCAAGTAACATAATATAACAATAACAATATTGACTTTAAACAATATTTAAAAAAAAAAAAAAAAAAATCATTAAATGTACCTTGTAATTTTTGTGTATTTGTATCTTTTCTTTGAGTATGTAGAATGACTGAATGCAACCAGAAACATCTCTATTTATACTATGGCAACAGGGGGGGTGGGGGGTGGGGGTAGGGTAATTATATGCATAATTATGCAAATCTGTAATGCGTAGTTCACAAAAAAAAAATTGTCTTTCAGTTATGTAAATCCAAAATATCTGGTTCATAGTTAATTTAGTTGCATCATAAAATTTGCTCTCCTAATCATCAACTCAGTCATTAAGGGAAACAAGCTTGCTCAAAAGTCTGAGGTTTTGCTGAATGTTTATATACATATACAAATGTATACAAAAACAAAAATACAAATATGGGGTAAACTGTAGCAGAGAAAGCAAAAACAAAAATATTAGCTAGCTCATTTAACTCACTGAACTTTTTTCCAGTCCTGTAAAAAAACATAACCCGCTTGCAAATCCAAATGTTTTCCTATTTGCAGGGTGTGTGGTGGTTTAAGCTACATTATGGGGACGAAAATAACCAATGTTGGAAAGCAGAAAAAAAATGTTTTGCACTCTCTTGTTCTTTTGCAGTATGCTGCAGGGTTTCTTCTTCAGCTGCTCTAATTAGATAAGAGAACACAGAACTTTATTATAAGGTGTACCTGTAACGCATGGTGTAGAAAAGTGTGCATAACGAGGGGAATCCGAAAGAACAGTCTTTATCAATCCACAAAACTACATTAATACATTAACCCTTAAATGCATACCTCGGGTCTTTATCGACCCGGGACGTCATTCACTACCCTCCTCCTCATTCATTTTTTAAAGTTAGACATCAACCTTCTTAGTATTCCTCAATCAATTCATTATAAACAATATAACAAGAAAAAAAAAAAAACATAAAATTATACAAGAATGCCTGTTTTCCCATTCATTTTTTTGTAAAAATTGTATAGGGTCATTAATGACCCGAGGTGTGTATCAGTGTATGTATATTTTTTTTTTTTTGCATAACAATAATTGAATATTTGATGATGGAATAAATACAATTCACCTTTATTCAACAAGATGGCAATGTCTGATCCACAATGATGAAGTAATGTTTCATTCAGACAGAAAACGAAAGAATAGGAAGTATCATCAGCAAAACTTGAAATGGCTCAGTGATTTACTGCAGAACAAGTACTGAACGCAATCAAATATGAGTGTCACTGTCACTTGATGATCGATCTGGTGAAGCTGTCAGTGATCAAAATATTGATTTTGAAGATGTTGAAAATGATAGTTTTGAGCCGATGACTGATGGAGATGAGGCCGATGGATGTGGAGCCCTGGGCACAGAGGAAGAGCAGATGGAACCAGGCAATACCGATGTTCCTGGAGGCCGAGGTGGAGCCGCAGCAATGAACGTGCGAGGTGGAGCCATTCTAGCTGGGACTGAGGACCAAGGCAGAGCCTAAGGAAAGGCGAAACCAGACAAAGCCGATGCAGTGGAGAGCACAGTGGACAGCTCGAAGGGATGAGGGAGCCTGGTGGAGCCGTAAGGACAATGGTATCTGGTGAAGCATAGGGAAGGAGGAGCTCAGGCGGAGCCGACAGGTCAATAGACTGAAGTGGAGTGATGGGATCAGTGGCTGGAGGCGGAGCTGGTGGAACCACTTGCCTGGGCAGAGGAAGAGGCAATGGTCTGAAGAGAACCAGAGGAGGTGGGCTGACAGACTGGCTAAGTTTAGAAGAGGAGGTGGGAGAGGGAGGCTGTGTGGGAATTCAGGAGACACAGGAGACTTTGTGCTGGACAGGACCAGTGGAGGCACAGGAGACTTCATGTTGGATGGGCCCAGTGGGGGCACAGGAGACTTTGTGCTGGACAGGACCAACAGGGACAGTAGAAACAGGAAATCATCCTCTTCCAAATCGAAATAATTCCCAGAGGCCAGGCACAACACATCCACAGTGGTGGGGGTGTGGGTGGGGCTTCCCTTCATGCCCTCAAACTCCACAAGCAAACCCACAAGGACAGACGATGTAGCCAGCTCACGCACAGGGTCAGATGTTTCACGAGGGTTGGGCTCCGGGGTGATAGTTGGCTCGGTCCTCTATTCAGGCACTGGCTCATGCATCGCAGCAGGTGCAATCCCCATCTGCGGTGAGCTCTGGCATTTGTTCCATGCAGCAGGGTGATGGCTGACTGGGCTCTGGATATGGATCTGGAACAGAGCCGGTGAAGCCCTCCTCAGAGGGGCAGATGGTGTACGGGGACCTGCAGTTCACCAGCACCCACTCCATGAACTCGGTGAAAGCTCCCTGAGGATCGACACCAGGGAGGCAAGCATGAGCAATGAGCCATCGGGAAATTCCATTAGGCTCACCAACTGGAAAAATCTGTGGGTGTGGTCCTTGAGGCACTGCTCTTCCTGGTCTAGGCAAAGCAGCTGGACTGCTGGTAAGTCTATTTTTACTCTACTGTCTTGCGGCCCAATTCGAGGCTTATCGCAAACAATTTTTGTCCAAAAAATCCTCTATTGTGTGGTGTCATTATGATTATTTAACTGCTCCCAATCGAGACATGTTTGTCTCGATTGGGAGCAATGTTTGATATTTACAACTCTTGATCGGGCTGCTTCTGACATGATACCGGCGATAGCCAATGAGATTGTGCAAGCTTTACCTACTGGATGTTGCGTGCTTCTATAGCTGTAACTTGGCAGCCACATACATGCCACATAAGTGGTATTGAGAAAGAAGATCACCCATATTCCTTTTTTTTTTTTATTTTGTTCTTCACTGTAAAGCAGAACGTGTGACAGGAAAGCCTGCTGACAATGTTGATTGTCCTTTATTTGTTTTTCTTCTGAAGTCACATTTGATCTTGCGAGTCTCTGTGAGATCTTGCGTCACTGTGAAATCGTTCCTGCAGTCAACAGGTGTGTAGTCTTGCAGTCCGGTCGAATCATCTAGTGTGTGTTCAGAGGATTATAATGCAAAAAAAAAAAAAAAAAAATCAGTTGAAACTGTCACTATGTCTGTGGCCTCCCACAGTTTTAAAATCGTTTTTTAAATCGTCTAGTGTGTCCCAGGCCTAAGGGAACTAACTGGCACACACTAGGAAACTAGGTCAGGGAACACATGACAAAACAACCCCTAATCCTAACAATATCCAGACACCTTTTTGGCGGACATTTCCTGATAATTTACAGTTTGCATACTTTTAATATTTATGTATCAAAATAAATAAACGTCAACCATAGTGCAAAAAAGTGTTAACGAGGCAACAATCGGGATTATTCTAAACTATTTACCAAAATGAAATTGTTTTCTATTATTTATTTATTTATTTACAAATTGTTTTTAAAGAAAATGTGGATGATGCTAATTTAAGATAAACTCAGTTTAACCCTGTAAGACCGGATGGAGCGCCTGCGCTCCCATTTGCATGTCTCTCTTTAAGAGCCAATAAAAACTGAACCCATATAGGTAGCACAAAAATTTTTTTTTGCATTCAAAACCAGAGACTTTACGCGTTCAGATGAAGCCTCCCACTTGCTCCTGTTGCATTGCTTTCACCCTCTAATGAGTCTGAGTAATATGCATTTACAACAAAAACAGCACAGCCGCTAACTGAATACAAATATGTAGATTTCACATGCTCATAACTTCATGAAAAATGCACAGATCATAGAAAATGGCACATCATTATTTAAAGCAGATTCTCACGATTAAAATAAACCCAAAATCCTATAATATAATATATTGCGTTGATCACAAGATATTACTCACGGAATGATGTAACATACTTGGCTAAAAACATGTCTCTCATCTTTCCGGGATGCAGTGTGTATCCAATGTTCCCTGAACCATCCATGTTTGTTTTCCAACGTGGAATAACACAAAATAGATATCATTTTAAAGCTTAGAAACTCAGCTTTTTAATGCATCTAATCATTTTGAAAAACTCCCAACGAGTGCTGAGAAGTGCCTCTAAACCAGAGTTTACCACCCGTGGGCGCCATCTGGCTGCGAAAAAATTAATAACACTTTATTTACTATACTTTATGCTATCACCACAAAATTTGAACTAGATGCAGCTCACATATAGGAGAGCATCACCATTCTCTGATCTTATTGCCTTCCTGAGTTATTCCATATCAAATAAAAAAAAAAAAAAAATTATTAATAAAAAAAAATTATAGATATTTCTTGTCTTTTATCAGTGGTTTCTCAACATGAAACTGTCCAAATGTAATGTAATTTATATTTTCTAAAAATTTAAAAAGTGTTCTATCAAATGGTACCTACCTTTTGACTCTACTTGCTACAGTTTTGGAGTTATGAGTCTTTACTTTTGTGTATGTCGCTCAGAAAAAATAACTCTAAAAAAGCCTTCAGGTCTTAAAGGGTTAAACAGGGTACTGCTGCTGTATCATTATTTGTTTATTTGCTTCTTCTTCTTTTTTTCTTCTTCTTTTTTTTTCATAACATTGCATTGCTGACTTCTTTTGCAAGTGAAGCTTTCAGAAACCGGAAATGAATTATGTGAACAGCCACGTTAAAATTCCCTTGTGTTTTTCCTGTATTATAAAATCTGATGCTTCACCAGCTGAACATAATTCGGCTGTTTCTTTCTGATGAAAATCTGTTTTATAATTGGTTATTTTATATTTGGTAGGTTGATACTTTTGTCTTGAAGATTTTGATTTGCTACTGATTGAATTTTGTTCATATTTTTAATGTATGTTTACATAACTGTTTTAAAATAACTTTGCATTGACATCCTGCTCTTTTCAAAACATTAGTGAAAGGTAGTTTTAAAAAACAACAACTCTTCATTACCTTTGCTATATGCATGAAATGCATTTGTGAGTAAGACATATAATTTACAATTTTCTTCAACTGATGTCTCAGAACAGCAAACAAATAATATGGAAAATGGTGCAAATTTTACATACATCAGACTAACTGGTTATCTTAATTTGGATTTCAAGATGAAGTACTTCTTGTTTGCTGTGATAACTGTGTTGTATTCTACAATCATATTTGCCAATAGCTTTCTTATTGGTGTTATTTGTTCAGCAAAAGCCCTTCATAAACCAATGTATCTGTTCCTCTGTAGTTTGTTTGTTAATGAATTGTATGGCAGCACAGCTTTATTTCCTTCCCTTCAAGTTAACCTGATTTTGAATAACAATGAGATTTCTCTTATTTATTGTTACTTACAGATTTTTTGCTTATACACATATGCAATGATTGAATTTTGTAATTTAGCAGTCATGTCTTTTGATAGATTTGTGTCCATCTGTTATCCATTAGAGTATAACAGTATCATGACCCCTTTTAGAGTGGGTGTGTTAATTGCATTGGTGTGGTCATATTGTTTCGTTCAATTCTTAATTCTTTTCTCTTTTAATTCCAACTTACAACTGTGTGGAAACATTATGGACAAAGTATGGTGTGACAATTATTTACTTGTTAAACTTGCTTGTTCAAAAACCTCTTTGAATAATACTTATGGCATTTATGTTAATGTGATGACAGCAATGATCCCACTGACCCTAATTCTTTATTCATATACAAGAATTCTAAGAATATGTTTGAGTTTTACTAAAGAAGCAAAGCAGAAGGCTCTAAGCACATGTGCACCACACATCATTTCACTATTGAACTTTTCTTTGGGCTGCTTCTTTGAAACAATCCAAAGCAGGTTTGATAATATCAGAATGCCAGCTTTGTTACGTGTAATAATTTCAGTCTATTTCTTGATGTTTCAGCCAGTGCTTAGCCCTATTATGTATGGAATAAGACTGAAAAATATTAGACAAGTATGTAAAAACTTGGTTGTATCAAAAGTAGGTATTACATAAAACTTTTTTTATGTAATAATTTTTTTTATTATTATTATTTTTCTGTTTTAATGAACTGTCATTATGGTATTTCAGTGTATTTTTAAAAACATATTTCAGATTTTAACCTAAAGAACATTTATATTATGAAACAAAGAAATGTTAAACTGTGTATGGCACAGATTAAAATTAGTTTCTTTGTTTCTTTATATCAATGTGACAGTGGCATCACAATATTGCTATAAAACAAAATAATTTTTTATTATTATTATTTTTTATCATATTTTAAAATGTTAATTAATGACAATAAATGTTAAGTGTGTTCGCTTTAATGTACATATCTTCTTATAATACCAGTAAGGAACACCATAGTTTAGTAGCACTATGAAAAAAGTATGAAGTAATATAAAGAAGCCAACAGGCCAGTCAAGTGTTTGGAAGGTTGGTTACCAGAGTACCTAAAACAAACTGAAATGAACACTAAACACTGACAATGTAGATTTAAAGCAGCCTAAAATTAAAAGTAAAAGCAGCCTTTCCATGGAGCAGTATGCTTGCAAACAAGTTTCATACTCTTGTGAATAAGATGTGCACATTCAATACAATTAAGCAAACTTGCAGTGTACTTCAAATTTTAAAATTATATATATACAGGTTTTGAAATTAAATCTTTAAGTTACCAACCATTCAGAACTAGCCAAAACAAGAATATCAGAAATAAACCAGATTATCAAAGTCACAGGTTAGATTTGAATATATATTTTTTATTAAATCTGATTCTGAATCATTGTATTGCTTTCAGCTTTACGACACTCACTTTTCGCGGATGCCATTCAAATAAAATAAAATAGAAATAAAAACATCTCAGGTTACGTATGTAACCATGGTTCCCTGAGAACAGGGAACGAGACTCTGCATTCGAAAACGCTATGGGGAACGCCTCCACGTGAACCGGTGTCTGAAAACAATATCAACTCACGACAATCCTTTTGGCCGGCGACAGCCTATGACGTCATCATAGCGCGACCCGGAAGTATATAAAAAGCGCCTAGAGAACCAGTCAGTATCTTTTCGTCTGAAGGGACTGTTCAGCAGGCAGCCCCGATGCATGGCTAGGAAGTGCAGAGTCTCGTTCCCTGTTCTCAGGGAACCATGGTTACATATGTAACCTGAGATGTTCCCTTTCGAAAGGGAACTCAACTCTGCATTCGAAAACGCTATGGGGAACGATATACCCACGCCGCCATGCTTGAGGGGAGCTTAAAGGGCAGGCCTGTGAAGGCCACACACCTAGCACAGCTTGCTTGCTGATAAGCAAGATTCCACAAACATGGAACTCGCTCAGAATGAAGTGAGTTTAACTAGCAGATAAGACTGTAGAGTGCCCACATATTACAGTTTACCTCAACACATTCCAACAAGCAGTGTACTCAGTAAAAACACCTTTTACTCTTTAAGCAAGAGGAGTACAACTTACCCCATCGTGCTCTAGAGGAGGTCCAAACAGAACCTGCGACTTCAGAATGACACGGGTGTCAGCTAGTGGCAGTGTCTATGCACTAAGGGAGCCAAATCTGAGAACCAAAATCTCCAGTGAGGTTGACTAGTTTAGCTCAACCTGAGCACACATTCCAACAGGCAATGTACTCAGTAAAAACACTTTTTACTCTTTAAGCAAGAGGGGTACAAACTTACGCCATCATGCTCTGAAGGAGGTCCAAACAGGACCTGCGACCTCAGAATGACATGGGCGTCAGCCAGTGGCAGTCTAAACTCTAAGGGAGCCAAATCTTAGAACCCAACTATCCAGTGAGGTTAACTAGTTTAACTCAACCTGAGCTAATATTCTCCACACATTCCAACAAGCAGTATACTCAGTAAAAACACTTTTTACTCTTTAAGCAAGAGGAGTACAAACTCACACCATCATGCTCTGAAGGAGGCCCAAACAGGGCCTGTGACTCCAGAAAGACACGTGGCGACAGCTAGAGACAGTGTCTAAGCTCTAAGGGAGCCAAATCTTAGAACCAAACCATCCAGTGAGGTTAACTAGTTTAACTCAACCTGAACTGATCTTATCCACACATTTCAACAAGCAATGTACTCAGTAAAACCACTTTTTTACTCTTAAAGCAAGAGGAGTACAAACTTACGCCATCATGCTCTGAAGGAGGCCCAAACAGGGCCTGCGACTCCAGAAAGACACGTGGCGTCAACTAGTGGCAACGCTAGTTTCCAAGTGAGCAAACTCTAACTGAAACATCTACCAACAAGCCTTGTAATACAACAAGCTATTGTGCTCTGAAGGAGGCCCAAACAGAGCCTTCTACTTCACACAACACGAGTGTCAGCTTGTGGCAGTGTTCAAGCTCTAAGGGAACCATATATGAAAACCAAACTATGTAGTGAGGTTAGCTTTATTAAACTCAACCTGAGCTTATACATTCCAACAGGCAATATACTCAGTAAAAACACTTTTTACCCTTACAGCAAGGGGAGTACAAACTACGTCACCATACTCTAAAGGAGGCCAAAGTCAGGCCTACTACTCCAGAACACATGGGTACTAGCCTGTGGCAGTATTAGAGTTACTGAGCTCACAAAGTGTAGGGCGGGAACCAGAACTAACATATTAAAGTACAATAACCTTAAACAACAAGGGAGTACTATTAATCCAACCCTGAAAAATACAGAGTGGATACTTCACATCAGAAATTCTCACCAAAAACAGATACAATCTGTACTGAACCCTAGGGAACAGGAGCTTTCATAAAAAGCTACAACTATATCACTCAAGCTTGAACATAGTTCAAGGGGTTCAGGTGAAAAACTGAAGTAAAAGTACCACTAGGTAGTTCTGGGGGAGCGGGGCCACAGCAACAAAGTTTCTATTCACATAGTAAAAAGGGGCCTACACCGCCTGAGACAACGGCACCAGGGAGAATTAGCAATAGTCTGCTACCTTAGCTGCTATCTATTTTGCACCTACACCGAAGGGACAATGAGCCTTGGCCTGACAACTCTGATAAGAGGAGGCCAGAGCTAGGAGAACTACACTCACAATAAAGGGGTAGTATAAAGAGGGCATAATTGCTACTAGCAGACCGCCTAAACCCTAGTTCTAGCCTAGGCCAGCTATAGCTGTGGGCCTATAAGGCCAACACATAAGCATAGATCTGCCATATGAACGGTGGCTGCATTATCTGAAGCCAACACATCCAAAAAAGGGGAAAAACAAAGTACTACCCTAATAATATATCGTTACAGCCAACCTAATGGAACTTCAGGGCCCTTAGTTCGCATCCAGGAAACTGATATAAATAAAAACATAAAGAGACCTACCAAGCCAATTTCAGCAGGTCTAACTGATATGCTTACAAACAGACATTGTGTGTAAAGCAAGTTGGAGCCTACCTATATCACAAGATAGTTGCACCCATCTCGTCAGTAGGAGGCATCGACGCATACTCATACTCACTCCATCAACACCAGCGAATTAACCTGCTGATGTTGATGAATGCAAGCCGAATACAGGTCCTTCCATGCCTTCTCGATCTCAGTATGAAGATCAAGAAGGAATGGAAAGCTTATGGCAGCTGGAGGATTATGGCAAAAAAAGGAACCGTTCTACGAACAATCCGCGAGCGGTTTCTTTCTTAACCTGCTCCAGTGGCAGTCGCAGTCTGCCAGAGGCACGTTCCATAATCTCACACAGCTGTACATACGCGGGTGCAGGTTGGCTTTGAGGATTCAGGAGGCTCATCATTTTCATCCTCATCAGCCATCTCCTGCTCTCTTGTTTGGCTTAGAACAAGAGGAGCAACTGCTGCTGAATCTAATGATATCATAGACAACACATCATCATAATCACACAGCTTTCTCCCGTCAGCCGTCGAAGGTTGTGGGGAATTTCACCCCTTCAGAACACCATGATCTAGTCTCTACTCTGCCTCAGCAAAAGTAAGATCTGACCCATTAGGTGCAGCTGCCGGTCCTTCTCCTCTTAAGGAAAAGACCAGAAGAGAGTGGAGCATTTTAAGTAAAACACACTCCAAAAACAAACAGACAGATCCCTCAAGAACTGCCTGTGCATGCTCTTTTGTTCTCATAAAAGACAACGTTATAAATTATGTGTGTGATCAGATGTCCACACTATGGGACACGGATGTACACACTTCCTGAAACATTTGTCAGACATAAATTGTCTTACCTTAATATCGGTTTGATATCGTTTCAAACAGAACAGTCCCTGAAGACGAAAAAGATACTGACTGGTTCTCTAGGTGCTCCTTATATACTTCCAGGTTGTGCTATGATGACGTCATAGGCTGTCGCCGGCCAATAGGATTGTCATGAGTTGATATTGTTTTCAGACACCAGTTCACGCGGAGGCGTTCCCCATAGCGCTTTCGAACGCAGATTTGAGTTCCCTTTCGAAAGGGAACTAAATTTTCAGTGTCACACTTTTATCCAATGAAGATCAGAGGGTAAGATTCACAAGAAAAAGTAGATATTTAATAAACAAAACGTCTCGGTTATATATGTAACCCTTGTTCCCTGAGCAGAAGTGAACCGACGAATTGGGATATTGCATGAGAGCCCAATCATCTTTGAGTGTAAACTAAACGAGCCAATGCACTTTGGTGTGCGAGTTTTGTGTCACGCGACCCGCCCTGCGGTGCAGGTATAAATGCGGAAGCAGGGTGCACTTGCACTCTGTTTTTCATTGAGGAGACGAGCATGTAGCCCATGTTCAGCGGTGGCACAGGAACTGTGCCAATGGGACGTACGTCTCCCTTCCCTCCTTCAGGGAACAAGAGTTACATATGTAACCGAGACGTTCCCTTTCAGTCGGTCATGTTCGACGTACGTCACAGTTACTGCCCCCTTTCAGTGCCCAGCATAAGCCTCAGCATCCCCACTGCACCTTGGGGCAGAAGATGGGACCGGGCTTACGCCAAGAGAGTCTACTGCTGTTCCGCATGACCCAATCAGTAAGACTTGGATAACACTGGGAAAACATGCCCACAGGGGCGCTGCAGAGACCACAACCTACCTGAAGGGAGGTATTACGTGGGAATACACATATGGACTGGCCGTGGGCAGTGCACATACGGAAGTCCCTGGATTGGCTCCAGGCAACAGGGAGAGACACATATGGCAGGGACAGCAGAGCGGACACTGCCGAGGGAAAGACACAGGCTCACCATAGTGAAGCTGCCGTGGAGATATATGCATATGGGACCACCGTAGGGGTCGCGACATATGGCACCCAGCCTAACATAGGCGAGTAACGAGTGCTTGGCCTCGGGACAGACACTCTGCAAAGTCTGAGGCCACAAAGGGTGGCGAAGGAGCTCAACAGGGTTCACCAGCTGGGGAACTCACTGGAGCAATAAGTGTACTTATCCACTCCGAGTGGGGAATGGCACTGCAAGCCAACACAAGAATGGGGGCTCTAGACGTTACTGGCCAAGCACACGGGAAGAAACTGCTTGGAGACAGCCTTTCCCTTCTGCTTGCCTCCGTAACAGATGAAGAACTGGTCTAAGATCCTAAAGCTTTGCGTCCTGTCCATGTACAGGAGCAAAGCACAGATGGGACAGAGCAAAGCCAGGGCTAGATCTACCTCCTCCGAAGGCAGCGCTTGCAGATTCACTACTTGATCTCTAATGGGAGTGGTAGTAACCTTTGGCACATAATCGGGCCAGGGTCTCGAATTCTAGGCACAATTCGTCGACCGAAAATGCATGCAAGTCTACCATCTTGATAGAGGCCAATGCAACCAGGATAACTGTCTTAAGGGACAGAATTTTCAACTCAGCTGATTGCAAAGACCACCACAATCTTCTGGCAGCACCACTGGCTTCAGTGCGTTAGAGAGATTAGGGGCCCCTAACCGTGATCCTCAGGTTTCCCTGCCTACACGCCGAAGTACCACCCTCCTGGTGTCCACCAGAAAAGACTGCAGATCGGGGCATAGGGGAGGGGAAAAGCCGCGGCGCGATTATATGTACACACTGATCGCCTACAATAAGCACACACAGAGAACCAGCCTAGATCGCAAACCTTGTCTAGTCAACACAACAAGCTTTGCTGTGAAAACAGCAGTTGAGAGCTTTAAAGGCTTGAGGCCACTGCTGCAGTGTGCTGTCACTCCAACACCAACTAAACAGAAGATGAGGCTTCCTGAGACTAGTTTTCTTCAACACTTTGAAGAGATCTTAGCAGGAACGAACAAATGCTCGGCTCCAATGCGAAAGAGTGCGAGTGCACCTGCTTCCGCATTTATACCCGCACCACGGGGCGGGTTGCGTGACACAAAGCTCGCACGTCAATGTGCATTGGCTCTTTTAGTTTACACTCGAAGGTGATTGAGCTCTCATGCAATATCCCAATTCGTAGGTTCACTTCTGACATACGCCGAACGTGACCGACTGAAAGGGAACTCAGGTAGCTTCCAAACAGAATGAGACAGCATACATCAAACTTAACACGAAAAATACTGGACAACAACTGAAGAAAACTGAGGGACTGTGCTAGTAAAATGAATCACCATGACAATAGATAATGACAGGAAACTAGAACAAAGGAAACAGGTGACTGAGGAAATACAAACTAAAAGTCCATGAAAATGAAACTACACCAGGGTGGCGAAGATGAAGGTAGCAGCTATGGAGAAGATGATGGGAGGAGAGGCCAGGTGACCAGCCACGATGATAGCCCATGGCAGAGTCGATGGAGGGAGGAGCACCACTGTGCAGGGCGAGAAAAAAAAAAAAAATCTCTATGCTCGGCATGACCAGCAATGAAGGCACAATGTCAGTACAGGGTGATGATATAGTCTTTTTGCTACACAGGACCAGCAAAGATGAGGGCATAGACAATTCAGGGCTTGGCAGAACCAGCGATGATGAGGAGACGGAAGGATCATGGCAGGGCAAGGTGAGTAGTACAACCTCAGATTCCCAATCACTCAGCCAGCTCTCAGTGTCCAACTCCACCAAAACTCCCACTGGCACAGATGTTGCCGGCTCACACACCTGGTCAGACTCACTGCTGGGCTTCGGCTCCAGGGCGATGGTCGGTGCTCTAATCATCACGTCCGTGGTGTGGGGTGATGGTTGGCTGGGCTCTGGGTCCGATGACGTGGACGATGGTGTGGACTGGAGGGAAAGACTCTGCAGACAGTGTAGGATCGCTTCCCTCCATGTTCCTGTCGACATGTCTGGAAGGTCTCTTGTTTGGTGATAGTTTGCCCCAATCCGGAACAGCGATTTCAGGGTCCCGTTATCGAAGGCTGTTCATTGGGCCAGGTGACAAAAATAAATGTAATACTCCACAAAAGAAAGTGCTTCCCTGGCAATGGCATTAAAAGCAGCAGCATAATCCATTCTTGTTTCCGAGGTCCAGTATTCTTTCACACTTTTGTCCAATGAAGATAAAGTAGGTTAGATTCACACGAAAAAGTAAATATTTATTAAACAAAACTCAAGTAGCTTTTAAACAGAACGAGACAGCATGCACAAAACTTAACAGGAACAATACTGGACAACAACAGAAGCAAACTGAGGGACTCAAATACAAAGATGATGAACTAAATGAAGACAGCTGTGCTTGTTAAATTAATCACAATGACAGCAGATAATGGCAGGAAATTAGAACAAAGGAAACAGTAAATACAAAGAAATACAAACTAAAAGTCCATGAAAATGAAACTAACACAACATAATTGTGACACTCTGTGACTTCCTTATAATTGCCTTGAGTTTACCTGCTCGCAGCAAAAAAGAATCTAGGGCGCTTTTTGCCCAAACGTCTTGGACATGCAGCATTTATGAGAACGGGTTGGAAAAAGTGGCCTCTTAATTGTTTCCTAGGGCTCTGGTAGAATGTTAACCGTTGACATGGCAGACGGGAAGCGCTGCACCACAAACATCTCACAGGCAGGCTTATTGCACACTGATCGCGTCATTCTGTATTTGTGTTCTCAAATTAAAGATGGAATCTAATCAATACAAGCAAAAGTTCACTTGATCAGCCTGAGGCTGATTTGGGGTCCTGAAATAGTTTTGACATGCCCTGACATTTGTGCTTTTTTCAGTTGCTTATAAACATATTATTGACAAAAGTATCATTACACTGTACTCTGAATGGGGCTAGGTGAGCTCACAACGGTCTATTCCAGCATGTCTCACCCTCCTGGCAGCAAGGGGATTCCCCAGCTCTATGCACGCTGTGAGACCAAGCACAGCACTGACTGCACTCAGCTGAATGCAGTGCTAACAGCTCGTTAATGTATGACGTTCTCCCTTATGACTAAATGTAGACTCACATAACTATTTTCTCTAAAGAGCTTTCTTCATTAAATTTTATGCCACCTAACACCCCGTTCAATTCCGGGTGCTGGAGACAATGTGTCTGTTAGCACTGGGCCAGCTCAAGTTCCCGCGTCCATGCAACTAATTGCTGTTACAGCAACAAGATAAAACAAACATATATATATACATACATTGCTCTAACCAATTTAACCCCTTGCCACATGGGCCGAGGCCTGGCTGGCCATCCCCGGAGTGTCAAAATGGGTATTGGGTATAATAAAATGAGGTTATGTACTCCAGTTCGCTCAAAGGACTCCGTTATTCAACAGCGTGCTCCTCACCTCAATGAAGAATGAGGACGTTCGCGTCTTGTGCTCCAAAGTGAACGCTATGTTTTGTTCGGGCTGTCCCTAGCTTCCCGCACTTTTACGAAGTGTATGGACATGGCTCTTTCCCCTCTGAGGCAGAAGTCGGCTCTGAGGCATACTGAATTACCTCGACGACTGGCTCGTTCTAGCCCAGTCAGAGGCTGAGCTAGTGTCACACAGATCCCTCCTCCTCAACCACTTAGAGTGTTTGGGACTCAAGGTCAATTTTGCCAAAAAGCTCATGCGAATTTCGCTCCTGGGAACAATTCTCAACTCAACCCAGATGAAGGCTGTAGTCTCGCCAGAATGAGCGCTGGCCAAACAGCAACTTGTGGCAACCTTTATAGTTGGAAATTCTCTGCCACTCAGAGCGTTTCAGAGGGTGCTAGGCCTATTGGGCTCTGCATCGCTGGTACTACAGCTGGGTGTGCTTCGTATGCGCCCCCTACAATTCTGGCTGAAACCCCGAGTTCCATCCCACACCTGGCGTCTCGGACATCTTTGCACCAAGGTGAACCAGACCTGCGTCGCAGCCCTGGCCCCCTGGAAGGACCCCTACTGGTACAAGCAGGGTGTGGCGGTGGGGATGGCGTGCAGAAGAAAAGTCATCTTCACAGATACTTCCAAGACAGGTTGGGGAGCCCTGTGTGACGGCCACCTGGCCTTCAGCACTTGGACGAGCGAGGAAAGTGAGCTGCACATCAACCGCTTGGAAATGCTCGTTCTCAGACCTGTCTCTGCTGCTGTCAGCAGCGCCATTGTTGATTCTCTTGAGACGGGATCTCCTCTCTCAGGTGAATGGAACGATTTGGCACCCCCGGCCCGAGCTGTGGGCCCTGCATGTGTGGCCTTGCATGTGGAGCATGAAGACCCTCCTGCCTTGAGTTCAGCCTAACCTAAGACCGAGACATGGTTATGTTCCTAAGATTCTCTCCACTCCATTCAGAGCACTGGTTGTCACCCTCTCCTCGCTTCCTCTTTCTCAGGATGATCAGGAGTTAAATTTGCTCCGCCCTGTCAGAGCCCTGAGAACCTACATTGACCGTTCCACCTCATTTAGACAGTCGGAACTGCTCTTTGCTTCAGAGGCCGCACCAAAGGTCACCCGTTCACGAAGCCAAGGCTATCTAGATGGATAGTTGACGCAATAGCGCTTGCCTATTCCTCTTTAGGACTGCAATGTCCTATCGGAGTTAGGGCACACTCCACGAGAGGCATGGTCTCCTCTTGGGCCTGGTCCAGTGGTGTGTCTATTGCAGAGATTTGTGCGGCGGCTGGCTGGGCCTTGCCATCCACTTTCATCAGGTTCTACAACCTAGAAGTCCCTGCATTACAGGCACAGGCGCTTTCTGTGTAAACTCTCACCACGAAGCTGCACTGTCCGTGGACTTCTTCCTTTGCCGCGCCGCCATTGGTGCGTTTACTTTAACTTCACAAACCAATGGTCATGTTGTTTCACTTGCGTGATTAAAAAAGGTTTCAGAAATTGGAGAAAAAGGAGTTGTCCCCATATGCGTCTAGCCAAAGGCATACGACTCATTCCATATCTAAGGGAACCAAGGTTACGTAAGTAACCGAGTATGATATTTTTTCCTCTATTGAAAAGTCATAGAAATGCTATCATGAATTTTATTTGTTGTAGTTTCCGTTTGTCACGAATGTGGCTCCCTCGGCCCTTCCTCCGGACCACCGGAGGGAGCCATCACCGGAATACTGATCAGTTCTCATTCGGACTACGTTTCCCATGGGCCCTCATTCCTGGGACTGATTGCACACACACCTGCACCGCATCTCACTCACACTATTTAAGACACACACACACACACACTCACACATCGCGAAGTCTTGATTTGCCTTGGTGATCATTTCTGAGCGTTTTTCTGTGGACTGTTTACCTGTTATCGATTGGACTGTTTATGCCCTGCGACCCTTTGCTGCCTACCCTGATCTTTGCCTGTTTCCTGGACTGTGATTGTTTTGCTGCCTGCCCTGATCCTTGCATGTACCCTGATTCTGTTTGTCTGCCGCCTGCCTCGACCATTGCCTGTCCCTGTTTATGCCTCTGCCTTTGCCCTGTCTATTCTGTAAGTCCTTTTAATAAAATAGCTGCAAATGGATCCACATTCTGTCGACCCATCATTACACCGTTATACCATTATAGAAGTATACACAACTATGAAGACCATTTCTGAGTTCTTGAAATATGAAATCCTTGTAATTAAATATCATTATGTATACAATTGCATATTGCACCACAATTATATAAAGTCCATCTTATACACAAATTATTTTGTACTTTGTTATTGAATCAGTAAACAAGAAATAGAGATTTGCACACAGATTTCATTGATTGACTGAATCTTAAACCCACTGCCCATATTTAATCAAAGAAACAAATTTGATTGGTTGGTTGATTATTAAAATTAAATGTTTAGTTATATTTGGCACATTGAATGAAGTACAAGGAAAGAAGAAACGAAAATGTTGGACAATGCATTTAACATACAGTAACACTAATTTTTAAAACTTGAGTTAAACTATAGTTAAAGTAATGATACAGCAAGTTATTTTTATTTTATTTTTTTAATTTAATGAACATTATTACATTTGTGATTTGATTCTTTCATTGACAAGTGAAGCTCAGAGACCCAAAATTAATTATGTGAACATCCACGTCAACATTCCCTTGTGTGTTTGTCTTGTATTATAAATTCAGATGCTTCACCAGCAAAACATAATTCAACTCTGATTCTTATATGTCTGTTTCCAAAAAGTTATTTTATATTTGCTAGGTTGATCATTTTGATTGCAGATTTTGACTAGCTACAGGTTTTTGTTCTGGTCATATGTTCAATGTAGGTTTACTTGACATGTTTTGAAATAACATTCTATTGACAATCTGCTCTCTTCAAAGCATCTAATTTCAATGATAATCATCCATTGTCTGTGCAGGTCACACACATGCTGTTTCATTAATGATTGTAATTTCTCTTTATTTACAGGTGCTAATTTGGATAAGTTTCAACTTTGATTCAGATGGCATCTACATCTACAGTATATGCTGATTATCTGATCAACTGTTAAATATTTGATGTTAATATCTGTCATCCATGGGTAATTTATCTCATTTTACAACCATTATATTGGCTGGTTACATTGATATTGGGAATATTAAGTATTTATGTTTCATTGTCTTGATCCTGTTGTTTGTTGCAATCATAGTGGCAAATCAATTAATTATTGGAGTAATATGTAAGGAGAAGTCCCTGCATGAACCTATGTATGTTTTTTTATGCAGTTTGTCTGTAAATGAACTTTATGGCTGCATTGCTTTATTCCCATCCCTTCTAAGTAATATGCTACTGTCAAAGATCCCAGAAGTTTCACTCACCCTTTGTCACGCTCAGATATTTGCTTTGTACACTTATGCATCAGTAGAATTCTGTAATTTAGCAATCATGTCTTATGACAGGTATGTAGCCATCTGTTACCCGTTAGAATATCACAGAATCATGTCTCCTGCCAGGACAGTTACATTGATTGCTCTGGGGTGGTCATTATCAATTATAAAATTCTCCATTACTTTATCAGTGAATGTACAGCTAAAGTTGTGTGGAAATGTATTGGACAAAGTATGGTGTGACAACTACATGCTTGTAAAACTGGCATGCTCAGACACCACAGTAAACAATATCTCTGGCATAATTGGTACCACCATGACCATTGTTGCTCCTCTGGCATTAATTTTGTTCTCATATACAAAAATTTTAAGAGTCTGCATAAAGTCCACACGAGAAAAGTCCCAAAAAGCTTTAAGCACATGTACTCCCCACATTGTCTCTCTGGTGAATTTCTCCATTGGCTGTTCATTTGAAGTGATCCAAAGCAGATTTGAAAAGGTGCCTGTGCCTCCTGTACTACGTGTGATTCTTTCAATTTATTTTCTGATGTGTCCGCCACTCATCAATCCTATCATGTATGGTATGAGACTTTCTAAAATAAAAAGGGCACTTAAAAAAATTATTTACCCCAGGAACCATATAAAACCTGTATCACAATAGTGTGTAAAATTGTTCATTGTCACCGTTCAGGTAGAAAAATAAGTCATGTGCTTAAAAAAAAAAAAAAAAAGAAAGAAAGAAAGAAATGTTGCATGTGTACAAAAAACTGTTGTTTGTATTTGTCCAAATAAGATTATCTTATAAAATAAAATTAAGAACCTGTGGAATTATGTTTAATATCTGTTAAAAGGACCAATTAACTCCCTAAAATATGTTTTCTTTTTCATTAGCATTATAGTGCTTCTGATTCTTATCTTGCTTCTCTGAAATTAATAAAAAAAAAAAAGAAATGTTATTTTTGCTTCTCATTGTTTCACTAATGTGTCTTTTCAACAGAACAAACGATATAATCTATCTGTCTATCTATCTTTTAAATGTATTTATTTATTTATTTTGTATTATTTATTTATTTTATTATTTATATATGCTGATAGCCTCAACTGAATGCATTGACACATAATGTTCTCATAAAAATGCTGCTCCCCCATATTTTGTGCAAACAAACAAATGACCTAAATGAATAAGCTTTACATTGAGCTGAGTTATTAAAGTTTTTATTCACGCTAGTAGCCTACTGGTTTCAAAAGGTGCATTTTTTAAACTTAATAATCATCGCACAGCAGATGATCACCGTTTTCAATCATTTCAGCACATTTTCAATTTAAGTACAAAATACAAAACAACAAATTATCCTTTTCACTACACTTAAGTGTTTCATCTATCTTTCATTCTCAGTAACTTCTTTTCATGATGCTTACTATTAATATCAGTCTAGATGCTTACTTTTCATTAGCATCTTTTCTCATTCAGTTTAATACATTTGTCTGTTAATCCAACTGCATTTGCATGGTTAATGGTTCATTTAATCAGTACATCTATAGATTTCTATATGAATTCTATAGAACAGAGAACATGTTTGCAATTCCTGAAATGGACAAGCAAATATATATATATATATATATATATATATATATTTTGTTTACAAAAGTCCCTTTCAATTTAAAAGTCTCTTGCGACTCATTTACTCATAGTTTGCTGCCATCTAATGGCGTATTAATGTAACTTTTACTCAATCCATATTACACACTAATAGACCCTTTCTAAATGCCAAATACAATTTTTTTTTTTTTTTTTATATAAAATAATATTTTTGGAACAACAATATTTAAATTAACAATAACAGCCATTATAAATGACAACAGGAAATAAACACAATTGTACAATTCAGTCAAATGTACAAAAGCAGTGCTCTACAGGATGTAAGTTGAATATAGCCTTAATATTAAATTATTAAATTTAACATAGCCCAATTCGATTTGCTCAGGAACAACAAGTAATTGATTAATAAGACCAAAGATTGCCCATTTTATGTACCCAAAATGAATTATATCTCATGTTTAACACTATAAGAGCCAGTGGCAAATCCGTAAAGCACTGGTCGAGATGAAGCTGTTCTTGGTGGGTACAAGAGCACTGAACAGCTGCTGACGGCCTGGAGCTCGCATCTCCGAAAACGTCTAAACAAATTGTAAAAGAGTTTCAATGATTAAATATAAGTCACATATTTCAGGTCTAAACAATAACATTCTTGCCTAAAAACTCTTAAAACTACAGTTCGTGGTACAAGTATAGTATTTGTAAAAAATATGGTGGATTTTCTCGGCTGCCATGACAGTTGCTTCAAGCAGAGTGATACAAACAGTGGAAAGGTTGAAGTGCTTTTATCACTAGAATATTGCACAGCTCTCAGCCAGTCAGATTCGAGAACCAGAAAGAACTGTTGTATGTATGTATATACAGGTGCTGGTCATATAATTAGAATATCGTGAAAAAGTTCATTTTTTTATTGTAAATTATTTTTAAAAAATGAAACTTTCATATATTCTAGATTCCCTACATGTAAAGTAAAACATTTCAAAAGTTTTTTTTTTTTTAATTTGTTGATTAGAGCGTACAGCTCATGAAAGTCCAAAATCCAGTATCTCAAAATATTAGAATATTTACATTTGAGTTTGATTAAATGACCATCCCTACAGTATAAATTCCGGGTATCTTTTGTTCTTTGAAACCACACTAATGGGGAAGACTGCTGACTTGGCTATGGTCCAGGAGACAATCATTGACACCCTCCACAAAGAGAGTAAGTCACAGAAGGTCATTACTGAATGGGGTGGCTGTTTACAGAGTGTATATCAAAGCATATTAAATGCAAAGTTGACTGGAAGGAAGAAATTGGGTAGGCAAAGGTGCACAAGCAACAGGGATGACCCCAAGCTTGAGAATACTGTCAAGTAAAGCCAATTCAAACACTTGGGAGAGCTTCACAATGAGTAGAATGAAGCCGGAGTCAGCGCATCAAGAGTCACCACACTCAGACAACTAAGGGAAAAGGACTACCAAGCCACTTCTGAACCAGAGACAACATCAGAAGCATCTTACCTGGGCTAAGGAGAAAAAGAACTGGACAGTGAACAGTGGTCGAAAGTCCTCTTTTCAGATAAAAGTAAATTTTGCATTTCATATTGAAATCATGGTCCCAGAGTATGAAGGAAGACTGGAGAGGCACAGAATCCAAGCTGCTTGAAGCCTAGTGTGAAGTTTCTGAAGTCAATAATGATTTGGGGGGGCGTGACGTCTGCTGGTGTTGGTCCATTGTGTTTTATCAAGTGCAAAGTCAATGCAGCCATCTTCCAGGAGATTTTGGAGCACTTTATGCTTCCATCTGCTGACAAGCTTTATGGAGATGCTGATTTCCTTTTCCAGCAGGACTTTAGCACCTGCCCACAGTGCAAAAACCACTTCCAAGTGGTTTGCTGAGCATGATATTACTGTGCTTTATTGGCCAGCCAATATGCCTGACCTGAATCTATGGGATATTTTCAAGAGAAAGATGAGAAACAGTCGATCCAACAATATACAGATGATCTGAAGGCTCAATAGTGCCTCAGCAGTGCCACAGGCTGATCACTTCCATGCCACACTTCACTGATGCTGTAATTTGTGCTAGGAGCAAGTCATTTGCTGTAATATGTCCTGCCGATCAAGTATTGAGTGCACAAAAGAACATACTTTAAAGAACTTGAACTTTTCTGTTTTGCAAATCCATTTTTTGATTGATCTTAGGAAATATTCTAATATTTTGAAATACTGGATTTTGGACTTTCATGAGCTGTACACTCTAATCATCAAAATTTAAAAAAAAAAACTTTTGAAATGTTTTACTTTACATGTAGGGAATCTAGAATATATGAAAGTTTCATTTTTAAAAATAATTTATAATAAAAAAATGAACTTTTTGATGATATTTTAATTATATGACCAGCACCTGTATATATAGTAATCGTCGACTATTCAGAGTCACCCCTAATATATTAGGGGTGACTCTGAATAGTCGACGATTCGAAGCTTCGATAGGAGGAGTCTGATTCGACTACCAATCTCACAGTCGAATCTTCGCAGAGGTGTTATGAGACGAGATATGGGGGTGCTCAGTATCTGATTTTACATAGACCTACCGGTTCTCTCCCAATAGGTTAATATATAGCCTATTATGATAATGCTGTAAATAAAAAATGTGAAAAGAAAGAAGCTTTTAATAAATATTAAAAGTTTAATGTGCATGAATAAATCCAACCACCCCGTGACAGATTTAAGTTTCACTTTCAAGATCCATGACCGACAGAGGAGCATCTTGGGATTAAATCTTTAACAATGTCTGGGATAAGAAAATCTAAAGTGCAGAATTGGATGCACTTTGAAATGGTAAAAGATGATCCAAAAAACGTATATGCAAGTTGTGCCAACAGCTCATGTCTTACCACTCAACGGACACAGGCAGATCGCGTGAAAGACTGGATTTTTTTTCTCTCAATCAGGTAGGGTACAAGTAATTTCAAAACATTTCAGCCAGTTCTAATTAGATTTATGGATGCTGTGAACATGTTTAGCTAAAAAGACTGCCACCAGTTCAGCGTTTATTGTCTTTGCAGTTAAAAAGACAAAGTTGACAATTCTGGCTACACTTTCGTTATTTAAATAATTTCTTTAACTTTAATTTATTTATTGATCACTCTGGGTTATCTAATTTAACTATTTGTGGCTTGTGTTTTGAATATATGTTCCCCTGCACTTTAGGCATTTTGCACTTGTGACTTGATTATGACTATTTGGTTTTTCAAAATTATTTTTATTTATTAGAATGGTATATTCTGTTCTAATTCAATGCTGTAAATTAATTGTTGATTGTTTTTTGGTGCATCGATGTTGCGCTGTAGATTAGTTAGGCTAAAGCTTGCTCGCACTGGCAATTTAGCCGATATAATTTAATTTGCTGACATGCGAAATGCATATCTATCTGCAGTGTGGCCCTTCTGCAGTTATTTATATATATTTTTATAGTTTATTGATCCAAAATATTTTTATTCATTTTCTTCTATATCTTTGTGTGGTGTTCTGTACATTGTGGCTGTGAATGTTTATCCACATTGCCTTTTATTTCAGTTTAAAAAAGATAAAAATCACTGTCAGTTTTGTCTATCACTTGACAGCAGTTTGGTCACTTTATTAGAAAGTTGTTTCTCTGTGCTGTGTGTGAAAGAAAATAAAAGTTGTCTTAAGGCCCGATAGGCCTTACTTCATTTTCCGCATTCCGCTCCATCTTGTGCACAGTTGAGCACGCAAGCCTTTCAAAGTAGCCTGTAACGTTACTCCTTTGGCCTTAAGCTCGGAAAGAGTTCGTGAGCACTATCTAGTGGACTATCAGTTGAATATATGCAATCTGATTCGACTATGTAAATCCGTAGTCGGGGACACCCCTAATATATATGTAACCCCTCTACCCAGGTCCTACTCGCCCCGCTCTGCGCAGGCCTCGAACCTGGGTCTCCGGCGTGGGAATTGGACGCTCTAACAAGGAGGCTAAAGGCTGCAACCTCTAGTGTCAGTCGCTAGAGCATCTCTTGAGATCAGAGGAGTGAGGTTTACTCACAGAGCAACTACTAGCTGGCCTCCGTTACACTCACCCCCCTAAACCTCACTCCCATCCGGGTCACGGCACCAATGTAACCCCTCTACCCAGGTCCTACTCGCCCCGCTCTGCGCGGGCCTCAAACCTGGGTCTCCGGCGTGGGAGTCGGATGCTCTAACAAAAAGGATAAAGGCTGCAACCCCTAGCAACAGTCGCTAGAGCATCTCTTGGGATCGCTGTGCGAATAAACCTCACTCCTCTGATCTCAAGAGATGCTCTAGTGACTGACACTAGGGGTTGCAGCCTTTAGCCTCCTTGTTAGAGCGTCCGACTCCCACGCCGGAGGCCCGCGCAGAGCGGGGCGTTTCCGCGTCCCCCATCAATGACTGTAACCATAAGATTAATCAGAGATACATCAGAAGGAGAGAGACAGATTAGGCACATAGTCTAAATGTTGATTCAAAATACAGACATTTTACATTTACTAAATTGACAGCATACTCTGTTCTAGCGTGAAAACTCATGGCCATGTCATTTCTTTATCACATCTTTTGATAACACTCTGGATAGATATCATTGCAAACATTACATTTTATGTAATTTATGTGCGTTATGTAATGAAAATGTATTTTCCAATATAGCAACTGTAGCCAGTATTACTGTAACATCTTTGACTCAGCAACAAGGGTGATTTGAAATCTTGCATTGTTAACTACTGAACTAACTGATTGTTCAAGTACTAAATAAGATATAAGATCATACAGTTGTGTTTTGGTGATTAAACCAAATTTCTGATTGTATGTTTCCATAATCTTGTATTTTAAAACAATGACGAGAACATGTCACTAAGTGTCAAACAATGTATTCAGATGAGGCTATCAGTGTGTGAGCATGAGGCACAAGTTAACATGGGCACATTGGCATCATGAAACATTAGGGATCAGAGAAGCTTGTTTGAAGATCAAGATCCATACAATTTTTTGTTGTAGAATAGCTCAACTTCCGCTCCAATGTGGCGTGGATTGTGTTTTGATGGCCGAGTTCGAATCCCGTAACAAGCATGACATTATAAGCATTATTTTTGTTGTTGTTGTTAAACATACTTCTGCCATTAAAGGAAATTACATCAATTATGTTTTATCTTTACAAGGATACCAACATCATTTAGTAAGAAAGTTTTATTGTGATGAACACATTGCACAGGGTTTTTCCGAATTGGCCAGCTTCTCACACTTACATGTATAAAAGCAGGCTTTTTTTTTTTTTTTTTTTTTTGAGCAACTGAGAAGGTGTCCCCTTGGGAGTTAGTGTCCTATACCAATTGCATCATTCACATATAGTATAGGCAGCAGCTAAGATTAAGATGTGCTTAAGATGGTTAAAATGCTCAACCACTGGTCTTAATCATCTGACAGGAAAAATTATCAGCCAAACGCAGTTCAAACTCTGTACTTATAACTTAAGTAATTCTAGTCTGTGCACATGGTCACAGTTTAGATCATGAATGCAATGACATTAGGACAATTATGAAAATTATGTTTCTTATGATAAAAAAAATGTGTTCGTTGTTCTATGGTCATATTGTTTACTCCTGCTGCCAGAGCCCCTTCAGATTTTTGCGCCAAGTGCATTTAAAGTGCACCTTCCCAAAACAGCATTTGTTCCTTTGATAATAATGTTACACAATTATTGTACCTAAAACAAAATGTTAATCAGTGAGTTAATACACTACACACACTTATTTGACACACACAGAGAAAAAAAGCAGTTAGAGTAAATCTGTAAAGAATTGTTTAGCATCCTTTTTCTTCATCTGTGTAAATAGGTGCGTTCTCTCCTGAATAAAAATGTGAAAAACATTTTATACATATATATATATATATATATATATATAAAAGAGAAGGAATCTGTATGTGTATACATAAACATGCAGTTGCATTTATAAGATGGCTGCAACATCAATGTGATAAAATAATCACACTATGTCTTTATGTTCTTAAATTCAAGGTCATTTAAAGGGGATTATTTGCAGTGACCAATGTATATATAAGATTCATGTAAATATCAGTTACACATACACAATTTCAGATACCAACTCTAAAGTCATGAAACAATATACAAAACGACATTCAAATGTGTTCATATAGGCCTTGCCATTTATTTAGTAGAAATAAAAACTGCATCATTACACCTTTGTTCAGTCTTTAAATTAAAACCAAGTGCAAATATTTTTCTTTGTAACATTTTTGTGAGGCTATTGCTGATCTCCTTTGTTCTAATTCCATAAATAAGTGGATGTAGAAGTGGAGGGATCAGGATAAAATGAATCGACATAAACACATTAACTTCTTTTGAAAGACCGAAATTAAATCGATTGTATATCACAGAAAAAAGAGAGGCCAATGAAAAATTAATAAAAGTAATCAAATGTGGTGTGCATGTTTTTAGAGCCTTCTTTTGGGCGTTTACTGATGCATTCAAAGAGACAAATAATATCCGCACATATGATAAGATGACAAAGATTAGAGGTAGAACAACAAAAGCAATTACCAGACAAATGCCGTACAGATCTCCCCAGGTATTTTTGGCACAGGAGAGATTAACAACGGCCAAATTGTCACAAAACAACTTGTTTATTGTATACCTGCACATAGGCAACCTCGATGTAAGATACACCTGTACAGCTAAAGAGCAAAAAGGAACACAGTACACAATGAAAAGCAGAAGTCTAATTTTAGCCGGAGTCATGATATTGTGGTATTGTAGAGGCTTGCAAATTGAAACATACCTGTCATATGCCATAAGTGTCAGTATTGCATAAGCACATGTTGCATAAACATTAATAAAAAATACTTGAAGAATACAGTCAGTATACAGTATATCTTTCATATCATCAACAAGATTCTCCATTATTTTAGGAAGTACAGCAGATGATCCGATTAGTCCATTAATAGCCAGGTTGAATAAAAATATGTACATGGGCTTATGGAGAGATGTGTCCAAGCAGATCACCAGCATCAGTGTTATATTTGCAAAAACAGTTGTAAGATAGACTGCAAGAGAGATTACAAAAGCTCCATAATTAAGTGCACCAGGTGGTCCATAATTGGTAAAAATCAGAGTGATGTTCAAACTTGGCAGAATCATTTTTCCTGTTGAAGAGAAAAAAAAAAAGGCAGACTTTTTGTCTTCTTAGGATCTGAGCTGCTGCACTGAGCTTTATACTGCTTTATTCTACAAGGCCCACCTCCAGTGGATGTCATCTGCTTAAAGGCCCTACTCCCATTTATAAAGTAATAATATAAATATTGAAAGACAGGGTAAAAAACAATACAATATTTTGTTATGTTACATACTGTTCTGGACCCAAATGTCCAGTTTCAACATATTTCATATAATCTAGTGCTCTAAACATGAACTAGCACCTTGTATGCACACATATTTCATCATGTCTTCTTCAAATGAAATGTATATGTGCAAATAAGGACACTGATTCAGCCTTACGTCTGATCATAATCGCGATGACGATGAATTATTCTGATAGACAGAAGACCATGTAGACCAAAAAAAAAAAAAAAAATCATTTGTTCAGAGACTGTAGTGTTTGTACGTGATGAGAATATTAGACCTTTTAAATGTTATTCCATGTTTGTCCCTCATTTTTTGTCATAGGATTATTATTTTAAAACACGTCACGATGCCCTCAACTCAATTTTTTCCTCCACTCATGTTAATAGTCATTATTCTGTACAATGAGTGTGTTGTAGCTCTGTTTTTTATTGGTTGTTGTCTCCCCTCTTCCCCTTCTCTACACTCCCACTTTTTCCACAGCTTTACACACCCATTTCTCAAGACTTTTTCCAGCTCTGTGGTGTGAATGACCAGGCTAAAATTGTAATTGCATTAGGCCTAGTCCATATGTACACAGGTATTTTTATAAACAGAGTTTTTCCTCCTTCGCTTAAAAAAAAAATAAAAAATTGCATCCACATAAAAACGCAAAAGCATGCTTAAACCAACAGGTGGCGATTTAACCCTAACTGTAAAGCCATGTTGGCCAACCAGAAGCCTGGAAAAAAGGTTATTACCGGTTCCAGTTCTGACATCAGAAGCCAAAATCTACGGTTTCACTGTCTACACGACAACCCTGTAACCGGAGTTTCTAAAAGTCTTCACCCTGGCAGGAGTTTTCAAAAATGTTCGGTTTCATTGACCATTCATAGAAAAAGCTGCGGTTTTGAAAATATCCATATTCGTGTGGACAGGGCCTTAGTTATCTTGTTGCCAGGCAGAACTCCTTTGATGGCCAATCATATTAAAATAAAGAACAGAGGGAGCAATTTTGATAACAAAATTGTTAAACAAACAAACTTAAATTTTTAAAGTTAAACAAACTTACATTTTTAATTTATGGGTTCAGAACATGAAATTTTAAGTTCAATCATGACAACCCTCTAAATCAGGGGTCTCCAAACTCAGTCCTGGAGAGCCACTGTCCTGCAGAGTTTAGCTCCAACCCCAATTAAACACACCTGAACCAGCTAATCAAGGTCTGATTAGGCAAACTAGAAACTTCCAGGCAGGTGTGTTGAGGCAAGTTGGAGCTAAACTCTGCAGGACAGTGGCCCTCCAGGACCGAGTTTGGAGACCTCTGCTCTAAATAGTGTTATCATATTATTGAATATGGCAATGTTAATGTATTTGGTTTTGGTGGACTAGATCTGCGATGCTGCTGCTGATTATTGCTGTTTTTATTTATTATTTTTGCAGAGCAAGCATGGACTTGCTACTGCTAGATAAACTGACACACTGCTGTGAGCATGTAAAATATACTGCTGCTGCATTAGTAGACATTCATAAATCCTGCAACAGATCTAGGCAGGTGGAGCTGGGGGAGGTAGAGGTATAGCGGGTTGCAGGACTATCTTACAGCAAATAATGAACCAGACTGTTTAAATCAGGGGTGTCCAACCCTGCTCCTGGAGAGCTACCATCCTGGGGTGTGTTTCCCAAAGTGAACTATGGTCGCAAGTTCCATCGTTACCAATAGAGTTCAATGGGCCTTACAACCATAGTTGACTAACAATGCTTTCGGAAAACCCACCCCTGCAGACTTCAGTTCCAACCCTGCTCCAATACACCTGTCTGTAATTATCAAGCAACCCTGAACACCTTGATTAGCTGGTTCAGGTGTGTTTGATTGGGGTTGGGGCTGAAATCTGCAGGATGGTAGCTCTCCAGGAGCAAGCAATCTTATTGGCTGCAGGATTAATAGAGACCAATCAGCATGTGCCTTGTGGTAATGATGTGATTGCTTGCAGATTGCATGTAAAGGACTTATCAGTCTGCGCCCTCTTGAGTTTCATGACTGAACTAGATATTTCAATCATGACAATTGTGTGTCTCTGGGCCCGTACTTTAGCCGACAGTGATACAATGATGACATGTTTTAGCATGTTATTGAATGTGGCAATGTTAATGTATTTGGTCTTGGCGGACTAGATCTGCTATGCTGCTGCTGCTGCAGAGCAAGTATGGACTTGCTACTGCTATAGACAGACAAATATAAATCCCCCCAAAAAAGCAGGAACAAAACAAAACACTGCTGCATTAAAAGACATAGATAATCCTCACACAGAATATAAAGCCTCCCAAACAAGTGGATCTATTGCCAAGACATATGTACTGCTGCTGCTCCGAACAGTCATGAGAACCGCATGTTTCCTATCTACTGTATGGGTGTACTCACACTAGATGCTCTGAACTGTGCCCGAGCACGTTTGACCCCCAAAGCCTGGTTCAGTTGACTAGTGTGATCGCTCCGTTCCGTTTAGCCATCCTTGGCCCGCTTGGAAGAGGTGGGCCGGAGCAAGGTTCAGTTGGGCTTAAGCGCGGTTCGCGTGCAGTGTAAGCGCTAACCATGCCAGAGCACGGAACAGCTACTACTTTTGTGTGCGCTACTGTCATCATTATGATTGCAAACATCTTTATTACTACTTTGATAGTACGCTTATCAATTCATGTAATTAATTCGGGTGTATTTGGGTTTATAACAGGGTCTGCTTCTCACCTTATTGATAAATAGGAATTGTAGTTTGCAAGTAAAGCTGCAAATTCCTCCATTAACGTTAGCTGCCTCTGATATGAGCTATTGTAAATCGCTGCACAGCATAAATTATAAATAGCCTATATTAGGCAGTATCTTAGCGAAAGTGCATTTCTTCCTGTTTTCTCCCATTCAAAAAGTTGCATCATATATGAAGTAAGCGTGCTCCGGCCCGGAACGTTAAGAGCAATGTGAGTGTGGGCCAGCGGAGGAGTGGGGAGGGGGGACAATTGTGTGTTCAAGGCAACCGTGCCTAGTGTGAGTACACCCTATGTGTGCCTGGACCTGCCTAGCGAAATGGCTTAACATCTAGTGGCTTGACTTATGTGTATTTGGGCTAGCAAAGTCCAGAGTTATTTAACTAGTGACTTTAGCATGGTGAACCGGCTATGTGCCTCAGCCAATATGACTCAGACTTATCTAATAAGAACTATGTGTGATTTTAACAAATGATATAACATTGCAAGCTGATATAATGATGAAAATAACCCCCAGCAACCACCTGAGCAATTATTTATATTTTCCCATGCTCGAACAGCTTGACTGTAACCTCACAGCAAGGTTGTCTTCCTGCTGCTGCTGATGCTGCTGTTGTTATTGACTCAAAATGCATGTTCTCATGCTAGCTTTGATTATGCTTAATTATTATTCCTTGCATCATACGCAACTTGTAAAATGTCAAACGATTTTAAACAGGTTTCTTTATTGCTGCTATTGACTCTGATATTCTGCTGCTAGCTTTCTATTTGCTTAATTATACACTCCTTCTATCATACACAACTGTAAAACATCAAGCATGATTTTGAATGTGTGTAAGTTTGATAAATGCAGACCATTATAGGCAGGCAGTTTTTTTTTAATCTCGGGATGCAATGAGAGTATCACTTTAACTGTTCAATCTCCAGTGATACAACACAGACCAATACTAAAAACATAAAATTGAGGCCAATCTCATTCCTGAGTTTTGCCCCACTAAATTTCAGAACATAATTACAGTCATTTTTAAATTCATTAACATATATGAAAGTTAGGCTAAATTCATATAGTTAAATACGTATCAAAGAAACATAAAAAATAAGTGTAGGTCTACATAATTTAATGTTTTCATTCAAAAAAAAAAAAAAAAAAAAAAGACAAATTCTTGTAATATGGCTGAAAAGGAAAAACCTACTAGCTATAACAATTTGTACATTGTTTTGAATAAAATAAAACAAACTCACAAAGAGTCTAGGGTTAGAATATTTAAGATAATAAAAATCTATGCTTGTGACTTATTCAATCAGATATTTCTACTTCTTTTTTGAAAAATACTCTCATGACCTGCTTCCGTAGTCTTGTCAGATTTAGTCCATAAATGAGGGGGTTTAAAATAGGTGGTATGAGTAAAAATTCCAGGGACATGAAATTACGCACATCCTGCGGCAAATTCTTTGAACCATAACGAGTGTACAGCACGTCAAACAGCAATGCAACAGTCACATTGAGCAGTGCAAGAAGATGTGGTACACATGTTTGTATGAATTTATGCTTGCCCTCTTTTGACTTTCTGCATTTTCCAATCAAGTGAATGTATGAGCAAAATATCAATATTGCATGTCCAAAATATATAATAATGATTACATACCCAATCACATTATTTACTGTTGTAGAAAAACAGGAAAGTTTAACAACTGACCAATTTTCACAATATAGCTTTTCAATACTAGAGCCACATAATTTTAGTCTTGATGTTAATACAATTCCAACACACATGCAAAAAAATGGAGAAAGCCAGCAGAAAAGGATACATTCAAGAACCCTCTGATTGGTCATTATTGAATGATACTCTAGTGGTCTACATATTGCCACATATCTGTCATATGCCATCACTGCTAATGTTGAAAAGTCACACAGAACAGATGAATAAATGACAAATATCTGAATCAGACATCCAGCATAAGAAATCACATGATACTGGGATAATAAATCATACATGAATTTAGGGTAGAATCCAGCAGTGCCAAAAAGTCCATTCATACACAAATTACATATAAAGACATACATTGGCTCATGAAGCCTCTTATGCGAGATTACAGTGTAAATTATGGCTACATTGCACAACACAATTAATGGATAATACAATGCAGTCAAAGAAAAAAACACAAATCTTTTCCCCATCGTTTCATTTAGTCCAGAGAGTGTAAATACTAAGACAATGGATTCATTCTCTAGAGGTGGCTGCATCTGGAATGATATGCAAAGTCTTTTGATAGTGATTTCATTATGCACTTATTATAATAAAATAGGTTTAAAAAAAATTGAAAGTTGGATAATTTTAAATTATCAGATAGGGAGCTATTCAGTCCCGTTATCCAACGGAAATATATTTAGTACTCTTAAGGTAGCATATGCTGGTTCTTCAAAGACATAACTAACTAATTAAATAATTAAAATCTTACCACAATCTCTTTTCGTATGTTTGACAGAGTGTTGTGTGAAAGGTTGATCTGGTGCGATATATATGGAGACTGGTCTCATGCTAACTGCCTTGTTTGTTAACACTTGCAATACTCTCTTGAGAAGCTTTTTTTAAAGATATGTCAGTCTATATCAGGGGTGTCAAAACTCAGTCCTGGAGGGCCACTGTCCTGAAGAGTTTAGGTCCAGCTTGCCTCAACACACCTGCCTGGAAGTTTCTAGTAATCCTGAAGCATTGATTGGTTGGTTCAGGTGTGTTTAATTAGGGTTGGAGCGAAACTCTGCAGGACACATGCAAAGCATTAATCATAAGAAGCCACCAATATTATTTATACAGTCATATGAAAAAGAAAGCGCACCCTTTTGAATTCTATGGTTTTACATACCAGGACAATACTTAAAAAAATCACCTGGTACTTGGCAGGTCTAATATTTAGGTAAATACAACCTCAGATGAACAACAACACATGACATATTACACCGTGTCATGGTTTATTTAAAAAAACTAGGCCAAATGGAGAAGCCATGTGTGACAAACTAAAGGCCAATTCACACCGCGCCAACAAACTCGTCTGTTGGAGTTTGTTGGATAGGTGCGATTACCCCTGTTGGCGTCTGTTGGAGTCTGTTGGCGTTGGTCGGAATCTGTTTTCACCCGACTGAACATGTTTAATCGGCGTTTGTTGGGTTGTGGAATGTCTGAGCAGTGTGAACAAATGGCAACAAACTCTGACGATGAGGCAAGTCCCCTGCAAAAACAGCTTTTTGATCGCACCCGCGCCTCACGCACACACAACAAAGCACTTTAAACGTGACATCGCAGCTTGTTCATTATAAAAAATAAAATACAGTTAAAAAAAAAACATATAAAAGGTACAATAGTCCGTATAGTGCAATCCATGCCATTCAGCAATAGCACTGCTCCACTTCACCGAAAGAGAGAGGTATAACCACCATGAGAGCAACGCAGGTTTACCTTCAGTTTCGTTTCAAATTAATTCGTTTTGGCTTGTTTAGCTACATGGTTGTATAGGCCTATGGGTCACGTAAATAAAAAGGGTCGCGCTAAAAAAAAGTTTAAAAACGGTGTATACCAACCGCAACGTTGCGATCAGATCGATGGCTACAGCACTTCGGATTTCAGGTTAGTATTTTTGTATTGCCTCAATACTTTAATACAATGAAAATATATATGATACTATTATTAATATAATAAACTTGCCTGACAATATTGTTAACATGGTTACACATATGTAGTTGTGGAATTTTCCCAGTCAGACTTGACTCTCTGTGACTCATTTGTTGGTGTTTGTTGGGGCAGTGTGACAGTTTTTTCTCATAGAATTCTAAATCCAATGGCCAACTTGTTTGTTGGTGTTTGTTGGCGTTTGTCGGTGCGGTGTGAATTGGCCTTAAGTACAGCCTTAAGTGGCCTTAAGTGCTTCCATTGGAATTAAGAGGGTAAGTAGCATCCAGGTGCTGCTAATCAAATGTCCTAATTATTTGATCATCAGCAAGAATGACCAAACAGTTTGCTGGAGAAGCAATTGTTGCTGCCCATCAATCTGGGATGGGTTACAAGGCCATTTCTAAACTATTTGAAGTCCCACAGTGAGGAATATAATTCACAAGTGGAAAACATTCCAGACAGTTGCCAATCTTCCCAGGAGTGGACATCCCAGCAAATTCACCCCAAGGTCAGATCATGCAATGCTCAGAGAAACTGCAAAAAACCCCAAGAACTACAGGCCTCAGTTAGCATGTTAAATGTTAAAGTTCATGACAGAACAGTTAGAAAAACACTTAACAAGTATGGCTGGTTTGGAAGGGTTGGTCTTCTCTCTAAAAAGAACATGGCAGCATGGCTTAGGTTTGCAAAGTTGCATCTGAATGTAACTAGGGCAAAAATAGCCTGTAGTCATTCCTACCCGTCATTAGGGGGCACCCTTGCGCATAGGTACCGCAATTGCACAACGAAAGAAATAATATGCGTTCAGGACTGAAAATAGAGACATCTCGGAGCACACAAGAGCTTAAAAATGCAGTGGAAAATAACACAATTTTTCTGGAAGAAAGGAGAAAACCCAAATTTAGGTGTTTGAGTCTGTTTAATGTGCAGCTGTGGCAGGTATTGATCGCACGGATTATGTTATTCTCCCGAGTGACAGATTGAGCGTGAGTGTTCGTTCAGTGTAATCATTACATGTTGTTTGAGTGTTCTATTGTAGTTTATGTTGTCATATCGAGGAAAAAAAGTGAATCGTAATTATTTCTCTTTTGATAAATTATATCAGAGGGGAGAACGAAGAGACGTGGGTGCACGTGAATTGACAGCTGCGTGCGCATTCTAGTGCGGTTCAGCGCGTCATAGAAAAACATCAAGCCAATACCATTGTTTATTTGAGGGTATTACACAAATAGTGTGTACTTTTAGTTTTGTGTACTTTTACTTTTGAGAATGTTACAACTCCTTTCATAGTTGTAAAGGGAATTTGTGCAAATTGACCTGAATTAAGTACACAGAGAGGGACTATTATCCTTGATTTTAGTTTGTTTCTTTGTACATTTGTGGAACATTGTGATTCACACTATATGTAGTGAACCCTTTGTTTAAACATGTTTTCTTCTGTTCTTTTCCTGTTGTTTTCCGCTGTATAAATTTTGTTTATACACCTTCCCTCAAACGTAAACCTTAGACATTAACACCACGTCTTTTTCATATGTGGTCAGAAATAAAGAATCCCTTTTTTAGATGTCTGGCTGTGTCTGAGTGGCTCTTTAAATGGTCAACACATTTTCACGGCCACATGAACAAACCACAAGACTTCTGGAATAATATCCTTTGGACAGATGAGACCAAAGTGAAGAAGTTTGGCCATAATGCACAGCGCTACTTTTGGAGAAAACCAAACACATCATAACAACACAAACACCTAATTTCAATTGTCAAGCATGGTGGTGATGATTTGGGCTTGTTTTGCAGTCATTGTTGTTAGACACCTTGCAGTCATTGAGTCTTGAACTCCACTGCATACCAAAGTATTCTAGAGTCAAATGTGAGGCCATCTGTCCAACAGCTAAAGCTTGGCTGAAATTGAGTCATGCAACATGACAATGATCACAAGAACACCAGCAAATCTACAGTAGAATGGCTGAAAAAGAAAAGAGTAAAGGTGTTGCACTGGCCCAGTCAAACCTTAAAGGCACAATATGTAAGATTTTTGGATTAAAATATCCAAAAACCACTAGAACAGTGTCATATGTTGTTGACTTGTGTACTTCCATTATCCCAGATGTTTTCAAGAATGTTTAAATCCAGAGAAATAAGAAATTTTAACCAGGGCACGAACCGTGTCAATGCATCGCCTATCAGTGACGTCATATCTGCGTTACCATCGATTTCCAGTTTTAGTTTGTAAAAACCATAGAAACACCAAAGACGCTTTAATATTTTGCATGTTTTATTAGACAAGGGAACATTTGGTTACATTTTGGTTACATTTATAGACAGAAAACTAATTATTGTTATATAGCTCAACACGTTTAGTCTTAAGGTTTGAATCTTGTTCCCTTTCGAAAGGGAACTCGCACTGCGTCTTAACTCATTTGGGGAAGGCCTTAGCAGGAACCGGTGTCTGAAACACTATCAAATCACGGCAATCGTATTGGCTGGCGACAGCCTATGACGTCACTACTAGTGCAACCCGAACGCACATAAGGGGCGCCTAGAGAACAAGTCATCCACTCTTTCGTCTTTCAGGGACTGTTTTGTTTGAAGCGCTATTCAAACGTAAGAACGGCTGTTTACAGACGTTTCAGTCAGTGTGTACATCCATGTTTAGTTACCTGGTAACACACTTGACTCGTGCGTCTTTTTTATTAGAGCATGCATGCCCAGTGCTTGAGAGTTCTGTTGGCACGTGTTGTGAGCGTTTACCGCTGAGGAAAGCTCCACTCTTGTTTGTCTGTCTCTTCTCGAGGGAAGCAGGATGGGTTTTTTGTTATGAGAGTGTTTAGTTGATTTAGGATGCGTCCTCTATATCAGTATAAGCAATGCTCTATTTACGTTTGGATGAGCGATGTGTAGGTTTGTGTGCACCCTTACTATGTGCCTCTTTTCTTTATGAGGTCTTAATAGCGGGTAGCATTAAGAAGGAAATATCACCTGTAGTGAATGGCATGGCCTCCTTTCGATCTGAGAGTTGGTGTTTTAGGCTGCTGCTCATCCGAGCTTCAGGTAGTTGATATGTCAGGTGCTCGGCCCTCAGGGGCCGCCCTGATAATCCTCCTGAGTTGAGTGGGCTGGCTTGCTCTCATTAAAGAGAGTCGTTTGTTGAAGTCACCGCTCTGCTGAGCTCCAGGTAATATCACGATTTGAGGTGTTTGGCCTTTGTTAGGCCCCCTTGATACCTTCCCTAGGTCGTGTCAAGCAGTTTCCTCTCACTTAGAGAGTAGAAGGCGATATGCTGAAGCCTCTGCTCCCCCGAGCTCCAGGTCAAGGGTGGCTCTCTGGGCCACCCTTGACATCACCCTGTGATGAGTGAGCTATCTTCCTCTTGTTTGAGAGTCTCTATTCAAGGCTGCCGCTCCATTTGAGCTCTAAGTAGTTGAGGTCTTTGAGCTTGGCCTACTGCAAGGCCCCCTTGACAATCATCCTATGATGAGTATGTTGGCTGCTTCTCATTTGAGAGTTTTTATTGAAGCCTATGCTCCACTGAGCTCCAGGTAGTTAATGTCCTCAAGTGATGGCCTGTTAAGGCCACCTTGACATTCCCTGTGGTGAGTGTGCTGGTTTCCTCTCACTTGGAAAGTCGTTTTGTTGAAGCCACCACTCCATTGAGATCCAGGTGGTCAGTTCCCCTGAGTGTTGTGTGAGCCGGTCTCCTTTCTTTAGAGTTGTTAGGCTGAAGTCTCCGCTTCATTGAGCTCCAGGAAGGTCATGAGTGCGTGTGTGCCGGCCCTTCTTTTGGGCCGCCCTGATATCCGGCCTAGGCTTGTACTCAGGAAGAGTAGCTTTCCGCCTCCTAGCATGCAGTAGCCCAGAGTAGGCTACTCCTAGGAGAGCCTCTCCAGCTTAAGACTAGCAGCTAGTGATCCTAGTATGCCTCCTCTCTTTGTGAGAGTCGTCCCCGGCCGGGGCCCGCTTTCTGCATTAGGCTATTAATGCAAGTGACAGGCCTTACGGCCTCCTCAATGTATCTAGGTTGAGCTGAAACTCCTCTTGATATTAGAGTATAAGTGATATGCTGAGCTTCAGTTCCCTGGTGGTGTTAGGCACAGACAAATAGCCAGGTGGTGTAGGCTTTCGTTGAAAGCCTCCCCTGTGGTTGTCCTTGAGCATTGTTAGACTTCCTCTCGTTTAGAGAGTGGAAAGCACTATGCTGAAGTCTCCGTTCTCCAAAGCTTTGGTAGTAGCTAGTTTGAGCTTGCAGCATCTCTCCACCAAAAGTTCCTCATTAGCCCAGTCGCATAGTTTTGTACTCCCCTTGTTTTAAGGGTAGAAAGCAATTATGCTGAGTACACGGCTCATTATGGCAATGCGCACGAGTATTCCAAACCTGCACACCTTTAGTGGTTATCTCTGCTGGAGTTAGATTTGCTACCAAGTAGTTGGCCCTCCTTCGGTCACCTTGAAAGTGATCCTCTGGGATGAGCTAGGTTCCTGAGTGTCCTAATTCCCTGGAATTGAGCAGATGGTTATCAGGTAGCTCAGGCTCCATTGGAGCCTCCCTGATAATAGCCCTGGAGTTCTAGATCTTTACCAAGTAGTTGGCCCTCGAGCAGGCCACCTTGAAGGAGATCCTCTGGGTCGAGTAGGTCCTTAGCACTTCCAGGTAAGATAGTATTCTGACTCCCTAGAGTTATATCAGAGTGTTGGCTCTTTAGGAGCCTCCCTGGTACTTGCATTGAGCTTGGTCAATACTCGTCTCGGTTGAGTCCAGTGGGTACTCCCCTTGCATTGAGGGTCGTTCTTTAGAGTACTGCGCTCCTGAGGTCTGATCGGAAGGTTGAAGGTCTCTCGTGAGACCTCCCTAGGAGGTCAGTATTGAAGGCTGAGGACCTCGCCCCTGAGTTGGTCATTGAGGTTTAAAGGGTTCTTTTTAGTAAGAACCCCCTTGATCGATCAGCTCCTGTTGGAGCTGGAGGTACGTCTCTCTTTAGGGACCCTTTTTAGAGTATTCAGCCTGCAGAGTGCTTATTAAGAAGCACTCTGTAGATCCTAGGTTGAGCAGAGTAACTCCTCTCGATTGCAAAGGATCTAAGCGCTATGCCGAGTTCTGCTCCCCAGGATGCCCGTCTCTACATCTGGTCTGAGTTGGTTACTTCCAGTTACTGCCAGTTTGCAGTCCCTCTTTCTGGACCCCTCCTCTGGATGCTAGGGTAGACTATGCTGTCCTGAGAAGTGGCTGGCCGGGGCTCCTTTCAGCTCCCTGGCCACATTCCCTTAAAGGGACCTCTTCTGTTTGAAGTTGTTGGCCTCTAGATGTTTCTGGAGGCCTCTTTGAGGCTTATAGCTTGGGTGGTGGCCGTAGGGAATGCTGTCACTGACAGCCTTTGCGACCCTTAGGAGGAGTGTTTTTTTTTTTTTTTTTTTTTTTTTGGCATTTCAGTTGAAATGGTTTCTGATATTTGTCACAGCCATTCTTTGGCATGCACTCCCCTCAGCATGGCGGCGTGGGTATTCGTTCCCCAAATGCGTTAAGACGCAGTGCGAGTTCCCTTTCGAAAGGGAACGTTTCAGATTACGCATGTAACCATGGTTCCCTGAGAACAGGGAATGAGACACTGCGTCTCCCTGCCATGCCTCGGGCCGCCTGCTGAACAGTCCCTTCAGACGATAAGTGGATGACTTGTTCTCTAGGCGCCCCTTACGTGTGTTCGGGTCACACTAGTAGTGACGTCATAGGCTGTCACCAGCCAATACGATTGCCGTGATTTGATAGCGTTTCAGACACCGGTTCCCGCTAAGGCGTTCCCCAAATGCGTTAAGACGCAGTGTCTCGTTCCCTGTTCTCAGGGAACCATGGTTACATGCATAACCTGAGACGTTTTCTTGATTTCCCGTGACTGCATGTTTTCACCATGCCTTAGAGAAAAACATTATTTTGTCAAGTAGCTAATAGCATAATCAGATGCAGCTTTATTTTTAGTAACAGTAATACAGCATTTTCTCCGTCATACAATATGTTTTGAAATTATCAACACAAGCCATCCAGCATGTTAATATGATATTCTAATATCAATCTAGCTTACTGCAGTGTGCAACAAGTCTCATAGCAGCCACCGAGCGAATGCTCAGAGTAATGTTATAACTAGTGCTGTCAACGTTAACGCACGCAATTATTTTTTTTCCAGTTTAACGCATTAAAAATATTAACGCAAATTAACGCAGCATCCGTTTTTTTTCTGTAATCCTTTGGCTAGCATTACAAAACATGATCATGCTCTTATGCTTTTAAACCATTTAAACGGCACCAAAAGAGAAAGAGAACGCACTGTGAATGTCCTGTCACACACACACACACACACGATGCACAGAAAGACACGCGCCGTCGTGCTCATGGACGGCGTGCCAGAATCGAGTTCTCTGTCATGCTTGAACGAACAATACCACGCACAATAATACCAAAAATATCCATTTTGTCGAGTATCCTCATAACAGCAGCCGTGAATGAGTTAAATAAAGGCTTAAAACGAAAGTGGGATGTGTGTGATATTTTTCCTATCTGTTAGACAGGTAGGAAAGGCACAGGTAAATATGACATTTATTATGGGTTTATGTGAGGATTGTTCTAAGTTCACTTAAATATAATTCACTTAAATTCACTTAAATTTTTATATTTATGAAGCCTAATAAATGTAAAAAATTATATAGCTTTCAATTACACTGTAATGTTGAATGGCTATAATTCATGTTTAAAATTTCTGCCTGAGTCCCATCGCGATTCTTTTCCACCAGCTGTGCGGTGAAGACAACAACTCCCAAGATTCCGCGCTTAATCTTGGTGTCATCAAGATACACCTTTGTTTTGAATAGGCGATCTCTAGCGGTGAAAATGTACATATTGTGCTGTGCATAATCAGGTGCCCACTAACCTCAATGAACTGAAGCAACATTGTAAAGAATAATGGGCCAAATTTCATCCACAACGATGTGAGAGACTGATAAAGTCATATAGAAAATGATTACTTCAAGTTATTGCTGCTAAAGGTGGTTCTACAAGCAATTAAATCATAGGATCACACATGGCTTCTCCATTTTGACTTTATTTTTGTTAAATAAATAATGACATGGTGTAATATGTCATGTGTTGTTGTTCATCTGAGGTTGTATTTATTTAATTTTAAGACCTGCTAAAGACCAAATGATTTTTTTATTATGTCTACATGCATTTTTCTGTGAAGCTGCTTTGAAACGATATGTATTGTGAAAAGTGCTATACAAATAAATGTAGATTGCACTGAAACGTAAAACCATGGTAATTCAAAAGGGTGTAGTTTCTTTAAAGGGCACCTATTATGCAAAATCCACTTTTACATGGTGTTTGGATATAAATGTGTGTTGGCAGTGTGTGAACACAACCACCCTACACTGATAGTCAGCAGGCCATGGCAGCAATGTCTCATAAGCAATCCCACTGTTCTGTTGTTGGTTGTAAGAGTAAGGTCTTCATTTTCTCCCAACATCTGAGCCACGGAGGAGGCAGTGGATTAGTTTTATTTTTGAAGGTAATATGCCCCAAAAATATACCTAAATTCGTTTATGTCTCACTCCAGACTGCTTTGTGAACTAGTGGCAATGCAAATGGACAACACAAAACACAGATTTTGCTAAAAAGATGTTACTCAAGGATGGATCAGTACAAACTGTTCATGATCCAGCTTATAGTCTCCAGAGCAATGCTGATTATGGCAGCATTGAAAGGGAGAGCACACACTTTATTACAGTTCATCGGAGTTGTTTTATGGATATAAAGTTTACCAGTTTATTAAGCACCCCTATCGATAAAAAGAATAAGGTCTATATATATTTGTTCACTGTTAGTTGTAATGAGTGTTTTTGTGTAATTCGACCGCTCTGTATGTTTATGATAATGCAAGGGAGAGAGAGAGTTTATGAATAAGACTTTAATGCGCACTTCTTGTACTGTTTTATTCAGTTTTATTTTATTCAGTTTTGGCCATTATTCGGACGGGGTCGCTACAACAGGTTTGTACTAATAGTGGATAAAAGCAAGATGACAACATAAGTTATAGCCATAATTAAACTAAACTATACCTGTTCTATCTCCATGCAGCATATATTCTCTGGCTCTGTAGGCATTGTTGTCTAACTCTGGTTTTAACAGAACACCATTACTGTCAGTTTCTGACATTTTCAGTAATTGAGATTGTCCTGTTTGTTTGTTGCATTAGCTCTTCTTGAAAGCGGCCGGTTTTGGCATATTTGTTTACAGTCTCGACCTAGTTGGTGCTCTCAATGCATCTATTCACGAACTATGAAAAGCTCAATAATATTATTGTTAGGTTTATGGACTAGCTTTGGCGACTAGAGGCCCTCATTATGTTTCATTTCAGTTTCCCGCCATTTTATCATGTGCTATTGTTCTCACCTGTGCCTCATTTCCTGTGAGTGTATTTACAGTTTTTCTCAATTGATTTAACACATTTCTTTAAACTTAGGTCACTGTTCTCAAAACACAGTAATATGAACACTTTGTAATTGTCCTAAACAGGTTGTAAATTTGGTTTCAGGTTGGAAACTTCCTTTCATGCAAATTTTAAATCACATGCATCATTCACTGTGCACAGAATTCCTAAATGTTTTCACAGTAGTTCATACAGCCAACCAAAACTATAATATATGAGGTGAAAACAATTGCAGCTCTTTTTACTGGTTTTAAAAAAATCGCAATCATTTGTTAAAATCTAAGTTGTACTTGGAATGTTCTCAATTAGCCCCAAATAAGTTAGTAATACACAAAACACAGAAAATGCAAATTTCCTAATTGTTTACACAGCTATCTCAATTACAAAAACTATAAAAGAGGAAAAGGAAAAACAACAACAAAAAAGAAATATTGGAAAAGGAAGAGATTTAAGAGTGAGAGGTTTTGGAGAGGATAGAGGAAGGGTAATCGGAGGGAAAGAGAAGAGCAAGGTATAAGAATGAAATCAACTTTCCACAGGGTGATCAGGAGCAAACTGAACAAAACTGTGTAGTTATGGGACAATGTCCACTTTCACCATTCAGCACCGGTACAAGAGTGGTTTGAACATCACATTTCACGATGGTGTTTCTTCCAGCATATTCTTCTCTTGGAGATGGAAAGCATATGATCACAACCCTTACAACCAAGTAAGTCTTCTTCAAGTGATGGAAGAGGCTTGTGGAGAAGTTGAGGCACAAGGATGGATCCAAAATTCACTGCTATTTTTCCCACGATGCATGACTCGTGAAAATATATGCTGAGATATTGATTTGCCAAATTCTTTGGCCAGATGTAATTGAGAGGCAAGATCTATAAAGTTCATTGATTCAACGATTACAGTACATGTATTTATTTACTCATTTATGTATTTATTTATTTTGCTAAAACTCATCGTTATACAATTAAACTTGTCATTAAAGAACTTTGAAGAACACGTATTTTCAGTCATGTATTTGTGTATCTACAGCTGAATTTATCAAATCAACAGAGAACACACTTGTAGTTTTGTTGTTAGTATTTATTTTTGATAAATGCATCAATAGAAAAAACTGCAGAGCTTCATTATGCAGTAAATACTGAACTGTTTTGCCAACATAAGAGTGTGTTTAGTTTGCTGTGTTAATTGTTCTGAGAGTAATCGATTGAGGAAAAAATGTAAGTTGCTCTGTTCCTACATTCAGCCCTCACAGCTTTGTTTTAAAGGGTTAGTTCACCCAAAAATGAAAATTCTGTCATTTATTACTCACGCTCATGCCGTTCAAGACCCGTAAGACCGTAATTGAGATATTTTTGTTTAAATCCGATGGCTTCGTGAGGACTACATAGGGAGCAATGACATTTCCTCTTTCAAGATCCATAAAGGTACTAAAAACATATTTAAATCAGTTCATGTGAGTACAGTGGTTCAATATTAATATTATAATAGCCATCGGATTTAAACAAAAAAAAAAACCTTAATTTGTGTTCCGAAGATCAACAAAGGTCTTACGGGTATAAAACGGCACGAGGGTGAGTAATTAATGACAGAATTTTCATTTTTGGGTGAACTAACCCTTTAACCTTGGTCCTTACAATTATCCTTAAATGAACTGCAGTCATGCCTGTCTCCACAGGGTGGGCCTGGTTTGGTTTGCCCTGGCAATCTACACCACCACAGATGTAGGGCCCACCTTACATGAGAAAAATCTGCTGTTGAACCTGCCATGAGTAAGACACTGCTAGCTCAAAAAGGGATTTAAGTGATGTGTGACCAAAAATCACAATATTAATTTGGTGCCACTTGTGATACTACTACTTTGTGGTGGCCTGAGTGAGAAACTACTACACAACTGTCCCTTTTCCTCCATTTCCTTTTCCCCCCTCTCTTTTCAGATGTCACTTTTTTTTTAATATCATACATAATTTCATCTCTAGAAACATACCCTTTATGGCCAATGTTTATTGAGTGACCTCTAGCAAGTATGCTCTTTAAAGAGAAGATATTTTTAAGGTTATTTCTTCATTCTCCACAGAATAAAATACACTGAACTCTGAACTGAAAATTATAACTGCAACACTTTTGTTTTTGCATTTTTCATGAGCTGAACTCAAAGATCTAAGACTTTTTCTATGTGTACAAAAGGCCTATTTCTCTCAAATATTGTTCACAAATCTGTCTAAATCTGTGTTAGTGAGCACTTCTCCTTTGCCAAGATAACCTCACAGGTGTGGCATATCAAGATGCTGATTAGACAGCATGATTATTGCACAGGTGTGCCTTAGGCTGGCCACAATAAAAGGCCACTCTAAAATGTGCAGTTTTATCACACAGCACAATGCCACAGATGTCGCAAGTTTTGAGGGAGCGTGCAATTGGCATGCTGACTGCAGGAATGTCCACCAGAGCTGTTGCCCGTGAATTGAATGTTCATTTCTCTACCATAAGCCGTCTCCAAAGGCGTTTCAGAGAATTTGGCAGTACATCCAACCGGCCTTACAACCACAAACCACGTGTAACCACACCAGCCCAGGACCTCCACATCCAGCATCTTCACCTCCCAAGATCGTCTGAGACCAGCCACCCGGACAGCTGCTGCACCAATCGGTTTGCATAACCAAATAATTTCTGCACAAACTGTAAGAAACCGTCTCAGGCAAGCTCATCTGCATGCTCGTCGTCCTCATCGGGGTCTCGACCTGACTGCAGTTCGTCGTCATAACCGACTTGAGTGGGCAAATGCTCACATTCGATGGCATCTGGCACTTTGGAGAGGTGTTCTCTTCACGGATGAATCCCGGATTTCACTGTACAGGGCAGACAGCGTGTATGGCGTCGTGTGGGTGAGCGGTTTGCTGATGTCAACGTTGTGGATCGAGTGGCCCATGATGGCGGTGTGGTTATGGTATGGGCAGGCGTATGTTATGGACAACGAACACAGGTACATTTTATTGATGGCGTTTTGAACGCACAGAGATACCGTGATGAGATCCTGAGGCCCATTGTTGTGCCATTCATCCACGACCATCACCTCATGTTGCAGCATGATAATGCACGGCCCCATGTTGCAAGGATCTGTACACAATTCCTGGAAGCTGAAAACATCCCAGTTTTTGCATGGCCAGCATACTCACCGGACATGTCACCCATTGAGCATGTTTGGGATGCTCTGGATCGGCATATACGACAGCGTGTTCCAGTTTCTGCCAATATCCAGCAACTTCACACAGCCATTGAAGAGGAGTGGACCAACATTCCACAGGCCACAATCAACAACCTGATCAACTCTATGCGAAGGAGATGTGTTGCACTGCATGAGGCAAATGGTGGTCACACCAGATACTGACTGGTTTTCGGACCCCCCAATACAGTAAAACTGCACATTTTTGAGTGGCCTTTTATTGTGGCCAGCCTAAGACACACCTGTGCAATAATCATGCTGTCCAATCAGCATCTTGATATGCCACACCTGTGAGGTGGATGGATTATCTCGGCAAAGATGCTCACTAACACAGATTTAGTCAGATTTGTGAACAATATTTGAGAGAAATAGGCCTTTTGTGTACATAAAAAAAGTCTTAGATCTTTGAGTTCAGCTCATGAAAAAAGGGGGTCAAAAACAAAAGTGTTGTTTATAATTTTGTTCAGTGTAGTCAAGATACAGGGATGGGAATTTGCTCCCTAAAGAAATCTCTGCAAAATCTGTTGACCTCATCTCCAGCCAAGCAGCAAAAGGGCTTTATAAAACAACAGCCCATGTACTGAGCCCAGACACAATGCTTAGCAGTGCACACAGAGCCTGGTCTGTATTTACAATAAGGTATAACAGGAATTTTTGTTGGGATTGTATTTGCAGGTCTTACATGTTACAAGGCATGCAATATAGATATTGATTAAAATATACAAGATATATTTAAAGTTTATGTAACAACCATTTAACTTTTTAATAATAATACTACCATATAATAATGAATTCAATGACACTGTGTTTTCATGTTTCATTATTTGCTTTTCCAGTCTGAAGGATGAACAAGTCTACTGGTTTGGATCTGGTATTTTCATCATATGAGTCACTGGGTCCACGTAAATATGTATTGAGTATTTTTATTTTCTTAGTTTACTCCGTTGCAACCTTAGCAAACATATTTATAATGCTTGTTATCTACTTAGAATCAAGTCTCCATAAGCCAATGTATATATTTTTGTTTAACCTGATATGCAGTGGACTGCTCGGAAGCAGCGCTGTTTGGCCAAAAGTTCTTTCAAATCTCCTAACTGATTGGCACACTAGTTCGTATGAGGGGTGTCTTCTCCAAGTCTATTTGCTTAGTATTTATGCTGCTTGCACTTACTCTACTTTGACAGTAATGGCCTATGATAGGTATGTATCGATTTGTAAGCCATTACAGTACCATATTATCATGAATCCCAGTAAAATTAAAATGTGGCTAATGTTAAGCAACTTAGTTCCTATTTTCTCAATAGCTGGTCAAATATATTTGACATCAAGAATTCCCTTATGCAGCCGTACTCTTAATAAGCTATTTTGTGATAACCTTTCAATCATTAACATATCATGTGGTGTGGGTAGTCTTGGCTTTTTAAGCAATGTATATGGTTTACTTATAATTGTGTGTTTATCTGTGCTCCCTACATTTCTGATATTGTTGTCTTATGTTAAAATAATTTCTGTTAGTTTAAAAGTGTCAAAAAATGGTCAAAGCAAGGCACTGGGAACATGCCTTCCTCATTTGATAATCTTCATAAATTATTCTGTTGCCACAGTTTTTTCTGTTATATATAACAGATTGACTGTGCTTATGTCTAGTGAGATGAATGTCTTTATATCATTCCAAGTAACACTTTTGCCACCACTTTTGCACCCAGTAATATATGGTGTTCGAACCAAAGAGATCAGAAAATGTACTGTTAAAATAACCCAGAAATTGTGTGCATCAACAAACTGCTATTATACTTCAAAACTAAAAGTACCTAAAATATTTGCAATTTCATGATCTTTGTCATGATCTTTGTACTAAATACATTATGTGTCTGTGTGTGTAAAATTCTATATAAAGCTATAGACAGCCAAAGATATGATTAAAAGCAAATTGTTTTGTCTACTTTTAGATTTTATACAGTAGGATCCAAAGTTTTGGTCCCACTAGTGGAAATACTTCTAATGTTTATTCTTTTTAAATATATTACAGTGTTTTTCATTGTAGATTATATTGTCATCATAACAATCTAAGGAAAAATTGATTTTCACAATTTCTTAGTGTTTAGTATGTGTCCCTGACAGGAGGGCTCAAGCTGGCATGGATGCTGCACCATTTGAGAATGTTCCAAGTGCTTCAGTGCTTCAGTTGAAACAAGAACATCTGATCTTTGTACAGTGCAGTTCGCATGCTGGATAACACTTTTTTTCAGGTTTAAAGGTTGAGGGGAAAACCTAATGTGGTATTTCAATGTGGTCTTAGATATTTGGACCCACTGCAAGCTCATTTAATTTTATCCACAAAAAAAGTTAGGTTTAGCATCTAAATATGTTCTCACCTGCACTTGTATATCAAATATATAGGATGTTGCCTAAAAGCTGGTTAATTTATAGCTTTACCTGTTTATTTTGTGCTGAAACGTACTATATTATAAGTCAAAAATATTTTTTTTTTTATGTCATTACAGTTTTTTTACAATCGCTAGGACCTATTTCTCAATACTTGGGTCACTTTTTCAAAACTCTTCACACAGTGAGCACAACAGAAATCTATGTGGGCTAAACTGTGGATCATTTATCATTGCTTTGGCACAAAATGTATTCAGTGACTACATCTTTCATATTACATGGTTCATGTAACAAACTAGTGAATTTTAAACAATAGAGAGTGCTATTGTTTTGTTTTGTTAAGTAAATGTACAAAAGAGAACTTTTTTTTTTTTTTTTTTTTTTTTTTTTTTTTTTAGGTCATTGTTTTATGATTGACAAAGTGGGTGAAAATCTTTGCTAGTGTTCTGGAAGAATGAGTTGATTTGAGACATTTATGAAGTGTTTTGGTAGTTTTAGTGCATTTTGAATGTGAAATGAACTGCTGTGCCAAAATGAAAGTTGGTTAGGAGAACTGTGTGAAGAGTTTTGAAAAAGTGACCAAAGTATTGAAAAAATGTATCCTGGCGATTATTAAAAACAAACAAAAAAAAAAAAATTAAAATGAATAGTAATACACAAATGACAATGTAATTTATACTGAGTAGAGTAATTATAGAGTAAAATGGAACAATGAATACTATGATGCACAACTATTTCTAATTTGGTGCGCTGTCATGTAAAAAATCCCTCATATTTCAATAATCTTTCCAAACAAATGTCTTCATTTAGTGGTGATTTGTCACCATCTAGTGTTATCTTTGGGTTGGGTTGTTCATGTTGAACAAAGAGATATTTAAATTAGACCCAAGCTTTATTTCTTTCTTTAGCAAATGTGTTCTTATTAGGATCTAAGAAATGTGTTCTTTAAGGCTCTTTACTGTAGATAAAGCTTTAAAATTTAGCAGCCTACCTCAGCTTTTAGTTCTTATTGACAGCACCTAATAAAGTAAACAGTTCAAAATATTTCTCTAATATTACTTGTTTAAAGCTTAAACGCTGGCATATTTGAGATTCATTTAATGTTTGTCTTTTGTTTTGTTTTGTTTTTAAGCATAGCAAATACATTTGCTCTGACAGAAGGTGAGATACTGTACTTATTTAGATATAAAAACTCCCATATGCAGACCTGAAATTCATTTACCTTGTTTTGGTAAATGCAATAGCATCATCTTGTCCACATGGTGGACCACTTGTATAAGGAATACTAGTCTACAACAATTGCTGAAAGTAATACTACTGTGTACTTGAGCTAAGAAAAACAATACTTTGTGTGTTTTCAAATTTAGATTATATAAGGTGAGCTCACACAATATTAAAAATACAGTGCTGTCTCAAAAGAAATTTGTTAATAACTAATAAAAGTAAAAAATATAGTGTAGGGTGTATGTTTTAGTTATAACTTTGCTGTTTAAAAATCTAATGACATTTTGCCCTTTAAATGTTTCATTATGACACATACTGACACAATTTAGTGTGTGTGTGTGTGTGTGTGTGTAGACCTTGCAATTCAAGTCACGTTATGATTACTTTATAACACTCACAAACAGTGAGAATGAACTGCTTGTTTAGTTTAATATTAAGCACAGAGTTATTGAGAGTTACTTTTTCACATGAACTCCTTTTAACCATAGTTCTGTTGTGTTTAACAGTGTTTTACAGAGGGGAACTGGCCCCCCAACTGAGCCTGGTTTCTTCCAAGGTTGCCCATTTCTGTCACCTGATGGAGTTTGGGTTCCTTTCCACTGTCGCCTTTGGCTGTCTACTTGGGGTTTTAAAAGAAGGGGTACATAACACACAGTTTTGGCCAATCTCATGTTAATCATGAGTACTTATAGATTAGTATAGAATCCTTCATATCTCCGAAAAGTCTTTAGTTTTATCAGATTTCTAAAAGAAATTTATGCTGGACCGAGTCTTTCCGAAAACAGATTGATTTTGGCAACTTCCGGTGTGAGAACGCTGGCGCGTTTGTGCTGCCGCTTCATGCTGGTTACCTGTCTGTTTGTTTGTTTACTGGCTGATACGTTTTTGGATAAGTTTCTGCTGGGATTTGACAAATCTGGATTACTTCCTGGACTTTCACTCAATAAGATTTGAATGACTGACCTGGCATTTTTCGGGATCCTGTCACACTGATCGGCTGCCAGCCTTCTCCATTCCTTTCCATATCCTTCACGACATCTGATACAGTGAGTCTCCACTCTCTTTATCATTTCGTGGTGTAAATCCTCGGTATGGTTGGGTAGCCTTCCCTTCCGTGGATTGTGGATTCGATACGGTTCTGGCTAACATAGGTAAACCGATAAGTTGTTGTGTGGGTCCCATTGGTTTTTGGTCATGTCGACGCGTAATCATTTGCAGGTTTTGTTCTTTGGTCTTTTTGTGCTGTTTTTGGCTGACGTTAATAAAGTGACTTCTCTCGAGATGGCTCTGCAATTTTCTTCTGCTCAACTTAGATCTTTAAAAGGATCTCTCCGCTTGGCTCCGGACACTTATAAATGGTGTGAACAACTTGGAATTTTACGCCGACCCCGCTACATACACCGTTCACGGAAGAAACTTCGGACTTATCACTGCTCGTCTTCAAATAGTATTCCGGTTATCTAACATCTGTGCTTCTAGTAAAATACAGCAGGAAAATCGTGTAATCAACTTTGGAAATCTGAGACCATTACGCTTCGATCCCGTCTTTGGACACTGCAATATTGTATCTTCAGATATGCGATGTGCGCTACTGAACACTCGCTCTTTAACTGATAAAGCATTAGTGCTAAATGACATTATCATTGACAAATCTGGACATGCTACTTTTGACGGAAACCTGGCAGGTGCCCAATGACTTTTACAACTTAAACCTCTTAACTCCACCTGGGTACATCTATTTCTCTCAACGTAGAGGTGGAGGGTTGGCTGTAGTTTGTCATGAGAGTATCAAACTATCTAAGATTGAGTTCCATGACGTTGTATCTTTTGAATATCTTGCATTGAAAATGCCTGTCAAAACATCAATGGCTGTAATCTTAATTTATCGACCTCCAAAATTTCATTCAGACTTTTTCTCTGAGATTAGTGAGTTACTTACTCTTGTCTGTGCTAGTTATTCATCTGTAATTTTTCTTGGTGACTTTAATATACATGAACACACTGTACAATGCAACGAATTGATGTCTGTTCTGGATTGTTTCAGTCTAACTCAACATGTAACTTTTGCTACTTACTCCAGGAGTCATATATTGGATCTTATATGTACATCTGGCTTATATAATATTCTTGTTAGTGGAACTGATTTTGCTTTTTCAGATCACAAACTCCTAAGCTTCGGTTTTAGTTTTCCTACATCTATATCGCCTGTGGAAAAAAAAAAAAAAAAAATCCTCACTTATCGTAAAATCTGTTCTGTGGATCCATCTGCTTTCTCTGATTCAATAAGGGCTTCTACCTTGTCAGATTGTTTACTATCCAACTGTCCATCAGAAATATGCAGCATCTATAATAATTCCATTTCCCAAATATTTGAGAAACATGCTCCTGTTAAAACTAGACTGGTTCCATCTGCACATGTTTCACCCTGGTTCAATCCGGAACTTCGAGCAATGAAAGCTATGGGACGTCACTTGGAAAGACTGCACAGGAAAACTGGACTCATTGTGCACTCTTTGGCTTTGAAAGAACGTTTGCTCAACTACCGCACAGCCCTTGATGCTGCAAGATCCTCATATTTCTCTTCTACTATTAAGAATTCTATGTGCAGGCTAACTAAGTGAGTTAGCTATGGTCAGCAAACTCACTAAGCCTCCACAACATGTTATTTCTGGCTCTGAGGTGCTTGTGAATAATTTTTCTCATTACTTTTCAGACGAATTGAAGTTAATCACTGAATCCATTTCCAAAGACACCCCTTATACAACTGACTCAAATGTTCACTTGAAGTCAGCTGACTCGGCTCACTCAACAAACTCTTTCTCTGCTTTTACTCTCACTACTTCTGCTGCCATAAGTGATCTAATTAAGTCTAATTCCACATCCTGCCAGCTTGATCCTACACATACTGTTTTGCTTAAGATGTGTGTTCATGAGGTTGAAACTTTCATAACACATATGATAAACTGTAGTTTAGCATCTGCCATTGTTCCAGCAGAATTAAAAATGGCTGCAGTGAGCCCCATTCTTAAAAAAAAAATGGGCCTTGACCATCTAGACGAACAATTACAGGCCAATCTCAAATTTACCATTCTTAAGTAAAATTCTTCAAAAAGTTGTGGCTTCACAATTGAGATCTTACTTAAATGCTAATGACCTTTTTGAACCTTTTCAGTCAGGATTTCGCTCATCACATAGCACTGAAACTGCACTTCTTCGTATGGTTAATGACATTCTTCTGTCCATGGATTCTGGGTTAATAAACATCCTGATTCTTCTCGATCTAAGCACTGCATTTGACACAGTCTGCCATGATATACTCATCTCTCGCCTTTCTGATATCGGTATCACTGGTTCAGCTCTTTCTTGGCTCATTTCCTACATCAGCGACAGAAAATATTATATCACCATACAAGGGTATAAATCTGCCACTGCTCCGGTCTCACAGGGTGTTCCTCAAGGTTCAGTTCTGGGTCCACTTCTGTTTATCATTTATATTTCTCCACTTGGTGACATCATATGCATGCATGGACTTCAGTTTCATTGCTATGCTGATGACATTCAAATCTACCTTACCACCAGCTCTGATAGGCTATCCCTGCCTGACTCACTTACTGCATGTATCAGGGATATCAAGCATCGGATGTCCTTGAATTTTCTTAAACTAAATAATAACAAAACTGAAATATTGATGATTGGCTCTGCTACCTCAGTCAAAAGGATGGACCTGTCCTTTGAAATTGATGGGGTTCATGTTAAGGCTTCTTCATCTGTCCGTAATCTTGGTGTCTTATTTGACTCATCTCTATCTTTTGCCTCTCATATTTCTTCTGTCGTTAAAAACTCTTTTTTCCATCTTCGTAATATTGCACGTCTTTGATCTTCTCTCGCTCTAGCTGATGCTGAAATCTTAATTCATGCATTAAATCACATCATGTCTGGATTATTGCTCTATTTCTTGGTCTGCCTAAAAAAAACTCATAGCAAGGTTACAGTATGTCCAAAACTCAGCAGCAAGAGTTCTCACCTCTACCAGGCGTTCTGCTCACATTACTCCTCTACTGCATGATCTTCACTGGCTACCTGTGGCATCACATATTCACTTTAAGATATTACTTCTAACATTTAAGGCATTAAATGGTCTTGCGCCTTCATATCTGTCTGACGTACTCCACTCCTACTCTCCTGCCCGGTCCCTCAGATCATCTGAGCTTGGTTTTTTGTCCATTCCTCGTTTTCGGCTGTCAAGTCAAGTCACCTTTATTTATATAGAGCTTTTTACAATGCAGATTGTGTCAAAGCAGCTTTACAGTGATAAATGGTATATAATTTTGGCTGCACAGCAGCTCTTAAACAAAATGCTGTCAATGTATGCAGATGCAAAGCACTGTTGAATGTCAAATGTCAAGTGTCAAGTGTAGTCCACTGTAGGTAGTAGGTCATTTAGTGTTAATGCTCCTAAATTATGGAATTCGCTACCCCTTACACTTCGTAATATATCATCTTTGCCTACCTTCAAGACTCAACTAAAAACGTATCTTTTCAATATGTATTTTGGATGATGTGGCTATATGTGGCCTTATGTGTTTGTATTGTGTATGTGGATGTGCAAATGTATTGTATAGCACTATGTGAAGTGACCTTGAGCTATGGAAAGGCGCTATATGAAATAAAACTTCTTCTTTTTCTTCTTCTTCAGCCGAGCTCCCGGAGACATGCTGTGGGCAAAGCTAAAGAGTGACGAGCATGCGCAGCTTTTGCGTAGCGAAGCTATCAATGTCAAACTATGAAGCTATCACTATCAAACACACACAATACACCATCGCATTATCCCTGGATAACTTTTGATTCATTATACGGTTGTGTTGTTTACATTATATGCACTTACCTGCCGACTACCAACAAAACAGACATTTGATGCAGTGTTACTTACCACCTATGGTTCCGGCTCATGACCGGGATCATTATTGCTGTGACCGCTCCATCTTTCAGTTTCAAATGATCTGTAAATCCAGTATCAAACTGGGCCTTGTTTATAAAATCATAAGCGGCGATCCTGAGGGCTCGAGCAGCCATGGAAAAACATGAGATATTCTCCATTCATTTTAACCAATAAAAAAGTGATTGCAACTTTCAGACACGACTTTATCCTTATTTTGATAATTTAAGGTGGTTTCTATGGTTATTTTAATGACAAATGTCGAGAGCGCATCAATGTAATTTCGTGAGCACAAATCTCTCAGCTCCACTTAATGCTGGCTTCTTTGGGAAGCAATTTTATCTTTCCCTCACAACCAAAAACACACTTCTTTGGTGACATTGTTGATTTCATGGTCTAAAAACAAAGTGATAAATCTTTCTCGAGCAAGTTCTGTGCAGCACTGCCGACAACTTTCCCAAAGGAAGCACGTTGATGGGCAGCTCTTGCTCTTGCTCTTCCAGGAGAAGTGCCTATGCAAGGAATTCCACCCTTTATTATGTAATACAGGGCCATACAAGAAAAAAAACTTTCCGAAACATGTAGGAAATCTCAGGGAGTGTATTTGGCACAGAAATACTCTGTTATACATCCAGCTCACTTTTTAAAACTTTGGCCATGTTTAGCAAGAGAATCCAACTCTTTAACAGTGTAAATTAGTCAGAATGCATGAAATAGCATATATGCATTCAAAACTGTTTAACTCATTCTGAAAACAGTGTGCTGTTCCATATGAACATTGATAAGTTAACCAGTCCTGTCAGTACTTCCTGGAAAATGACAATCCTACATCAGAAGTTGACAGAAGTTTGTCTAATTCAGTTAATATCTTATAGGTTACAAGTTTGTCAGGCTACTATCCACATTAGACTTTTTTCACTTTTTTTCTCCTTAAATATCTTTTAAGATGTGTACATTGCATTTGTGATTATTTTGACTGTTGGTCACAAAAATTCTAGAACTTGGAAAATAATTTGACAACAACTGTAGTACTATGATAATGCAAAATGAGATTAGCTCTGTGGGAGTAGCACACGAACTCCTGGGAATGCAACAATGTATTTAGAGGCCATGATATGTCTCAAGCTTTCAGTTTACTCTAAAAGTAAGAAAAGACAACTAATCTGAAAATATATAAAAGGTTTATATTCAGCAATGTAATGAGGGGAGCACAGATTGATGAGTATAGGCAGAGTTAATATATCATGTTTACTCAGCTATATATGAATTTTATGCTTGCCATATGATGCGCCATTCATTGTACTTCATCGCAGTATAACAATCTAAAAACCATCACAATTAAGGTAAAAGTTTTTTTTATTTTATTTTATTTTTTTTATCAGAAACAATGATTTTGCTTCCCACTACAGAGATATTTGTTGGCACAGTAGAACTTACATGACAATGCTGTATATTGATATTGTAAGAAGTGAAACTTGATCAATTACTGTATAATTTCTCTTCTTAGTTTCATCAGCTTCATTTTTTTTAACAGAACACTGTGTGCAGAAGAGTTTTACAGCATGAACCACCTTCCTGCACAAAATATCTCATTCACTGAGTTCAGATTAATCGGTTTCTACAGCCTAGGAGAATGGAGGCCTTTTTTATTTATCCCCTTCTTTCTGATGTTTTTATTGGCAATCACAGCAAATTCTATTCTAATATATTTAATCAAAACTCAAAAGTCTCTGCACTCTCCTATGTATGTACTAATAGGTGTTATGGCAGTGTTAGACTTGATCATGCCTGTATTTTTTGTACCTAACATGCTTCTTAGCTTTTTATTCAACTGGAGTGAGATTTCTTTGACAGGTTGTTTGATACAAATGTTTGGTATTCATTTTGTTGGAGCATTTCAAATTACTTTGCTTTTTTGGATGGCACTGGATCGTTACTTTGCAATATGTAAACCTCTTCATTATCACAAATACATGGAAATCCCTAACTTTCTAAAGTTTGTTTTTGCACCTGTAATCAGAAATGGATTCCTGATAGTCACTATGGTCTCTCTGGCTGGAAAACTGTCATTTTGTGTAACAAATGTTATCGATCACTGTTTTTGTGAGCACATGGCATTGGTTCAGTTAGCATGTGGAGATATATCTGTTAATAATATTGTAGGACTTATGTCTGCTTTCCTTATAGCAACTACAGATTGTATTCTAATTACTATCTCTTATGTTGTAATGTTTATCTCTGTGTTGAAATCTGGAAAAGCTCACATGAAGGCCTTGAACACCTGCATTACTCACCTAATTGTCTTATCAGTTAGTTTGATATCTGCCTTGACTGCATTTTTGTCATACAGAATAAGGAATAACATTTCTTCCGACAACCGTATATTTACAAGTATCCTATACTTATTTTTTCCAAGTTGCCTACACCCACTAATCTATGGATGGAGAACAAAAGAAATAAGACAAACATTTCTTAAATTTATAAACAATGCACAGGTATTTCCTTTAAAAAATAATAATGGCTTTAACAAATGAATGGATACTACAACATGATAATACATTAAACACACAATCTTAATACAAGGAGCTATTGTTCTGATGGTAGAAAGCTGTATGATATCTTGTAGGAAAATGCATATTAAATATATAGATAACAAGAGCTGGGTATAATTAACATTCCATTAAAAAAAAAAAAAAAAAAAAAAAAATCAAACTAGTAGCTAAGCATTCATTGTATTTGTGATGCATATAATTGTATGGTCACATTTTGTGGCACAGTCAGCATTTTGATTTACATTTAATGGAATAGCACAGAGAATTGCCCCATTGACAATAAAATGTTCTGAAATATCACAACTGCCCTATAGGATCTGTAAACATTGCAAAACGAAAGTGGCTAGAATATTTAATACAATACTTTCTGACTGTGGAAACTGTGGAAACTTTCTGACTGTTAATAAATATTTTCAATATTTTTAGTAAATCTGTGTTACATTAGTTTTTGTATCATCTTATGTTATTCACTATTCAGGTATAGGTAACGAAAATCATCTCAGGTTACGCATGTAACCATGGTTCCCTGAGAACAGGGAACGAGACGCTGCGTCAAGCGTCCTCCGCAGGAACCGGTGTCTGAAACACATATCCAATCTCAGCAATATCACATTGACCGGCGACAGCCCATGACATCATAACAATGCGACCCATAAGTATATAAGGGACGCCTGAATAACATGTCATCCGCTTATCGTCTGAAGGGACTGTATGCAGTCAGGCCCCGAGGCATGGCAAAGAGACGCGGCATCTCGTTTCCTGTTCTCAGAGAACCATGGTTACATGCGTAACCTGAGACGTTCCCTTTTGAAAAGGAACTCGCACTGCGTCCAGCGCTAGGGGAACAATATACCCACGCCACCATGCTGAAGGGAGTGCATGCCAACGTATGGCAGTGACAACTGTCAGAATCCGGCGAATTCAAACGCCAGACCCACTCACCCTACAGGTCACATCTGGGCTGTCAGTGACAGCGCTCCCAGCCATTAAAGCCGCAGCTATAGGCCTAAAAGCGGCCTTCATATTTACATATGAAGGCCTGCCAAGGCCGCACAAAGGTTTGGAACCAACAGAATAGAAAGGGCACGAAGCATTCAGCGCGTGCTCTTACTACACACATGGATTTTAGAAAGAGCACAAAGCGCATGCTCTTACCATACACATGGAATTAGAAAGGGCAATGCACTCCTTTTACCATGCACACAGATTTTAGAAAGGGCACAAAGTACTCTGCTCGTGCCCTCTTCTCTATAAACATTTTACTTCATACCAAAGAGGTTTCTTTAACTCCCTCGGGTCGGCGGTCACGCCGATGATACCACCTCGTTTTTTTTTCTTACCAGTGTGAAAGAGACTCAAAATACTCCGTCAATGTTGCACATACAATTAAGAGTTATACACCATTTTAATCTGTGGAATGTCTTCTTTTATTTGTGTACACTCAGAGTAAAAACAAAATGTTGTGCTTTTTGCAAAATAAAGAAAACTAACATGATGCGTGATCTGTCGTCTCCCTCTGAACGAAGTCCAATCTGATAGTTCTCAGAAAATGAACTGTAACTTAGTGAATACTAATCACAAAAAAATTAGACTTATGTCTAAAGAAACGTTGAAATGTCAGGTTTTAAATCGTGTAAGTCAAATCGAAAACAAAAATTCTGTGTTTATGTAATCTGTATGAAAAGAGACACATGTCAGAAGTCCATGATTCAGCTCATTATCCACTAATGCGGCCACGCCCACAGAGCAAGCGCTATTCAGATGCAAATTCTGAGCCAATACATGTATACATCGTCTCAATCGTGTATTTATTGTCTTGAAAAGTGTTTATCTGTATGTTAAAGCCATGGTTAGAGACCTCTGGAAGACATGCCGTTAGTTCCTGGAATGTCCTGTTCTTCTTTAGATTAATTTGTGGACTAAATGTGCACAGAGCGCCCTCCGGCTGCAAGTATGAATTGAAAACACAGTATCCAGCGTTCATAGTGATGACAATAAATATTGAATAAATATTACTCCTCTGTATAGAAAATTGACATAAACATATGAGAATCCATCAATATTTCTCCAAATGTGCATGCTTTTAAGCTAAAAGGCTATATGAAATGCCATAGAGTTAACATGAATGTTCAGACACTTTGCATCACAGAAATACATTATATTTTAATGTATATAATAGAATACCATTATTTTAAATTGTAATAATATTTCACAGTATTGCTGTTTTTTCTGTGTGTTTGATATACACCATGATGAGCTTGAGACATGATCACAGAGGGTTTTTTCACAGCCTACCTGACTGAAAGGCCTCATTATTATGCAGGTCATTAGAGGTCTTTATGCAATTCTTTTGTCTTCTCAGGTGTGAATTACCTCATTATTCATGATGATTCATGCCATACTGTGTTTCTTGACAAAAAGTGTCTTACAAAAACTAAATCAATATATTGTTTTATATGAACGAGTAGGCAGGATAATTTTTACATCATTTTGAAGCAAAGACTCTAGTCTACAACCTCCAATACCCAGAAGTCTTGTGAACACAGATTTACTATATTTTTTTTTTTTTGGCTTTATTTCAGTGACGTACGTTTTTTGTTTTTTTCAATAACCACGCATAAATGTTATTCCTTCGAAAACACAAACATGTACATACATGTTCCTCACATATTATTGTAGCCTAGTTTGTGCTGAATACAGTGTAATGACACTTTTTCCATTAATATGTTTATGAACAACTGAAAAAAGCACAAATGTCAGGGCATGTCAAAACTTCTCCAGGGCCCCGAAAATCCTCAGACCCCAGAGGGTTAAGGGAGCGTGGCTAGGGGCCCGACAGACCCTCAGCCAGTCACTTCTCAGGGGATCCTGAATGCCACCAGGGAGGCTGACCAGATTCTAACTGTACTAGTAACCTAGCCTGCCTACTACCTGTCTGTTTCTACAAAAACAGAGTCTCCGATAAAGAAAGTCTCACGAAGAGACATCCAGAAAGAGGAACTGCAAAAGGGCCATAACCAACTCAGACTGGATCTTAGAGACAGGCATCCTGGAGAGCAGGACTCAGCAAAGTGCTATCGACCCTTCCAATCGAGGGGAGAATATCTGCTCGATCCTAGGATCTACAAAGCACCTATGTTTCAAGGCACTAAGGAGGCTGTGCACTCTAACAAATGGGGACCCTCGTGAGGGGAATGCTCACAGCCTAGGGGCTGATCTAACCGGGAGGCCTCAAGAGAAGCCTTCAACCTAGGACCAGCTTGGGGAGCTCAAAAGTACTCAAATCTACTCTCAGAATGGGAGGAGTCCCAAGCTCAACCTGTGAGGTCAACCAGGCTATAGGCTAGGAAACGAAGGTGAGCAGGATTAGCCAAGTCAGTGACACGTAGTAACGTGCAATGTCAGGAAGGCCAGATTAAAAGGCTAACAGTCACATCGCCAGCAAGCGGAGTACCTCAGTAAAAGCATTATTTTTACAAACATGCGGCAACATACCCTGAGGAGGCCCACTTGGGCCTACTACTCCAGATGAACACGGCCGTCAGCTTGTGACACCCACTAACTGTAAGACCTTGCTGACCGATACCCATCCGCAGGGGACTTGCATCAGGGTGGACTACAGCGGCCAGCTACCTGGTATCAAGTCTTAACTGGCAGAAAGAATACCCGCATTGTGGGAAATTCGGTTCCAGGGGGCCCCTAAGGTCAACCTCCTCAAACACACTGGCTGAAAAAGGTCGATGCTAGCTGCCATGCACCCGCTTAATGGGGCTGGCCATCAGTAATGGTCTGTAAAGGCCAACAACCTGCGACCTGCAACCTAAAAACCTAAAGCCTGCGACACTGGGTTTCGCCCACAGGGAGGCCTGCTAATACACAGGAAGGCATGTTAAGGCCAACTACCTGATAGCAAGACTAGCTAGCTGCCCAAAGGCCTGCAACCCTGGGGTTCATCCACAGGGAGGACTCGCTAGCAAACTCGCTAGCTGACCAAAGTTTATTTTATTAGCTGCCAGTTAGCCACATTGCTGGGGACTCGCCCTCAGAGAGGCCTGCTAAGGTCTGCTATCTGAAAGCAAACCTATGCACTTCTACCAGAGAACCCATGCTGCTGGGGACTAGCCTCCAAGGTGTCCCGCTAAGGCCAGCTACCTGGCAGCCAGTTCAACACAGCTAAATGCAGCAACCACACTGATGGAGCACGTCTCCATCTAAGACCAAAGACCTGATAGCAAGACGTTGCTCTAAGTTAAGACCCAAAGTGCTGGTGACTACTCACAATAAGGCCTACTAGGGCCAACTATTTGGAGCATGTCCATTGCTACCACATCCACACCGATGAGGGCTCACCACAGAGAGGCTTGCTAAGGCCTAGTATCTGATAAATACCTCAAAGCTACCAGAAACCCATTTAATGGGGGCTGTACACAGAGAGGCTTGCTACCTGACAGCACATATGCTGGCTGCTAGGAGCCCAACACGGTGGCGACTCAAACTGAAGGGAGGTCTGTTAAGCCTACTGCCCTATAGCAAGTCTAGTAGCAAAAATAGACTATATAAACAGTGCCTAAGCCTGGGACCTATCACATTGCTCACAAGCAGTGTACTCAGTAAAAGCACCTTTCACCCTCTAAGCGAGGGGAGTACAACATACGCCAGATGCCCTGAAGGAGGCCCCTTTGGACCAACTACTCCAGACGAACACAGGCGTCAGCTCGTGGCAATGCTCAGGCTACATGGGAGCACACTAAATGACCAGCCCGAAGTGAAGGTTAAATTTCTGCTCAACCTGAGTCCCAATGGTGAAGGGCAGACAAAAAACTAGAGCTATAAGCGAAGGACTCATATAAAACCTTGTGATTAACAAGGGAGTACTGTTCGCATGACCCTAAAAATGCTACAGGGTAAAGGCATACCATAGCGACTCCAAACACGACAGAAACAGTATCTACGCTCAGCCCTCAGGGAATGGGGTCCTGTTTCCTAGAAACGGCCACCCATCATCAACCCAACGCTTGAATGTTAGGCCCTAGCTTGACTCCCCTAAGCCTGCTGAACTAACAGTAACTAGCTTCTGAAAAGCGGGGCCACAGCACAGAGCATTTGTTCTATTCGCAAAGAAAAAGGCTTAAAATGCCTATTCTGCCTCTACACCAGCCTGCATTAAAAAACCCCAGTGCAGGAGGGGGCGGGCCTAGGCCAGTGCTAGTTCTAAATCTCCATTAAAGCCTTAACTATCCTAAATAATATAGGAAGTGACGCTAAACAGGTAACAATGTCAGGCGGCCATGAGGGCCGATGCTAGACATTTAATCTATCTGAAGTCAAAGTGCTCATCTCTGTATACAAAACCACCCTCCAACTTAGTAGGAGAGGAGACAAGCTACTCTACTCTGAGGTGGCTACCAAGGCTGCCAGCAGAGGGCAGCCTGCAACAGAGCAGCGGCCTCAAATCTACCCCATAAATTATTTATTTTGGAGGAAGCCAACTTACTCACTAAAAGAGAAAATAAAGAGTAGCGGTTTCGCTCATCTTTTCTCTTTTCATAAGATACAATAGTCCTACTGTTTCTCACTAGAATATCATTCTAGCCAACCTGCAGGGACTTCAGGGCCCTAAACTATATGAATATTCTTTTTATTCTTCTTCTTTTTTTTTTTTAGAAATTGACAATATTTCTTATTAAATAGATAGATAGCAAAGCCCAAACACATCCTACACAGGGAACAGAGGTCTAAAGAAATACATTTATTATAATGACAGTTCAACCTGTGGCCACAGGGTGGCGACCTAACACCATGAGACGTGAGGCTACCATCCTACAAGCCTGAAAAGCTCTTTTCACTATCAAAGCCCCTGGCAGACCTTCAGAATCATAATACTCATCACAGGTCCAGCCATAGGCCTGATGTAAGAAGCTCCTAGGCTGAAGAAGAAGGAGAGGGTAGATTTTATGACCCGCAGAGAGAGGAGATCCATCAGCGACGCTGACAGCACTTCTGATGAATCACCTCCCTCAAATACTTATTTTTTTTCTTGAGTCCCACCTCCTCTGTGTCCTACTCCTCCATGGAGGAGGTGCACGAGAGGCAACACTCGCCTTCTGGTCCTGTCTACGACCCTCGGGCTAGGACGGGCCAGCGAACTGTCTGGGTGAGGGCTCGGACCTGCGTGATATACATGTTATGAAAGCAGCGGAGCGTGCCCTCACCTCTCTGAACTTTCCGACCACCGCCTCGACGGAGGTCCCGAAAAGTTCAGATGGCGAGACTGGTGCATCGAAGAGAAAGGTCTTTTCTTTCTCCCCGATGTCAGCCAAGTTCACCCACAGATGGCACTCCTTGGCCAACATTGCCGCCATCAATTGGCCGATCGCGGCAGCAGTCTGTTTGTTGGCCCGGAGTGCGAGATCAGTAGTGCGGCGCAGCTCTACAACCGCATCAGGGGGAAGACCTGCCCCCTGGTCCAGGTCCCTCAGCAGGTCAGCCTGGTACGCTTGCAACACTGTCATCGTGTACAGAGCCACACCAGCCTGACCCGCCGCCGCGTATGACCTGCCGTTCAGACGTGATGTAACCTTTTAAGGTCTAGATGGCAGGGTTGGAGCCTTCAGTGTCGATGTCCTACCAGATACGAGATCATTCGAAATGTCTCGTCAATCGGAGGCATCCGTGTTCACCGTGTTCTGCCAATCCCTCGACATCAGCGAAATTAGCACGCTGATTTCGATGGATTCGCCCTGAATATGGGCTTTTCCATGTCTAACAATACAACATAATGCAAGAAGACAAAGCATTCACGTTCACCGAGGTTCTGGTGCAAATGTTTGTTGCATGGCTATTGTGTTGACGAGGGCCATAAGCATTGTGTGTTTGAGAATGTCCCAGGGCAAGAGGAAACTGCTCTTTTGCCATGAAAGAGCCACCTGCCTCGCAACGTCCGACTTTAAAAGAAAAGGAAAACTAAAAAGAAAAGTCTACTCCTGTCCCTCCACCAGGAGTGAGGCTTTTCCCCAGTCCTGGGGCGGGCAGGTCAGCAGCCTCTCCTCCTTCCCTGGGTCATCCATATCAGGGCCGCTTCGACCCAGGTGAAAAAAAAGGACACCGTCACGGTTCATGGATCTGTGTGTGTGTGTGTGTGTGTGTGTGTATCCGCTCTTTGTATTGTCAGCATTGCCCAGTTACAGCGCACCTGACGAGTCAATCAAGCGGTCACAGGTGTAGCTCATGTGTACTGCCTTTATCTGGCTGGCGTTTCTGTCGAGTGTTGTCAGATCGTTGTTGCTCATGTCCTGTCTTGTTCTCTGTCAGTCTTCCTAGTTACTGAGTCTTTTTTGGCTGGTAGCTGTTGTCTGTTTTTATCAGTTTGGTGTTTCACGGCCTTGAAAACCAAATCTGACATTCAAACTAACTAATCAGTAGAACTTTTCCACTGTACTACAGGTGTAACAATTAGCAGACTCCTGATGTACACACATCTTGGCCTATAGGCCTTGATCACTTTCAAGACCTGCCTTTAGGAATTCCAAATGGTCCTTTTGGTAAGGAAGAGGGGGTTGCAACAGGAAAGCAAACATCTTTGTTAAATTTCAATGTTAGTAACAACGTTATAAGCAATTTTCTTTTTACTGTTTTGTCATATGTAAAGCACTTGTGTTGCTCCTAATAATTTCAGTCATGTACAATTAACACAGTACACAAAGCCAAAACATTGGATATAACAAACTGTCCATGGCACAGTGTACAGTAAATGGATGATGTGATTTGTTATATATAGGTATGATATAATTTGTGATAAGTCGTTGATAAACAAAGTCTAAATAACATAGACATAATTGGGCCCTAGGTGATGCCAACTCTGTATCTCAGACCACTCTGATCTTTCGCCTGCACCCTTTGAGTAGCATGTTTATTGGCAAGATTGTAAGTCTGACTCTTGTTATAGCAACAAAAACCCTAGGACCTTTGAGATGACTTAAAGCTTTTGTGAGTTACATATTTCCTTTTAGGTGCAATTGTGTGTTCAACAAAATGTACAGTCTTACAGGCCTGACTATAGGCCTTGTAAGACTGTGTGCCCATGGGAATTTTTATTTATTTATTTATTTATTTATTTATTTATTTATTTTATTTTATTTTATTTTATTTTATTTTATATTTTCATAAAAATCAAGTGTCTACCATTCACAATGTTCAACATATTCTCCACCCCTTTCAGTTTTGTTTATTACATTGAAGTGTATACTTTCAGGTCTGTTCAGTTCTAACATATTTAACATTTTTAATATATTCAACATATTTTCTCACAAAATCAGCAGAAATTCTGAAAATTGTGCTATTGGTCCTACTCATGACCGCTGATATGTTAACCAGTTCTTTCATTACTTCCTGGAAAATTACATTAATCACATGACGACAGAAGTCTGTCAAATGAGTATTCCAAATACACCTGGATGGTCTACTTTTTCTGGTTAGAATCTGAAGTGCAGATCCATGCACACTCTAACAGCTAATATTGCCTACAACCCATTGCGCATTGGACGAGAATTCGATTAGAACTACAAACACTTTAAAAAGTGTTAAAAACTACAAACATGACGGATGTGCAAGAGCGACGGTTAAGCAGAGTAGTTTAGATAAAGGGATTTCAGTGATTAATAATCAATATCTAACTTGACGAAAAGATATTTATTCAATGTTATCCATATTATATTTAATCTGCAACAGCATTGTGAACTTTTATTAAGATGTGTTTGGTCATTAACTTTTAAATGCATAACACAAGGAGAGTTCACTGCATTAAAGACCCATGACTGGGAGATCAACATGCAACTACATTTCTCTCCAAAATGGTAGGAAATTAAATTAAATTGAATGTGGAGGATTTTAACTGTGACAAGACGATTGACAGGGCAGTTTAAATGGTGACAGGAAAACATTTAATTTTGTACCATCACCCCTATAACATTACAGCATGAGTTGCAGCAATCAGTTTTTTATGATTGTTGATAACCTCTGCATAAAACATTACTGTATATACATTAGTACTGTATTATTTAGACACACAGACATCAAGAATCTACATATGAAACTCAACAATAGTGACAAAAAGCTTTGTTGCAATGCATGCTGGATGCCACCATAGTGCAAAACTCATCCATGGCTCCCAACATGAATTGCGGCATGAATAAATTATGCAGCTGAATTGTCTTCCTATTTTCTTTTATTTTTGCGGTTTTTGTGTGACCTTAGTAGCTTGGTTTGTGATGTTCAGATTTGATCTGTTTATATGAATATTTTCTTCTTTGTCACCATTGTTGAGTTTTGTATGATTAGTGTTGAAGTGCGTGCCTCATCTTTGAGAGACAATACTTATTAAAAGCACAATCTGTAAGTTTTTGCCGCCAGAGGTTGCATTTTTAAAACAATAACAAAGGTGTTTTCCTTTGCGTTTTTCGCATAGCCTACAGATGACAATATTGTTAAAACTATCCCGCACACACAAATCTGCAAAAAATGACTAAAAATGCTGTATTATGCATGCCAGGCCAGATGTTACTTTGTAAAATATGCCTATAGACTCAACATGTAATAGACATGCGCAATAAGTAAATTTTTTCACAAATTTGCATTTTTGGAGGTAATAATGGTATAATTTTCAAAAACTTGCACTTCGAAGCCTGTTTTCAAAAGTTTGCATATACAGGCCCCCCAAATGCCGTTGTTGTGTAAATGAATAGCCAAAACACATAAAAAGTTTTCTGTTTTTAGTTGAAAATGGTGTTGTGTAAACTGACACTTACTGTGTTATTTTATTTGCAGTCGATTTCATCTAAGGTTGTGTTGCTGTGAGTCAGTTGAAGTTGTTTTTCTGTTCATCTCTTTGTTTTTGTTTTTTTTGTTATTGTTGTTCCTCTTTCCTTCACTGATTCTGCTTGTTAACATCAGGTGTCATCACTAATGAAATAGAGGTTAGGCCCACGTAAAAGCCCAGGTCCAGATAAGTTATGTGGTAATGTTTTAAAACATTGTGCTGTTCAGTTTTTCAGAGCATCTTATAATTCTGGTATTGTTCTTGCTATATGGCAAACATCTACAATAATTCCAGTGGCAAAAGTTTCTAGACCTTTAGGATTAAATGATTTTTGACCAATAGCATTTACATCACTAGTGATGAAGTGTTTTGAGGGCTTAGTGAAAAAGTACATTGTATCTGAAACAGATGCATCTCAAAGATCCACTGCAATTTGCATATCAAGCCTCTAGGGGGATAGAGGATGCCATTTTAACTGTATTGCAGCTGCTGTATTCACATTTAGAGAAACCAAAGACTCTTAGACTTGTGGTTCCTTTTCAAGGGAACTCGCACTGCGTCAAGGATGCTTTGGGAACTCTTCTGCGTGATTGCATCTGAATCACGTGTGTAAAATCTGTCCAATGGTGATACCGTTTGTCCTATTTATTGTTGTCTTACCCGATATAATAGTACCGCACAATCATGGCAAGCAAACAGACATTTAGATTGTGTGCTTCTCCCTGACCCTGTTTCATCATGAGTGGGGATTCACATGATTATGTGTTATTTATTTGGGAGCGGAGCACATTCAGCCAGCTCTTGAGGACACTCAGTCAGCTCTCCCGCCTGTCACTCTTTAAGGAGAGTGTTCAGGTTGGCATTCCCTGCGGTTCCGGGCCGGCTGCTGCTGAGGCAGCACAGAAGCTGAGATCGTGGGGTTCGCAAATAGATCTCATGGAGGAGTTAGAGATGGGCGCTGCCTTCTCTCTGCCCTCACCCGAGGGATCCAGTACTCTCTCGCTGGGATCAGAAGCCGCGATGTGGCTTCTTCCATCCCGGGGAGAGCCAGGTTCTTCCGCTGTCTAGCTCAGATTCGCCACTCTATCCACTTCTGTCCCCTGCGTAAAAGGAGCTGGTGGAGGTCATTACTCACACTGTGTCTAAGTTGAACATTGATTGGCCAGCCAAGAAACAAGGCGCTCTTCCTAAAAGTAAACACTTCATATGATTAATCCTCTGGAGTCGGGAAATGCGTCGGCGCGTTTTGCAGGATTTTTTTCACATTGCAGCAAAACAGACTTAAAATACTCTGTCATTTTTTTGTCATAGAGACAGAAGTAATATATCAATTGAAACTATAGAATGTCTTCTTTTATTTGTGTACACTCAGAGTAAAAACAAAATGTTGTGCTTTTTGCAAAATAAAAACTAACATGATGCGTGATCTGTCGTCTCCCTCTGAACGAAGTCCAATCTGATAGTTCTCAGAAAATGAAGTGTAACTTAATGAATACTAATGACACAAAAATGAGGCTAATGTCGAAAGAAACGTTGAAATGTCAGGTTTTAAATCATGTAAGTCAAATCGAAAACAAGAATTCTGTGTTTATGTAATCTGTATGAAAATGAGACATGTCAGACATCCGTGAGTCAGCTCATTATCCACTAATTCAGCCATACCCACGAAGTGAGCGCTATTCAGACGCAAATTCTGAGGCAATACTTGTATACATCATCGCAATCGTGTATTTATTATCTTCAAAAGTGTCTATCTGCATGTTATAGCCATGGTTATAGCGATCTCTGGAAGCCTCTGTTAGTTCCTGGAATGTCACATGGTATGCCTGTTCTTCATAACGAGTCATTTGTGGACTAAATGTGCACGGAGTGCACATTTAGTGCACTCCAAGTATGAATTGAAAGTACTGCAAGTATGAATTGAAAACACAGTACATCAGAGTATCCAGCGCTCATAGTGATGACAGTAAATATTGAATAATTATTACTCCTCTGTATAGAAAATTGACATAAACATATGATAATCCATCAATATTTCTCCAAATGTGCATGCTTTTAAGCCTATATGAAATGCCATAGAGGTAACATGAATGTTCAGACGCTTTGCATCACAGAAATACATTATATTTTAAAGTATATTAAAATAGAAAACCATTATTTTAAATTGTAATAATATTTCACAGTATTGCTGTTTTTTTCTGTATTTTTGATATACAGCATGATGAGCATGAGACTTCTTTTAAAAACATTATAATAGTAATGCGTCCAATCTTTTGACTGGTACTGTAATTATAATAGGCCTATACAAAATTTTCTTCACATGATGTGCAATAATATGTGCATGCATAAGATCACAAAAATCATGTTTTCTGTCAAGAGTGGACATAATATTAACGTTAATACAGCTGATATGATCCTGTTATCAGCATGATCACAGAGGGTTTTTTCACATAGCCTACCTGACTGAAAGGGCTCATTATGCGGGTCATTATGCGGCTCATTAAGTGGGTCTTTGTCTTCTTAGGTGTGAATCACAGCATTATTCATGAAGATTCACACCTCCATGTATACTGTGTGTCTTGACAAAAAGTGTCTTACAAAATTTAAATCTCTATATTGTTTTATATGAACGAGTAGGCAGGATAATTTTTACATCATTTTGAAGCAAAAATTCTAGTCTACAACCTCCAATACCCGGAAGTCTTGTGAACACATATTTAATATTTGTTTTTTGGCCTTATTTCAGTGACTTAAGTTTTTTGTTTTTTCAATAAGCATGTACATACATGTTGCTCACATATTATGGTAGCCTAGTTCGTGCTGAATACAGTGTAATGATGCCTTTTCCATTAATATGTTTATGAACAACTGAAAAAAGCACGAATGTCAGGGCATGTCAAAACTTCTCCAGGGCCCCAAATCAGTCTCAGACTCCAGAGGGTTAACCTGTTAACCTTAGTGAGGACGCAGACGCACTGAAGCTTCTTTGTTTAAATTAGCTCAAATTTACTGTTAGATGTAATGTAATAACCTTGACAAACTATACATCATTAAAAAGATCTAAGACTCAAGCTTCAATTTTTGACCTCTGTTTTACTCTTAAAATCTTATAGTGACTGTAATTTGTTAATATGCTTCAGGAGTTATTAATATAATAAAACAGATGAGCGTCAGCCACATCCATTGAGAAAAAACTTTTGTATGTTCGTCATGAAAAATACTCGACAAAATAACATCCCACAGGGCTTTTAGCTTAAAAGCATGCACATTTGGATAAATATTGATGGATTCTCATATTTTTGTCAAATTTCTATACAGAGGAGTAATATTTATTTGTTTTTTAACCCAAAACACGCTGTTGTCATCATTATGAGTGCTGGATACTCTGATGTACTGTGTTTTCAATTCATACTTGCAGCCGGAGGGCGCTCTGTGCACATATTGTCCACAAATGACATGTAGTGAAGGACAGGCATACCATGTGACATTCCAGGAACTAACAGGGGCTTCCAGAGATCGATATTACCATGGATATAACATGCATATAGACACTTTTTGAGACAATAAATGCACGATTGTGACGATATATGTTTTATCTGTGTTCTTCATGTCATGTGGGGTATTTAATAATAATAGATTATATTTATAATGCAATGCTAATCGAGATAGCTTTTCTCAATGTGCAGAATACCATAAAAGAATATATTTTCGGTCTGATTTTTGATCCGAAGCCATGTCACATCACAGAAAGTTATTTAAAACACTCGACTTGTAAGTTTGGAGCAAAAACATGGTTTTAATCTTATAAATTGTCGTGTTTTGTTGGGGTGCTAAGCTAACATGCTAGCGAGCTCATAGAGATGCACCTGTTATGAGCAAATGTAATGCAAATAAATCATTTTGAATTGTAAAGCTCACTGATTTTTTTTTTTCTTTTTTCAAGGAAAGAAAGAAAAAAGAAAAGAGGGATTAAATCTACTTGAATAGAACATCATCAGTAATTATAATAGAGACAAAGAAAAGAATAATTAGAGCCATAACCAGGCCAGAAAGGTGTGAATATGTGCAGGGGAGACTGAAACCGAATGGGGCAGTTAGCACCACATAACAATAAAGACAATACATTAAATAGGTGCTCAGAAGACGGCAATAAACATCAGTTAGCATTTTAGAGTCTTTTCAAAATCACATGACATGGTCTTGAAAACAGTTAATAAAACTCTGAATTTTAAACTTATCTTCAGATTCGAACTATAACATGGTCAGACATGTGGCTTTAGCTCCAGTGCATTTCTAGATTGCTACAAGGCCAACTTGTAGCAAAGGCTTCACAATTGAGATCTTACTTAAATGCTAATGGCCTTTTTGAACCTTTTCAGTCAGGATTTCGCTCATCACATAGCACTGAAACTGCTCTTCTTCGTGTGGTTAATGACATTCTTCTGTCCATGGATTCTGGGTTAATAAACATCCTGATTCTTTTTAATCTAAGCTCTGCATTTGACACAGTCTGCCATGATATACTCATCTCTCACCTTTCTGATATCGGTATCACTGGTTCAGCTCTTTCTTGGCTCATTTCCTACATCAGCGACAGAAAATATATCACCATACAAGGGTATAAATCTGCCACTGCTCCAGTCTCACAGGGTGTTCCTCAAGGTTCAGTTCTGGGTCCACTTCTGTTTATCATTTATATTTCTCCACTTGGTGACATCATATGCATGCATGGACTTCAGTTTCAATGCTATGCTGATGACATTCAAATCTACCTTACCACCAGCCCTGATAGGCCATCCCTGCCTGACTCACTTACTGCATGTATCAGGGATATCAAGCATTGGATGTCCTTGAATTTTCTTAAACTAAATAATAACAAAACTGAAATATTGATGATTGGCTCTGCTACCTCAGTCAAAAGGATGGACCTGTCTTTTGAAATTGACGGGGTTCATGTTAAGCCTTCTTCATCTGTCCGTAATCTTGGTGTCTTATTTGACTCATCTCTATCTTTTGCCCCTCATATTTCTTCTGTCGTTAAAAACTCTTTTTTACATCTTCGTAATATTGCACATCTTTGATCTTCTCTCACTCTAGCTGATGCTGAAATCTTAATTCATGCATTAATCACATCACGTCTGGATTATTGCAATGCTCTATTTCTTGGTCTGCCTAAAAACTCATAGCAAGGTTACAGTATGTCCAAAACTCAGCAGCAAGAGTTCTCACCTCTACCAGGCGTACTGCTCACATTACTCCTCTACTGCATGATCTTCACTGGCTACCTGTGGCATCACGTATTCACTTTAAGATATTACTTCTAACATTTAAGGCATTAAATGGTCTTGCGCCTCCATATCTGTCTGACCTACTCCACTCCTACTCTCCTGCCCGGTCCCTTAGATCATTTGAGCTTGGTCTTTTGTCCATTCCTCGTTTTCGGCTGTCCACTGTAGGTGGTAGGTCATTTAGTGTTAATGCTCCTAAATTATGGAATTCGCTACCCCTTACACTTCGTAATATATCATCTTTGCCTACCTTCAAGACTCAGCTAAAAGCGTATCTTTTCAATATGTATTTTGGATGATGTGGCTATATGTGGCCTTATGTGTTTGTATCATGTATGCGGATGTGCAAATGTATTGTATAGCACTATGTGAAGTGACCTTGAGCTATGGAAAGGCGCTATATAAATAAAACTTCTTCTTCTTCTTCTTCTTCTTCTTCTACAGCCGAGCTCCCGAGCAGCCGTCACTCTTTAGCTTTGCCGTGGGCAAAGCTAAAGAGTGACGAGCATGCGCAGCTTTTGCGTAGCGAAGCTATCAATGTCAAACTATGAAGCTATCACTATCAAACACACACAATACACCATCGCATTATCCCTGGATAACTTTTGATTCATTATACGGTTGTGTTGTTTACATTATATGCACTTACCTGCCGACTGCCAACAGACATTTGATGCAGTTTTACTTACCACCTATGGTTCCGGCTCATGACCGGGATCATTATTGCTGTGACCGCTTCATCTTTCAGTTTCAAACGATCTGTAAATCCAGCATCAAACTGGGCCTTGTTTATAAAATCATAAGGGGCGATCCTGAGGGCTTGAGCAGCCATGGAAAAACATGAGATATTCTCCATTCATTTTAACCATAAAAAAATGATTGCAACTTTCAGACACGACTATATCCTTATTTTGATAATTTAAGGCGGTTTCTATGGTTTTTTTAATGACAAATGTCACAAATCTCTCAGCTCCACTTAATGCTGGGTTCTTTGGGAAGCAATTTTATCTTTCCCTCACAACCAAAAACACACTTCTTTGGTGACGTTGTTGATTTCGTGGTCTAAAAACAAAGTGACAAATCTTTCTTGAGCAAGTCCTGTGCAGCACTGCCGACAAATTTCCCAAACGAAGCACGTTGATGGGCGGCTCTTGCTCTTCCAGGAGAAGTGCCTATGCAAGGAATTCCACCCTTTATTACGTAATACAGGGCCATACATGAAAAAAACTTTCCGAAACATGTAGGAAATCTCAAGGAGTATATTTGGCACAGAAATACTCATAGTCATATGTCCAACTCGCTTTTTGAAACTTTGGCCATGTTTAGCAAGAGTTGAGTGATGACACTATTATCATCTCCAGAGCTGCTTTATAGCTGAATCAAATTTGTTTAATAACTGAAGACTTTTGCAGTTGAACTTGTTTCATAATTGATAACTGAATCAACACTGAACTGACTTGAGCTGAATAAATGACACTATTGTCTTTTCAGGGCTGCTTTAAATCTTCATCCGAATTTAAATTTCTGCCATTCACAATTAGAATTTTTTTTGCTATCAATTTAAGTATATGCAATCAGAACTGTTTAACTCATTCTGAAAACAGTGTGCTGTTCCATATGAACATTGATAATTTAACCAATTCTGTCAGTACTTCCTGGAAAATGACAGTCCTACATCAGAAGTTGACAGAAGTCTGTCTAATTCAGTTAATATCGTATAGGTTACAAGTTTGTCAGGCTACTATCCACATTAGACTTTTTTCACTTTTTTCTCCTTAAATATATTTTAAGATGTGTACATTGCATTTGTGATATTTTTGTGACCAACAGTCAAAATATCTACAACTTGGAAAATAATTTGACAACAACTGTAGTACTATGATAATGCAAAATGAGATTAGCTCTGTGGGAGTAGCACACAAACTCCTGGGAATGCAACAATGTATTTAGAGGCCATGATATGTCTCAAGCTTTCAGTTTACTCTAAAAGTAAGAAAAGACATCTAATCTGAAAATATATAAAAGGTTTATATTCAGCAATGTAATGAGGGGAGCACAGATTGATGAGTATGGGCAAAATTAATATATCATGTTTACTCAGCTATATATGAATTTTATGCTTGCCATATGATGCGCCATTCATTGTACTTTATCACAATATAACAATCCAAAAATCATCACAATTAAGGTAAAATGTTTTTTTTTTTTTTTTTTTTTTTTTTTTCTTTCCCAGAAACAATAATTTTTGCTTCCCACTACAGAGATATTTGTTGGCACAGTAGAACTTACATGAAAATGCTGTATATTGATATTGTAAGAAGTGAAACTTGATCAATTTCTGTATAATTCCTCTTCTTAGTTTCATCAGCTTCATTTTTTTTTAACAGAACACTGTGTGCAGAAGAGTTTTACAGCATGAACCACCTTCCTGCACAAAATATCTCATTCACTGAGTTCAGATTAATCGGTTTCTACAGCCTAGGAGAATGGAGGCCTTTTTTATTTATCCCCTTCTTTCTGATGTTTTTATTGGCAATCACAGCAAATTCTATTCTAATATATTTAATTAAAACTCAAAAGTCTCTGCACTCTCCTATGTATGTACTAATAGGTGTTATGGCAGTGTTAGACTTGATCATGCCTATATTTTTTGTACCTAACATGCTTCTTAGCTTTTTATTCAACTGGAGTGAGATTTCTTTAACAGGTTGTTTGATACAAATGTTTGGTATTCATTTTGTTGGAGCATTTCAAATTACTTTGCTTTTTTGGATGGCACTGGATCGTTACTTTGCAATATGCAAACCTCTTCATTATCACAAATACATGGAAATCCTTAACTTTCTAAAGTTTGTTTTTGCACCTGTAATCAGAAATGGATTCCTCATAGTCACTATGGTCTCTCTGGCTGGAAAACTGTCATTTTGTGTAACAAATGTTATCGATCACTGTTTTTGTGAGCACATGGCATTGGTTCAGTTAGCATGTGGAGATATATCGGTTAATAATATTTTAGGACTTATGTCTGCTTTCCTTATAGGAACTACAGATTGTATTCTAATTACTATCTCTTATGTTGTAATGTTTATCTCTGTGCTGAAATCTGGAAAAACTCACATGAAGGCCTTGAACACCTGCATTACTCACCTAATTGTCTTATCAATTAGTTTGATATCTGCCTTGACTGCATTTTTGTCATACAGAATAAGGAATAACATTTCTTCCGACAACCGTATATTTACAAGTATCCTATACTTATTTTTTCCAAGTTGCCTACACCCACTAATCTACGGATGGAGAACAAAAGAAATAAGACAAACATTTCTTAAATTTATAAACAATGCACAGGTATTTCCTTTAAAAAAATAATAATGGCTTTTACAAATGAATGGATACTACAACATGATAATACATTAAACACACAATCTTAATACAAGGAGCTATTGTTCTGATGGTAGAAAGCTGTATGATATCTTGTAGGAAAATGCATATTAAATATATAGATAACAAGAGCTGGGTATAATTAACATTCCATTAAAAAAAAAATAATAATAAGCTAGGCATTGATTGTATCTGTGATGCATATAATTGTATGGTCACATTTTGTGGCACAGTCAGCATTTTTATTTACATTTAATGGAATAGCACATAGAGAATTGCCCCATTGACAGAATAAAATGTTTTGAAATATCACAACTGCCCTATAGGATCTGTAAACATTGCAAAACGAAAGTGGCTAGAACATTTAATACAATACTTTCTGACTGTGGAAACAATTCAGTAGATACACTGTTAATAAATATTTTCAATATTTTTAGTAAATGTGTGTTACATGAGTTTTTGTATCATCTTATGTTGTTCACTATTCAGGTATAGGTAAGGAAAACATCTCAGGTTACGCATGTAACCATGGTTCCCTGAGAACAGGGAACGAGACGCTGCGTCAAGCGCTAGGGGAACCACCTCCGCGGGAACCGGTGTCTGAAACACATATCCAATCTTGGCAATATCACATTAACTGGCAACAGCCCATGACATCATAACAGTGCGACCCATAAGTATATAAGGGACGCCTGAATAACATGTCATCCGCTTATCGTCTGAAGGGACTGTATGCAGTCAGGCCCCGAGGCATGGCAAAGAGACGCGGCGTCTCGTTTCCTGTTCTCAGAGAACCATGGTTACATGCGTAACCTGAGATGTTCCCTTTTGAAAAGGAACTCGCACTGCGTCCAGCGCTAGGGGAACGATATACCCACGCCACCATGCTGAAGGGAGTGCATGCCAACGTATGGCAGTGACAACTGTCAGAATCCGGCAAATTCAAACGCCAGACCTACTCACCCTACAGGTCACATCTGGGCTGTCAGTGACCGCGCTCCCAGCCGTCAAAGCCTTAGCTATAGGCCTAAAAGCGGCCTTCATATTTACATATGAAGGCCTGCCAAGGGCGCACAAAGGTCTGGAACCAACAGAATAGAAAGGGCACAAAGCATTCAATGCGTGCTCTTACCACACACATGGATTTTAGAAAGAGCACAAAGCGCATGCTCTTACCATACACATGGAATTAGAAAGGGCAATGCACTCCTTTTACCATGCACACGGATTTTAGAAAGGGCACGAAGTACTCTGCTCATGTCCTCTTCTCTATAAACATTTTACTTCATACTGGGGTTTCTTTAAGGGAGCATGGCTAGGGGCCCGACAGACCCTCACCCAGTCACTTCTCAGGGGACACTGTCACCCTGAATGCCACCAGGGAGGCTGACCAGATTCTAACTGTACTAGTAACCTACCCTGCCTACCACCTGTCTGTTTCTACAAAAACAGAGTCTCCGATATAGAAAGTCTCACGAAGAGACATCCAAAAAGAGGAACTGTGAAAGGGCCGTAACCAACTCAGACCGGATCTTAGAGACAGGCATCCTGGAGAGCAGGACTCAGCAAAGTGGAGCTTTGGGAGCTTAGGGAGCTCAAAAGTACTCAAATCTACTCTCAAATCTACTCTGCTTTCCAACCACCGCCTCGACGGAGGTCCCGAAAAGTTCAGACGGCAAGACTGGTGCATCAAGGAGGAAGGTCTTTTCTTTCTCCCCGATGTCAGCCAAGTTCACCCACAGATGGCACTCCGGAGCGCGAGATCAGTAGTGTGGCGCAGCTCTACAACCGGGTCAGGGGGAAGACCTGCCCCCTGGTCCAGGTCCCTCAGCAGGTCAGCCTGACCCGCCGCTGCGTATGACCTGCCATTCAGATGTGATGTAACCTTTAAAGGTCTAGATGGCAGGGTTGGAGCCTTCAGTGTCGATGTCCTACCAGATACGAGATAATTCGCAAATGTCTCGTCAATCGGAGGCATCGACACATACCCGTGTTCTGCCAATCCCTCGACATCAGCAAAATTAGCACACTGATTTCGATGGATTCACCCTGAATACGGGCTTTTCCATGCCTTCTCAACCTCAAGTATGCAGGTCGGGAAGGAATGGAAGGCTCACCAGAGTCTGGGGTTTATGGCTGGAGAGAAAACGATCGTCAAGCCTGCCGTGCTCGGTTTCTCTCCTAACGCGCTGCCATGGCAACTCTAACCTGCCGGCGGCGAGTTCCATAACCTCCAAAAGCTCTGCATACGCGGGGCAGAGTGACTGAGAGGATTCAGCTATCTCATCTTCTCTATCCTCCTCAACCATCTCCTGCTCTGCAGGAAGAGCACCAGCTGATGGACCTGAGGATGCAGATGAAAGCACATCCTCTTCCAGCAGCTCTGCCTTGTGAGCCACTGAACAACCCGAGGTCCACGCCCCTCTCAAATTGTTCGGCGAGCTCCATCTGAGAACCCCATGACCTGAGTCTAAGAATGCGGACACGGATCCGCACACTTAACAAATGTCCTGGAATTCTCTGTACATTTAATTGCCAGATAGTACTTCAAACATAACAGTCCCTGAAGACGAAAAAAGGATGATGTTATTCAGGCACACCTTATATACTTATGGGTCGCATTGTTATGATGTCATGGACTGTCGTTGGTCAATATGATATTGCCGAGATTGGATATGTGTTTCAGACACCGGTTCCCGCGGAGGCGGTTCCTCTAGTGCTTGACGCAGCGCGAGTTCCCTTTCGAAAGGGAACCATTTTAAGAGAAAATGGAGAAGGAAAAAAAAAAAAAAGAAGAATCCATTCTAACAGAGATGAATACTGAATATGTTAAACAAATCAATCCAAAATAAATCCTTTAACACTTTCTTTTTTATTTATTTACACAAGAAACACTGGGGTTTAAATACACAAGGGGTAATAGGCAAACAAGAACAATCAAAAAACTAATCAACAAGAAAAACTTCAAAGGACTATAAAACATGGCACAGAACAGGAAATAACATAAAAGTACACACAAGACTAGGGGAACACAGGCTGAGATCATGGCAGTAGTATTTCAATGTTAACACTGAATCAAAACTAGCTGGCGTATCATTTATAATTGAAATAATAATTAACAGTATTGGGTTATGGTTATGGTTACACTTGAATGTTTCCCGTACAATTACATAATTCACTGCTTAACCGCCATAGTCAATCAAGCGGTCACAGGTGTAGCTCATCTGCACTGCCTTTATCTGGCTGGTGTTTCTCTCAAGTGTTGTCAGATCGTTGTTGCTCATGTCCTGTCTTGTTCCTGGAAAATTACATTAATCACATGACGACAGAAGTCTGTCAAATGAGTATTCCAAATACACCTGGATGGTCTACTTTTTCTGGTTAGAATCTGAAGTGCAGATCCATGCACACTCTAACAGCTAATATTGCCTACAACCCATTGCGCATTGGACGAGAATTCGATTAGAACTACAAACACTTTAAAAAAGTGTTAAAAACTACAAACGGATGTGCGGATGTGCAAGAGCGACGGTTAAGCAGAGTGGTTTAGATAAAGGGATTTCAGTGATTAATAATCAATATCTAACTTGACGAAAAGATATTTATTCAATGTTATCCATATTATATTTAATCTGCAACAGCATTGTGAACTTTTATTAAGATGTGTTTGGTCATAAACTTTTAAATGCATAACACAAGGAGAATTCACTGCATTAAAGACCCATGACTGGCAGATCAACATGCAACTACATTTCTCTCCGAAATTGTAGGAAATTAAATTAAATTGAATGTGGAGGATTTTAACTGTGACAAGACGATTGACAGGGCAGTTTAAATGGTGACAGGAAAACATTTAATTTTGTACCATGTTACCCCTGTAACATTACAGCATGAGTTGCAGCAATCAGTTTTTTATGAATGTTGATAACCTCTGCATAAAACATTACTGTATATACATTAGTACTGTATTATTTAGACACACAGACATCAAGAATCTTCATATGAAACTCAACAATAGTGACAAAAAGCTTTGTTGCAATGCATGCTGGATTGCCACCATAGTGCAAAACTCATCCATGGCTCCCAACATGAATTGCGGCATGAATAAATTATGCAGCTGAATTGTCTTACTATTTTCTTTTATTTTTGCGGTTTTTGTGTGACCTTAGTAGCTTAGTTTGTGATGTTCAGATTTGATCTGTTTATATGAATATTTTCTTCTTTGTCACCATTGTTGAGTTTTGTATGATTAGTGTTGAAGTGCGTGCCTCATCTTTGAGAGACAATACTTATTAAAAGCACAATCTGTAAGTTTTTGCTGCCATAGGTTGCATTTTTAAAACAATAACAAAGGTGAAACTTGATGACGCTATGAAGGAGAGTGGAACGATGGGAGATGTCGTTTTCACCATCCAGAGATATATAGAATTCACGAATCATGTTCTCGGATAAGGAATTAGTTTTTGCATTACCTGTATGTTTGATCACATTATTTTATATCATCATAATGAATTAGCTGCAAGGAATGTGAAATGTAATGCTATATTAGCCTGTTACTGATATGTGACTATTTGTCAAATGATTTGTCGGCTTAATGCTGCGCAGTTTTACGTGTTTAAAACAATCGTTCTAAAAGTAACTGTGAATGAACCCAACTAAGTATTTGCAACTAATAGCTAAATATTTTTGTACAACACATACTGTATAAGTTTGTCGCGAAGCTCTCTCCATTTCGAAAACACCAAGCCGATATTGATCCTTGTTTTATTTCTCCGTGCAACAGAAGAAGAAGAGGGAGGCGTGAACCGGCAAATGTTTCAAACACTTTAATAATAAAATAAACAAACTGAAAGTAAAAGAGACAGGCCCTCACGGATGACTGCCACACACACATAAACAGAACATAACGTAAAATAGCCCAGGCCTGGTCCTCTCTCATCCTTCACTGTCGTCGCTCCTCCTTTTATGCTTCTGCTCATTAACAATCATGCCACCAGCCTCGCGCTGTTCTCTCACAGCTCTCGGCCCCGCCCTGCTTGTGACACTCCGTTTGTCCCAAAGCCTGCTTGCCTCAGTTGATCTACGTTTACATTTTTTTTGGATTTTCTGTACTTTCCAATTAATAATCGTGATCCACGATGACTGAACGACACAACAATGGCATGCTACATGCTGTATAACCACGTCCGCATTTGTCCACGTATGTTGCTATGGTTTCTACAAGCAGAAACTGAGGATAGTGTGGATATTACGTTATTGATAGGCGACAATGACAAGAGACAAGACATTACTAAATTGGAATTTCTCTGGATTTACAAATCCTTGGGAACTTTTGGGATAATGTAAGTACACAACTGCATGAAATATATCACATTGTGCAAGTGGTTTTTGGATATTTAAAAAAAATCGTATCTATTATCTAAAAATCTTATATATTGTGCCTTTAATCTTCAGTATTGATGCATTAACGTCAATCAACTACAGATGTACAGAAGCATCTAATTAAAGGCAGTGATCACACTTTCAACAATCATTTTAATGTAAGACATGTAAGCTATGCACAAGTGTTTTAAGTGAAACACTATCACAATTGCTGAATTACTCAAAAAAAATAAAAAATAAAATAAAATAAAAAAAAAAAAAAATTGACCAGAGATGAAATTCTGATAATTCTCCATAGGAACTTTTGTAGACATATGAAAGAAATAGTCAAACTGGTTTGTAATTTGTTTAATCATACTCTGGTGGGATCTTGAGAGATTCTTTGTACGTTTACATGACAATAATGTACTAAAAACGGAAAGTGTTTTCCTTTGTGTTTTTCGCATACAGATATTGTCAGAACTATCCCGCACACACGAATCTACAAAAAAATGACTAAAAATGCTGTATTATGCATGCCAGGCCAGATGTTACTTTGTAAAATATGCCTATAGACTCAACATGTAATACACATGCGTAATAAGTCAATTTTTTCACAAATTTGCATTTTTGGAGGTAATAATTGTATAATTTTCATATATATATTATATGCATAATTTTCATAATTGCATATACAGGCCCCCCAAATGCCGTTGTTGTGTAAGTGAATAGACAAAACACATAAAAGGTTTTCTGTTTTTAGTTGAAAATGGTGTTGTGTAAACTGACACTTAATGTGTTCTTTTATTTGCAGTTGATTTCATCTAAGGATGTGTTGCTATGAGTCAGTTGAAGTTGTTTTTCTGTTCATCTCTTTTTTTTTTTTTTTTTTTTTTTTTTATTAATTTATTTTTTATTGTTGTTCCTCTTTCCTTCACTGATTCTGCTTGTTAACATCAGGTGTCATCACTAATGAAATAGAGGTTAAGCCCACGTAAAAGCCCAGGTCCAGATAAGTTATGTGGTAATGTTTTAAAACATTGTGCTGTTCAGTTAGTGCCTGTTTTTACTGATTTTTCAGAGCATCTTATAATTCTGGTATTGTTCCTGCTTTATGGAAAACATCTACAATAATTCCAGTGGCAAAAGTTTCTAGACCTTTAGGATTGAATGATTTTCGACCAATAGCATTTACATCACTAGTGATGAAGTGTTTTGAGGGCTTAGTGAAAAAGTACATTGTATCTGAAACAGAGATCCACTATAATTTGCATATCAAGCCTCTAGGGGGATAGAGGATGCCATTTTAACTGTATTGAAGCTGCTGTATTCACATTTAGAGAAACCAAAGACTCTTAGACTTGCGGTTCCTTTTCAAGGGAACTCGCACTGCATCAAGGATGCTTTGGGAACTCTTCTGCGTGATTGCATCTGAATCACGTGTGTAAAATCTGTCCAATGGTCATACTGTTTGTCCTATTTATTGTTGTCTTACCCGATATAATAGTACCGCACAATCATGGCAGTTTAGATTGTGTGCTTCTCCCTGACCTTGTTTCATCATGAGTGGGGATTCACAGGATTATGTGTTATTTATTTGGGAGTGGAGCACATTCAGTCAGCTCTTGAGGACACTCAGTCAGCTCTCCCGCCTGTCACTCTTTAAGGAGAATGTTCAGGTTGGCATTCCCTGCGGTTCCGGCCCCGCTGCTGCTGAGGCAGCACAGAAGCTGAGATTGTGGGGATCACAAATAGATCTCATGGAGGAGTTAGAGATGGGCGCTGCCTTTTCTCTGCCCTCACCCGTGGGATCCAGCACTCTCTCGCTGGGATCGGAAGCCGCGATGTGGCTTCTTCCATCCCAGGGAGAGCCAGGTTCTTCCGCTGTCTAGCTCAGATTCGCCACTCTATCCACTTCTGTCCCTTGCGTACAAGGAGCTGGTGGAGGTCATTACTCGCACTGTGTCTAAGTTGAACATTGATTGGCCAGCCGAGAAACAAGGCGCTCTTCCTAAAAGTAAACACTTCATATGATTAACCCTCTGGAGTCGGGAAACGCGCCGGCGCGTTTTGCAGGATTTTTTCACATTGCAGCAAAACAGACTTAAAATACTGACATACTATGTCATAGAAACAGAAGTAATATATCAATTGAAACTATAGAATGTCTTCCTTTATTTGTGTACACTCAGAGTAAAAACAAAATGTTGTGCTTTTTGCAAAATAAAGAAAACTAACATGATGCGTGATCTGTCGTCTCCCTCTGAACGAAGTCTGATCCAATCTGAAAATGAAGTGTAACTTAGTGAATACTAATCACACAAAAATGAGGCTAATGTCTAAAGAAACGTTGAAATGTCAGGTTTTAAATCGTGTAAGTCAAATCGAAAACAAAAATTCTCTGTTTATGTAATCTGTAAACTGCAAAGTTTCTGCTTTCAAATGAACTGTATCTGTTTTAGTTTGGGTAAGTCATTTCTTGGGATTTTCCAAAAGCAGGGGTGCTGGCTAACAGGTTAAGGTCACGCACAGGTGTCTCTGCACATTGGTGATATGGAGGAAACTATTATTCTTGTCCCAGGGTCCTGTGTTAGAAGCTCATCACGTCACGCTCACGACATGTTTCTCTCATGGGCTGGGGAGCGGTTATGGAAGGTCGCTCAGCTCAGGATCTGTGGAGGAGTCATCATCTCTCGTGGCACATAAATTGCCTGGAAATTATGGCCATCTTCTTAGCATTGAAGCACTTCCTCCCAGACCTGAGGGGCCATCATGTATTGTTCAAACAGACAACAAATTGGTGGTCTCTTATATAAATCACCAGGGGTGTCTGCGTTCATGTCTACTATGCAAAGTGGCACACCAGATCCTCCTGTGGTCCCAAGGGAAGATGCTTTCTCTAAGAGCAGTATGTATCCTGGGGTACCACAACTTAGGAGCAGACATGGGGACAGGGACAGGGGCTGAGGCCCGGGGAATGGAGACTTCACCCTGAGGTGGTGGAGCTCATGTGGGGAATGTATGGCCAAGCAGAAGTGGATCTGTTTGTGTCTCAGGATACAACACACTGTCCACTTTGGTTCTCCCTCACACATCCAGCTCCACTGGGGCTGGATGCCATAGTACAGACATGGCTGTGGCTACATCTGTATGTTTTTCCCCCAATTGTTCTGCTCCCAGGAGTTCTGGAGAGGGTCCTTTGGGATGGAATAAGTCTACTACTAGCAGCACCGTACTGGCCAACCGAGTGTGGTTCTCAGACATAGTGTCCCTTCTGTCTCAGGCAGGAGGCACAATCCTTCACCCCCGCCCAGAGCTGTGGAACCGATGGCTTTGGCCTCTGAGGGAGCCCAACTCATAGTCTCTCAACTGAGGTTGTTGAGTCCATACTTCACTTGATCAACGAGGAAACTTTACACCTTGAAGTGGACAGTTTTCGCATCTTGGTGCAGAATGTGATGGTGGGATCCAGATAACTGCCTGGTTGCTTCAGTGTTAGAGTTCCTGCAAGATCATTTTTCAGCAGGGCTATCCCCTTCCACACTGAAAGTGTACGTGGCAGCCATAGCTGCCTACCATGTCCCTTTGGTTGGTGTATCTGTGGGGAGATACCTGTTGGTGACACGTTTCCTCTGTGGTGCTTTGATGCTGAGGCCTCCAAGTCACACCAGAGTTCCAGCATGGGACCTGGCAAGAGTGCTAGAAGGATTATCCGAGACTCTCTCTTCGAGCCCATCGAGACTGTTCCGGGTGCGAGGCGTATTTGGATGACATAGTTATTCACTCTGCAACATAGGACCTGCACATCAATCAGTTAAAACGGGTCTTCTATAAGATGACTGACTCACTAGGGTCTCTTTAGAGTGAAAAATAAGCATTCTGTAGATCTTAGGATTGAGCAGAATGACTCCCCTCGGTTGCAAGGCTTGAAAAGCGCTATGCTGAGTCCTGCTCTCCAGAATGCCCGTCTCTACAATCCAGTCTGAGTTGGTATACTACCATTTTGCAGACGCTCTTTCTGGATGTCTCTTTGAGAGGCATTTGTAATCTAGAGACTCTGTTTCTAAGAAACAGACAGGTTGCTGGCCAGACTAGGTTACTAGTAAAGTAAGAAAGAAACCAGGTCGGCCTCCCTGGTGGCATTAGGGGTCGACTATGTTCCCCTGAGAAGTGACTGGCTGGGGTTCCCTCGGGCTCCCTAGCCACATTCCCTTAAAGGGACCCCTTCTATATGAAGCTGTTGGTCCCAAGCCTTTGAGCTGCCTTGGCAGGCCTTCATGTTTGGAGGCTTGTAGCTTGGGCTATGACCATAGGGAGTGCTGTCACTGACAGGCCAGTTGTGACCCATAGGGAAAGTGGTTCTGGCATTTCAGTTGAAACTGCTTGATCTGACAGTTGTCACTGCCATACCCCTCAGCATGGCGGCAGGGGTATATCATTCCCCATAGCGTTCAACGTAGTGCGAGTTCCCTTTCGAAATGGAACGTCTCAGTTTACGCATGTAACCATGGTTCCCTGATAACAGGGAAAGAGACACTGTGTTTCCCTGCCATGCCTCGGGGCCGCCTGCTGAACAATCCCTGCAGACGATAAGTGGATGAGATGTTCTCTAGGAGCTCCTTGTATACTTTCGGGTCTCACCTTGGTGACATCATGGGCTATTAACGGTCAGTTGACGTGATTTGATAAGCGTTTCAGACACCGGTTCACACGGAGGCATTCCCCATAGCAATCAACGCAGTGTCTCATTCCCTGTTCTTAGGGAACCATGGTTACGTGCGTAACCTGAGACACTCTCCACCGACTACACTGATCAAAAGGCTCGTTTGAGATGCACCTCACCTCACCCGAAATGTAGGCAAGAGTAGATGGCTGCAGTGAGGGGAGGAGTAAAAAAAGTGCAGGCAAGTCGGACAGTTCTTTCTTCTTGTAGTGGTTCAGACACCTACAAGTTCAAAGGTGGATATCGCGGGATTCACACTCATGCGCTGTATTGCTGATAAACTGGATATAATTTAAGTTATGTTGCTTTTATATAAAAATAAATATAATGAACAAGACACACAAAAGTACTTACTTTATTCCATTCTAAAGACGTGTTTATCAATCATTTTTACTTTAATACAGATGTTTTTATATATTTTTTTTTTTAGAAATATGACAACACTCACATAACCCATAGAGAGATTGCACTATAAGAGACTTTGGGAATATTCACACATAATTTATTCACATGAAAAACATGATATCAGAGTTTTAAAATCAAACATATTAAAAGAGAACAATGTATCACGGCTGTTAATGCATGAGCATTAAGCTGTGTCGTCAGCAAGTCATTTCCCATCATACTTTTGATCAGTGCAATCAGTGGAGAGCAACTGCTCCTGACTGCAGAATCCAATGCTGTTGCGAGAGTTTTTTGACACAAGTCAGCATGACATCAGAGCAAGGCAGTCCACACTCGGACACATTTCTAACTGGCATGCATCTTGCGGTGATCAACGGTGATCGGTTTTGCACAGATTTTGCTCATCTCAAAAGCACAATGGGAAATGACTTGCTGATGACACAGTTTAACCACTTTATTTTGGATTTTTACAGAATTAGGCATACCTGAATTTAAAAGAGAGCCCTACCCACATATATTTGATTAAATTGATAAAAATGTTATAAGCCATTACTTTTAAGTATGCCACTTAGATGTGAAATCATTTAAAAAGGCCTTCAGGGTGTTGGTGGTTAAACACGATTTCAGTGTTACTTTTAACACTCTGTAGTGTGCTTTATATAAACACTGAGCAGTGTTAATTTAACACTGGGGATTTTGCTGTGTAAATTACATAGACTTGAGGGAAACTAAAATGGTTGGAGTAATGGAATTACAAATGATCAGCTTCATTAGGTTAAGTATAGAAGTTCATAAAGTTGATAGGGCCCCGAGAAAATGCATCCTGACCTTATAAAAAGTTTATTTAATGATGTTTTGTTAACAAAGTTCAGGAGCAGCGCATTCAGATAATTAACCTAATTAACACGAGAGGAGCATTTTCAGTTAATCAACTCAATTAATGATAAGAGGTGTACATATACAGCAGACTTACATCTGTTCATTGATAGTTTATCAGCATTCCTCCTCCACCCCATCTCCTTAATTCTAGTCCTAACTATTCTTATCACAACCAGGGGGAGTACTCTGGGTTCGGGCCAAATTTCCGAGCTCAGAGCCCTCCTGCCAGACAGCACGCCAAATATGCCTAACCTTTACTCTATCTAATTATATGCAAGTGTGAACTCATGAAATGTGTGTTAATAGACAGTTGAACTGGGGAACATATGACTCTTTTGTGCCATATAAAGCTGGGCAACATAGGACACTGGGAACATAGGTGTGCTCCCCTACAATAGTCCACAGCACAGTTTCATTCCTTATCTTTTCTTTTTTTTTTCTTTTTTTTTTTTTTTTTAATGCTGCATTTGTGATGACTTTTGATTATTAGTCACAAAAATCCTATATTCAGAAAACACTTTCCACTAAAACACAGAAACTGAAACCCCATGATACAGTGACAGTGAGATCTATTCTTCAATGGGAGTAACACAGAGACTCATGGGAACACAACAGTGTTTTTAGAGACCATGATATGTGTCAAGCTTTCATTTCAGTTCAACAAGTAAAACATATAACACATCTGAAAAAGTAATCAATTGTATCTATTTAGCAATGTAATGGGAAGAGCTCAGATTAATGAGTATGTATAGATTTAATATCATATCAGGTTTACTGCAGTTATATATGAATTTCATGGTGGTCATACAATGAATTATTCACTGTACTTCTGACTTGCTGAAGATTCAAATGTAGTTTTTTTTATTTATTTATTTTTTTACTTTTTTAACTTGATACTTTTTTTGCATCACAGTCACAATACAAAAAAGATCATTAAGGTACAGGTGTTTTTTGTTGTTGTTTGTTTTGTTTTGTTTTATTGTCATTAGCACTGCAGAAGTAATGAATTAGCTTCACACTACAGAGATGATATTTGCTGGAACAGTAAAACATATGACAATGCTGTATATTGATGTTTTAAAAAGTGAAACTTGGTCAACTACTGTATAATTTATCTTCTCAGATTCATCAGCTTCATTTGTTTGAACAGAACACTGTGTGTGCAGAATAGTTTTTCAGCATGAAGGACCTTCCTGCACAAAATATCTCATTCACTGAGTTCAAATTAATCGGTTTCTACAGTCTAGGAGAATGGAGGCCTTTTTTATTTATCCCTTTCTTTTTGATGTTTTTATTGGCTATCACAGCAAATACTACTCTCATATATTTAATCAAATCTCAAAAGTCTTTGCATTCTCCTATGTATGTATTAATAGGCGTTATGGCAGTGTTAGACTTGATCATGCCTATATTTTTTGTACCTAACATGCTTCTTAGCTTTTTATTTAACTGGAGTGGGATATCTCTGACAGGTTGTTTGATACAAATGTTTGGCCTTCATTTTATTGGGACATTTCAGTCTACTTTGCTTTTTTGGATGGCACTGGATCGTTACTTTGCAATATGCAAACCACTTCATTATCATAAATACATGGAAATCTCTAACTTTCTAAAGTTTGTTGTTGTGCCAGTAATAAGAAATGGAGTCCTGATTGTCACTATGGTCTCTCTGGCTGGAAAACTGTCATTTTGTGTAGCAAATGTCATCGATCACTCTTTTTGTGAGCACATGGCATTGGTTCAGTTAGCATGTGGAGATATATCTGTTAATAATATTGTAGGACTTTTGTGTGCTTTCCTTATAACAACTACTGATTTTATTCTTATTACTGTCTCTTATATTGTGATTTTCTCTTCTGTGTTTAAATCTGGTGAGACTCATTTAAAGGCCATTAATACCTGCATTACTCACATTATTATTATGACACTTAGTTTGATTTCTGCTTTGATTGCATTTTTGTCATACAGAATAAGGAATAACATTTCATCTAGCAACCGTATATTTATAAGCATCCTATACCTATTGTTCCCAAGTTGTCTACACCCACTAATCTATGGATGGAGAACAAAAGAAATAAGACAAACATTTCAGAAGTTTATAAATACTGCAAAAGTGTTTCCTTTAAAAAACTGAATGGCTTTTACAAACGAATTGATACTACAACATGATAATACATAGAACACATAACCTTTATACAGTGAACTGTTGTTTTGGTGAAAGCTGTATGATACCTTGTAGATAAATGAATGATAAATACAAAGAAAAAAAAGAGTGCAGTTAATGTCTTTACAAAATGCCTCGGTCCCACTTTATATTAGTTGGCCTTAACTACTATGTACTTGAATCAAAAAATAAGTGCAATGTATGTGTTGTGTTCATATTGTATAACAAATCACTTTTGCTGCTATTGAGGTGGGATACGGGTAAGGTTAGGGACAGGTTTGGTGGTATGGGTAGGTTTAAGGTATGGGTGGGATAAGGTGTAAGAGATGGGTCAACAGTGTAATTATAAATGTAATTACAGAAATTATTTATAGATGTAATTACATGCAGGTATTTTTTACACAATAGATGCATTGTATCAAATGATTAATTTAAAAGTAAGTACATAGTAGTTAAGGCTACCTAGTATAAAGTGGGACCAACACATCTAAAACATCTAATAGAGATGGGAACCTATACACAAATGCAAATTATATGTAATTTGTACATTATACATCAGCTAGTAAAGTACAGCATATCATCAACATCCATTAAAAAAAAAACAGAATTAGAACACAAGGTGTGCTTTGTATCTGTGATGCACATAAGTGTATATTCACATTTTGTGGTACAGTAAGCATTCGAATTTAATGGAATAGCACATGGAAAATTATTCTATTCCCTGAATTAGGTGGCCTTAATTTTTTTTTTTTTTTTTTTTTTTTTTTAAACCTGCTCTATAGGCTCTATAAACAGCGCAAAACCAACTTGGCTATTTGATACATGTGTTATGATCAAAATATGGCAATTTTCTCAACACTGTAAGACTTTATGACTGTGGTAACAATTCAATAGTTTATAGGTGTTAAGTTACAATATTTATAATGAATATAATAAATGTGTAATTTATTATAATGTACATATTTATTTTTTCCAATAGTGCGGATCACTATTCAAGTAAGGAAAATCACACATGAAAAGAATTGGTACTGAGTCTATTTTCATCATGGCATGAATGAATGAATGAATGAATGAATGAATAAATAAATAAATAAATAAAGGTGATGAAGACATTGCTTTCTTTGGTTTTGTTGTGAAATTATTCACATAATGCTAACCTGTCCATAATGTAAATCACTGGGAGACCACAGATGATTGTCTGTATTCGCTGTATTGAAATTTTCAGAAATGGTAAAGGATAATTTATATTAGGTGGCCTTAACTACTATGTACTTACGTCAAAAAATAAGTACAATGTACTTATTGAGTTCATAATGAATTGCAAAACACATTTGCTGCTATTGAGGTGGGATACGGGTAAGGTTAGGGAAAGCTTTGGTGGTATGGGTAGGTTTAAGGGTAGGGGTAAGGTGTAAGGGATGGGTCAATTGTTAAACATGTCGTTTTGTTTGTTTTTTGTGTGGAGTTTTTGCTCTTTAAATGTTTGTGCAGGGATTGGTTGCTGTAGACAGAATGTCATTGGCTGTGCCTGCGGCTGCTCCGTTTAAAAGGGCGGTGCTCTCGGAAGATGGCGAGCTCATTCTGGCGTTGGCCTGCTGGCGTGAGGAGCTCCGGATTCCTTCTCCCGTCGGCAGATCTTGAACCACTGTTCCTGGTTTTGTTTGAAGTTATCTAATTAAGTTTCTGTTTATGCTTTAGGAGCGTAGGGGTGTCCTGCCATTTATTTTGACTTTGTTTGCGATTTGTTTATTTTAGGGAGTTAGGGAAGTTGATTGCATTTTTCTTTCTTTTGTTAGGGTATTTATTTATTTTGTTTTATAAGCTATTTTGTTTGTTGTTTTGGCCTTGGGGCACCCTGAAGTTATGGCTCCTTTTATTTAATTTTTTTTGTATTCCACCTTAATAAATCTTTTGTGGAACTTATTTTGATGTCTGTGGTGATCTGTCGGCTGGAGTCGGTTTCCCCGTTATCCATCAAACTCACGTCAGCCTCTTTTCTTAATAGAACGGGGCGTAACAAATGGGGGCTCGTCCTGTCGTAAGGAATTGGGACGCGTTCGATGGTAACATGTTCGTCCTTTGGTATGTATAATTATTATTTCTTCGTTTTGCTGGTGTTTGCGTTTGATTGGCAGTTTTTTTCTTGAGTATCGGGGAGAAGGATATAGAATAATTGAATTTAGTATTGAGGAGTTTCGACAAAAGCCTTCGCATGAAGTATTAGAATTATGTCGTAAGGAGGATTTGTACTTGATTGCTGATTATTATGAAATTTCGGTAGTAAAATCAGCTCGTAAGAAAGAAGTGCGGGACGTGATACAAGCTGCATTGATTCGACAGGGTGTGTTAACAGCAGTTCAAAATGTTGAAAGTGGGGAGACAGGGGAAAGTGCAAGTGATGAAGAGCAGGTTCCGAGCAGTGATCCGGTGTTTAGTTCGTTGAGTGGGGTAGGTACGGAGGATTTGAAACTCGCTATCCAACTGAAACAACTTGATTTGGAAATTAAACGTCAAGAACATACTACCCAACTTTTACGCTTTAGACAAAATGAGTTGGAGTCACAGGCTGGTCGCCGATTGCCCGGTGAGTCTAAAACAGAAACTGTACCTGCTATTGTTTGAGCTAGTCAGAGCTTGCAACATGTTTCTGATTCATCGTTGCCTATGCCTTCTGCAACCTCTCCGGATTTTGACATTAGTAGACAGATCAACCTCGTCCCACCGTTTCGGGAGGCCGAGGTTGATTCATATTTTGGAGCGTTTGAACGCATTGCTGCTGCTTTGAGTTGGCCGAAGGAAGTTTGGCCTCTCTTGTTGCAATGTCGCTTAACTGGAAAGGCCCAAGAAGTTAGTTCCGCTTTGTCCCTCACCGACAGTCTCGATTATGAAAAAGTGAAGGCTGCTGTGTTAAGAGCCTATGAGCTTGTCCCCGAGGCTTATCGCCAAAAATTCCGTTTGCATGTGAAAAATGCCAATCAAACGTTTGTTGAGTATGCGCAGGAGAAAAGCGTGCTCTTTGATAAATGGTGTCAGGCCAGCAAAACAACAAATTTTGAACAGCTTTGTGAACTGGTTTTAATTGAAGAGTTTAAGAATTCGTTACCGGATAAAATTGTGGTGTACTTGAATGAGCAAAAAGTTTTGACCCTTGCTGAGGCTGCTGTGTGTGCTGACGAATTTGTATTAACGCACAAAAATGTATTCGTGGCACCCGCTCGTCGAGAGTCATCAAACTTTGTGAGTTCTGAGAGAACTTCAAAATCGTTTAAACTTTTGAAATCATCAGCGCAATCTGATGTTCGTGAGTCTTTTTATTGTCACGAAGCTGGCCATTTGATTGCGGCATGTCCCGTTTTGAAAAAGAAAAATAAGACTAAACCAAAAGGAGTTGGTTTTGTACGAACTGTTACCAAACAATCGAAGCCAGAAATTGATGCAGTTTTTGAACCTTTCATTCGGCAGGGAGTGATTTCTTTAACTGATTTGGAAAATGATCAAGTGCCTGCTACCATGTTGCGTGACACTGGTACCGCGCAGTCATTTATTTTAGGAATGCGTTGCCATTTTCGGAGAAAACGTATTGTGGTTTTGATGTGTTAGTCCAAGGAATTGAAATGGGAGTAGAAAAGGTTCCTTTGCATAAAATATATGTTCGATCTGAGTGGGTAACTGGTTTCGTAAAAGTGGCCGTTCGTTCGCAATTGCTTATAAATGGAGTAACTCTGATTATCGGAAATGACTTGGCAGGTGGGAAAGTTTTCCCTCTCCCTGAAGTCATCGAAAATCCTCTTTATGAATCCTCCGCTGTGTGTAAGGAAGAAGCAGATTTGTCAGTGTTCCCCGCCTGTGTGATTACTCGAGCTCAATCTCAAAAATTTCCAGCCGTAATTGATCTTTCTGATAGTTTTCTTGTTAATGAAAACGTGACTGATCCTGGTACATTACAGTCAGATGTGTCTGCTAAGCATCACCAACCTGAGATGTCCGCGTCTACGCCGCTGTCCGCTAGCAGTGGTGCTGATTTTGATTGCGCTAATATGTTATTATCTGTAGATCGTACGTTATTGGCAGTCGAGCAAAAGCAAGATCAGTCGCTTGAATTCTGTCGAGAGTCTGCCGTAAATAAAAAAGAAATTGTGAGTAAGCCAGTTGGTTATTACTTTGAGGATGGAGTGTTAATGCGGAAATGGACACCTTCAGTGTCGGATAATTCAGGTTGGGATACATTGTACCAAGTGTACATTCTGCCCAAATGTTTTCGAGAACAAGTGTTAAGTGTGGCACATGATAACGTGGCTGGCCATTTAGGTGTGGCTAAAACTCTTTATCGTGTTCTGCGTCATTTCTTTTGGCCCAAGATTAAGTCGGATGTAACAAAATACTGCAGATCATGCCATGTTTGTCAAATGGTTGGGAAGCCTAACCAGGTTATTTCTCCAGCACCTCTTAAACCGATTCCTGCTATTGGAGAACCATTCGAGCGCATTATATTACATTGTGTGGGGCCTCTACCGAAAACAAAAACGGGGCATACTTATTTTTCTTACGCTTATGTGCGCAGAAACTCGTTACCCCGAAGCAATTCCACTTCGATCGTTGAGAGCTAAAGCAATTGTGAAAGTCCTAACTGCGTTCTTCTCTACTTTTGGACTTCCGAGGGTCGTTCAGATAGACCAGGGAACAAATTTTATGTCCCGGTTGTTCAATCAAGTCCTGTCTCAGTTGCATGTTAAACATGTCGTTTCCAGTGCCTATCACCCTGAATCTCAGGGGGCACTGGAACGATTCCATCAAACATTGAAGACTATGTTACGTACTTATTGTGTTGATTCAGAAAAAGAGTGGGACGAAGGGTTACCATTGCTGTTGTTCGCTGTGCGGGAAAGTGTTCAGGATTCTTTGGGATTTAGTCCCGCGGAGTTAGTTTTTGGGCATGCGGTGCACGGTCCACTTAAGCTGCTAAAAGAGAACTGGTTGTCTGAAGAAAAGCCCACTTGTAATCTTTTAGATTATGTTAGCTCGTTTAGAGAACGTTTGCATAAAGCTCGAGATCTTGCTCAGTCAGCTCTGTTAAACGCTCAGGTAAAGATGAAGGAGCATTTTGATAAAAATGCAGTTCCACGTTCTTTCGTGAAGGGAGACAAAGTTTTAGTTTTATTACCACTCCCTGGCTCTGCTCTGCAAGCAAAGTTTTCTGGACCTTATGTGGTGGAGCGAAAGCTCAGTGATACTGACTATATTATCTGTACTCATGACCGACAGAGAAAAACCCGTGTGTGTCACGTCAATATGTTGAAGCGTTATGTTGCTCGGGGTGAACAAGTAGAGTCAAAGAGCTATACTGTTCCAGTTGCTTCTATTTCTGTGGTACCACCTTCCTGTGGGAATGAAGACGGGTTAGATCTGCAGAGTATGCCAGTGTCTGGTGTCAGACTGAATAATTCTGAAATTTTGGCAGATCTTAATTCTCATTTGTCTCATTTAACAGAGAATTAACGAGCTGACATTGTGAATTTGATTCAGTCTTTTTTGGGACTGTTTTCGGATGTGCCTTCCCGGACAAATGTCATTCAACATGATATTGAGGTGAACAACCATCCACCTATTAAGCAACATGCGTATCGTGTCAACCCAGTTAAATGAAAAATCATTGACTCTGAAGTGAAGTATCTAGTGGATAATGGTTTAGCTGTTCCGAGCTCAAGTGCTTGGAGCTCGCCCTGTTTACTTGTTCCGAAACCGGATGGTACCCATCGATTCTGTACGGATTACCGTAAGGTAAATACAATCACAAAGCCTGATTCATTTCCTTTACCGTTAATGGAAGATTGTGTGGATAATATGGGATCGGCTCAGTTCGTTACAAAGCTCGATCTTTTAAAGGGATATTGGCAAGTTACCTTAACTGAACGTGCAGCCGAAATCTCTGCTTTTGTCACCCCTGACAATTTTCTAAATTATACTGTGATGGCTTTTGGGCTTCGGAATGCACCAGCAACGTTCCAGCGTTTAATGAACACCATACTGGCTGATGTTAAGAATTGTAAAGCTTACTTGGATGACATCGTGGTGTATTCGTCTAGCTGGAAGGAACATTTAGAGACACTAACTACTGTTTTTACGCGTTTGCTTAATGCTTCCCTCACGTTGAACTTGGCTAAGTGTGAATTTGCCAAGGCAACTGTCATGTATTTGGGAAAACGAGTTGGACAAGGACAAGTGCGTCCTATCGCCCAGAAAGTACAAGCAATTGTTGATTTTCCTGCACCTCAAACCAAGCGTGATCTTCGCAGGTTTTTAGGAATGGCGGGTTATTATAGAGAGATTCTGCCAAAACTTCTCTGATGTGGCTCTACCGTTAACCAATCTTCTCCGTGCCTCGCAAAAGTTCTTATGGTCTAATGACTGTCAACATGCCTTTGAAGCTGTGAAAAGTTTGTTGTGTAGTACTCCAGTGTTATCGGCACCGGATTACTCACGTGCATTTAAACTTGACATTGATGCTAGTGCCACTGGAGCCGGAGCAGTTCTTTTGCAAGATGACATTCACGGAGTTGAGCATCCCGTAGCGTATTTCTCCAAAAAGTTTTTGAAACATCAGTTACACTATAGTGTTATTGAAAAAGAAGCTCTTGCTTTATTATTGGCGTTACAACATTTTGAAGTGTACGTGGGCTCAAGTTCTATTCCTGTGCTTGTCTTTACGGATCACAATCCACTGGTATTTTTGTCTCGAATGTGCAATGCAAATCAGCGAATTATGCGATGGTCCTTGTTTATTCAAGATTTCAATCTTGAGATTCGTTATAAAAAGGGCAAGGACAATGTATTAGCAGATGCCTTATCTCGTTCTTTTAGTTTTGTTTAAAATCAATTTGTTGATTTTTCTTTGTGTGTGGGGGTGTTACGATATTCGGCATCTGTTTTGTTTGTTTTTTTGTGTGGAGTTTTTGCTCTTTAAATGTTTGTGCAGGGATTGGTTGCTGCAGACAGAACGTCATTGGCTGTGCCTGCGGCTGCTCCGTTTAAAAGGGCGGTGCTCTCGGAAGATGGCGAGCTCATTCTGGCGTTGGCCTGCTGGCGTGAGGAGCTCCGGATTCCTTCTCCCGTCGGCAGATCTTGAACCACTGTTCCTGTTTTTGTTTGAAGTTATCTAATTAAGTTTCTGTTTATGCTTTAGGAGCGTAGGGGTGTCCTGCCATTTATTTTGACTTTGTTTGCGATTTGTTTATTTTAGGGAGTTAGGGAAGTTGATTGTATTTTTGTTTCTTTTGTAAGGGTATTTATTTATTTTGTTTTATAAGCTATTTTGTTTGTTGTTTTGGCCTTGGGGCACCCTGAAGTTATGGCTCCTTTTATTTAATTTTTTTTGTATTCCACCTTAATAAATCTTTTGTGGATCTTATTTTGATGTCTGTGGTGATCTGTCGGCTAGAGTCGGTTTCCCCGTTATCCATCAAACTCACGTCAGCCCCTTTTCTTAATAGAACGGGGCGTAACAATCTGATAAAATCTCTAGGAGGAGTTCATTAAAGTATAATGTCTGGAAATGGCAAAAACTGCAAAAGTTTTGCAGAGAAAATTCAAAATATCTCACTTCCTGTTGGGTTTTCGGATTTTGCTCAAAGGGACTTTTTTGTAGGTATTGGGCTGTTACATGTGTGTACCGAATTTCATATTTGTATGTAAAACGTATTGTGAGGGGCACTTCGTTGAAATTTTGTAGGTGGCGTAGGTTAGCTAAGAGTTTTAACTTAAAGGCAGAGTATGTAAATTCCGCTGTTTGAGTTTGCTTATTCAAAACAATAACAAAGGTGTAGCTTGATGACACCATGAATGAGTATGGAATCATGGACTGTGTCGTCTTCACCTCCACAGCCGCACAGATTTATTTAGCTGTTTTAATTATGCTTATATGCCACAGTCGGCCACTGCTGCTCATTTCATTTTGTTGTTTATGCAAATTTTATGCACATTTCTGTTTTACTTGGTCAAAACAATCATACTAAAAATACACTTAAGTGTGTTGAAAGTTATGTTAACATTACTCTGTGGCTTAGTGGCTGGTATGAGACACTTGTTGCACATTGCAGTAAGCTAGATCGATATTAGAATATCATATTAACCCCTTACTGCTAACCCCTCAATTTGGCAAGTGGGACATAAATGACATAACCAGAATAAAAAGGTTGCTGCTCATAAGTCATTCTGAATAGACACATAACCAACATATATTTGGAAAGCTAACACTTGAGAGTTTACAGTTCAAAACTGAGAATTACTCAGACTGTTATTAATATGGAGATATATAAGCTCAAACATAAAAAACTAAAACAAAAATATTAAGAAAATAATTTTTAAATGTATAAAAATGTTATGTGTATGTGGTATAACAACTTATAACCACAATTAAAGTGAACCCACAGGTCTGCTCAAAAATAAGACTCCCCCCCTCTCCTTACCCAAACACACAGGTGAACAGATGATACACTCTCGCTATTTCCTCCACCACCAGGTGCCATATTTTACCGTAAGTAACCAAAAATGTGTTAAAAACAATAGAACTATACCTGGCTCTTACAGCCGGCATGAGACTTCTTCATTATGGAGTCTTAGAATCTTCATTATTCTTTTATCATTATTCTTTTGTTTGTATTCAGCCATTATTAGCCTTTATTCTGGCATTACATGGCTTGCCAATCTACACCACCTTGATCCCACTATACATTAATCCACCTATTAACTGAAGTCTTTCTAGAAAACAAAAAAATAAGCATATTCTTGGAACCTTATGTGAATTCTATTCAGAATAGCTCCTGAAATAGATACACACACACACACACACATTGTGGAAATGATCGCAATCCCAAAACACAAGGAGCTGGAAAGCTTCACGCAAGGAAAACAGGTCCGTAGTCACAGTAGAGGATAGACAAAGAAGGACTGAAGCTGTTGTGTTTAAGTAGAGCGTCTTCTGATTGAGTCCATGCGATAATCATCAGTAATCCGGAGAGCACGAACGGGTGAAAGAATGCGGAGGCGAGTGAGAGCCTGGCGCGCTTGTGACAATAGGATTGAAAGGGTTTATTTTTCCTTCTTCAGAAAGAATTCAGTCAGAGTCACAAGTCTCTGCAAAATTCTTTCTGATCATAAAAACCTTATTTGATGGTCCATGGTAACTGAGGCCCTTGCTCCGGCTGGTCCGTGGGGGAGGGTCCCGCAAAATGAGTTTTAAAGATCTTTTTGTTAAATATGACAAATAATTGTGTTTGATTTGTCTGTCGTTACATCTAAATAAAACATTAGAAATGGTAGGGAAACATCAGACGGGTCTTTGTGAGGAGTGTCAGGAAGAGGAATCAGTGGAGCATGTAATTCTACATTGTAGAAAATACCAGACGAAGAGAGAGATAATGGAAAATAATCTGAAGGAGTTAGGGGGGCAGAAACTCTAAAAACAACCCTAATTATGAGTGAAAGAGCATAGGTGAAGGGTTTTTTAGGGGAAACTGGGCTTTATTATAGGATATGATGGTAAGGAAGGTGTTTGGTACTCATTTGGACTGATTATTCTTGTGATATTCATTGATGCTTGTTGATGCTTAACCTCTATAAGAAGAGTGTTGGTCTCATGTCTGTATGTGGATTTGTTCAATGATGTATTTTTTATGAATCTTTGGTGGGTTTTTTTTTTTTTGTTGTTTGTTTGTTTGTTTGTTTTTTTAATATTGCAAAGGGGTTAAATACTTTAAAAACAGTTGTTAGATGATATCCCTCAAATTTTGTGACTCTAGTTGTTTTTTTTTTTTATAGCCAAAGTAACTCTGCAAAGATCACTATTGCACAAATCATGCGAAAAAAGCCTGCTCTTGTCATAATTAAATCAAGCAAAGTAGATTTATTTTATACTTTGAGGTTTGGCCTTGTTGGTGCATTGAGTTGTACAAAATTTAAGGAGTCACACAGTTCTTTAAAACAATCTGAGGAACCTGAAAGCCAACACCCAAATTAAATAACCCATAAGGATAAATTCAGAATCATTTAAGTCATGTAGAATATCTTAAATAGATTTAAAAGCATCCTTTGAGGCAGACAGTCATCAATTGCAGATTTCTTAAGCCAGGTTTCAGACAGAACCATTATATCAGCATTTGTCATATCTACCCAGATCTTGATCATATCTATTTTGGGACAAGACTTCTAACATTTAAATGAATAAAACCAAGTCCTGATCTGCTTTAAAATCTGATGGGGAAGGTAAACAGGCCCAGGTTGGGGCTGAACATTTCCAGACATCATCAATAAAAGCACACATCACAATTTTGACTTGACAAAACATGATTTATCAGAGCTATAAATGTAGCAATATATATTGTTGCATTTAGACACATGCTTTAGACACCGATCACTCTGAGGCGGTCCCCATAGCGTCTTATTCAGATGCAGTGTCTTGTTCCCCTTCTCAGGGAACCATGTTACATTTGTAACCTGAGACGTTTTGGTCATATTTACGAAATGTGCCGCTGTATACGGTTTCTTGATTGGATAACCAATCCTATCAGTATTTCCGGGAAAATTACAACAGTGACAATAAGTTATTAAATGCATGTCTGAGGTTAAATGCTTGCTTTTATAAGGTATGCATTGTATCCGTGATGAATTTTGATTGTTGGTCATAAAAATATTAGAGCTTAGAAAACAAGTACCATTACACACAGAAACTGCAGTTCTATAATACAGCACTCTGTTCCTCTATGGGAGCAGCAAACAGACTCATGGGAAAGGGACACTGTGTATTTAGAGACCATGATATGTGTACAGCTTTCATTACACTCTAACAAGTAAGACAAGACATCTTGTAGATTAAAAAAAAAAAAAAAAGAAAGATTCTATTCATCAAAGTAACTGGATAATCATTGAATTTTCCTGGTTGATGAATGTATTTGCATTTAATTTTAATTTTAATGGCAGTATGATTTTGCTTCGCACTGCAGAGATTTTTTTTTGCTACGATAAAAAAAAAAAACTTATGTGACTATAGTGTGTTTAAATGGGGAACTTGTTCAACTCTAATTTTTCTTAATAGTTTCATCAACTTTATTTGTTTTAACAGAACACTGCTTGTGCAAAAGGAGTTTTAGCATGAAGGACCTTCCTACACAAAATATTTCATTCACAGACTTCAAATTAAATGGTTTCTACAGCCTTGGAGAATGGAGGCCTTTTTTATTCATCCCTTTCTTTCTGATGTTTTTATTAGCTATCACAGCAAATTGTATTGTCATATATTTAATCATATGTCAAAAGTCTCTGCATTCCCCAATGTATGTGTTAATAGGTGTGATGGCAGTGTTAGACTTGATCATGCCTATATTTTTTGTACCTAGCATGCTTCTTAGCTTTTTATTTAATTGGAGTGGGATATCTTTAACAGGTTGTTTAATGCAAATGTTTGGCATTCACTTTGTTGGAACATTTCAAATTACTTTGCTTTTTTGGATGGCACTGGATCGTTACTTTGCAATATGCAAACCTCTTAATTATCACAAATACATGGAAATCCCTAACTTTCTAAAATTTGTTTTTGCACCAGCAATCAGAAATGGACTTCTGATGGTCACTATGGTCTCTCTGGCTGGAAAATTGTCATTTTGTGTGACAAATGTGATCGATCACTGTTTTTGTGAGCACATGGCATTGGTTCAGCTAGCATGTGGTGATATATCTGTTAATAATATTGTAGGACTTTTGTCTGCTTTCCTTATACCAGCAGCAGATTTTATTCTTGTTACTGTTTCTTATGTTGTGATTTTTACCTCTGTGTTGAAATCAGGTAAAGCTCACATGAAGGCCTTAAACACCTGCATTACTCACTTAATTATTCTGTCAATTAGTTTGATTTCTGCTTTGATTGCATTTATGTCATACAGAATAAAAAATAACATTTCTTCCAATAATCGTATATTTATAAGTATCATATACTTATTTTTTCCTAGTTGTTTTAACCCAATAATCTATGGATGGAGAACAAAAGAAATAAGACAATCATTTCTGAAGTTTATAAACAATGCAAAGGTCTTTCCTTTAAAAAAATGAATGGATTATGTTTGAAAATGTCCTTAAAAAAAAATAATAATAATAATAATAATAATTAAAAAAAAACATTGCTTTGAGAAAATAAAGATGCATGATGTATGATACTGTATCTTATAGATAAAAGCATAATACATTTAGAGATAAAAAAATAATGCAATTAATGTATTCATAGAAGCATCTAAAAATCAAATATAGGTTAAAAAAAAAACTATACACAGATGCAAAAATATGACCCTATAGCTTGTAATTTGTACCCTGACATTAGTAAAGTACTGCATATTATGGTTGTTTTGTTTGTTTGCTTGCACTTATATTACCACCTAATTCACTAATATCTGTCAGGCAGTGGGGTAATTTTCTGAGTAATATTCCATTGAAATTACTTATTGCACCTTTAATGATTAAACAAAACTTGATATTGCATTGCAGATGAAAAGCATGTCTACTGTTGTCTGTTGCTTTTTTTTTATGGAATGGTGTACTGTAATATAAACTGCACAGGCTCTGTAAACAAAGTAAAAAAAAAAGCACTTAATGCCATAAGACTTTCTGACTGTGGTAACAAACTTCATAGAAGCTAATAAAATATTTAGAAACCATTCTATAGTTTCAAATAATTAATTCATCAAAGTTAAATATCACCCCAGGTAAAAAGCAGAGCTAGTCCCACTTCTAAGTGTGAAATGTTTGTTTTTAAGCAGGCTTAATAGCAGGGATTAGAACAACGATAATGTCTCGGGTTAGGACTGTAACCCTGGTTCCCTGAAAAGGGAACAAGATGCTGTGTCATCGTCATTGATGCTTTGGGAATGCCTCTGCGTGAGAGTCTGAAGAATGTGTGTGAAATCAGGCCAATGGCATGACAAAACATCACAGGCGAGTGATATAGCGCACCCAGACCAAACATTGTCAACTTATATTAGGTCGAAGCAAGTTGATCACTGGGATGCAGGGAGTATGGCAGGGAGACGCAGCGTCTCGTTCCCTTCTCAGGGAACCAGGGTTGCAGCCGTAACCCAAAACATTCCCCTTCAAGAGAACTTGCACTGCGTCATTGTCAATGACACTTTGGGAATGACAATACCCAATCGCAAGACTTCCAAGTGCCTGTCTGTGCGAATCACTGCGAGAACACTAAGACGAAAGCACCTGAGAACCTGGGGCCGTATTGACAAAACATTTTATCTTACCACTAAGAGTTCTCCTAAATAGCAGTAAAAGTTCTTAGCTAAGAGTTTTCTCTTAAAACCTATTACCAAAGCTGCTGAAACAAACTTTTACTAAGGAATAGACAGAAGTCTTAAGCTAAGAGTAAGGGCGGGGTTGGTGTCGTTGCTATGGATGATGTCAACACACTTACTAACTATGCACACAGTGATTGGCTGATGGGGGAGGAGTCTCTGTCAGCTATTTAATCATAGAAATATTGTAGAATGAGGTATCATGTTTCCATATTCAAATAAAGGTTTTAAAATACAAATGATGCCATTTTCAAATAAAGATTTTTAAATAAAATTGTTGCCATATTCAAATAGAGGTTTTAAAATGTAGGCTAAGCATCACTAATTAAACTAGTATATGTTCAGCTAATTGTCAGCCTCTTACATGTCTGTGTCTCGAGAGATTGCAGAATTCAAGCGACAAATGATGTTTTATGAAGAAAGTTTGAGGAGCATGTTCAGATGGTCTACCTAATCAGCTCGAGTGGAGGTATATATACACAGATGAGAGCCGACTCACAGAGTTACCTCGACAGTTTTCTGCATCCCTCCGCCACCCCGTTCTCACTCTCGGCTGGGGATACAGGGGAGAACTCTGGATTTGGTCTAAAGCTTGGAGTCCTTGATCCCCTTGGACAGCACGCCAAATACAGGTATTGTATTTTTTTACTCATTTGTAAGTGTGAACTCGTGAAAACAACTGCCACAGGTAATCGGACTTTATTTATTTATTAAAGATTTATTTTTGATGTTTTATTGTAGATTCAAAGGAGATAGTTTAAGCACTAAAATGCTTTGTGAAATACTCTTAGAGCAAAAATTTAGGAGTCCTAAAATCTGGGCTGACACGTCCATTGTTTTTAAGAGTATCGGCAAGTTAGGAGCTACTTTTAGCCTTAAAGGGTTAGTTCACCCAAAAATGAAATTTCTGTCATTAATTACTCACCCTCATGTAGTCCCAAACCCATAAGACTTTCGTTTGTCTTCGGAACACAAATTAAGATATTTTTGATGAAATCCGAGGGTATTTGATCCACACATAGACAGCAACAACATTTGCACCTTTTGAGGTCCAGAAACGTAATAAAGACATTAATAAAATAGTCAACATGACTACAGTGGTTCAACCTTAATATTATGAAGTGGCAAGAATACTTTCTGTGCCCAAAAACAAAATAAAAATAACGACTTTATTCAACAAATTCGTCTGTCCCGTCATACTGCTACGCTATTTTCATTGCAGAGCTTCAGTGTTTACGTCCAAACTGCGGCTCATGCGTGTGATGCTGACGCAGGAGCCGGCCAATAATGAGCCCGCGTTCAGACATAAACACTGAAGATCTGCAACGAAAATAGCGTAGCAGTATGACAGTGGACAGACAAATAAAGTCGTTATTTTTGTTTTGTTTTTGTGCACAAAAAGTATTATATAGACATTAGCTCAACTGCTCAAAGTAATGGAGAAATAGTGCATCCTTGTTTAATTTGTGTCTCAGCAGATCATCCTGGTAAGCCTGCAGCACTACCATTGTGTGCAGGCCTCCACCAGCCTGACATGCTGCCACATATGATTTGCCCACAAGCCGCTAGATGACTTAGCATGGCTTCGAGGGCAAAACCTGAGCCTTCAGTGATGATGCCTCACCAGAAGAGATACCTCACAAGTGTCTCTTCTACCGGGAGCATCCTTACGTTTCCGTTCTCAAATAGCCCCTCTACATTCGGATAGCTGAAATGTTGACAGGGGAATAAGCAAGCCGAATATGGCTTTCCCCAAGAGTTCAACACCTCAGTGTGAAGTTCTAGATGGAAGGGAAGGTTTACGAGGGAAGGGCGGCCATGACCCACCAAGAAGCGTTCATGTGCCGCGAGCGACTTCCTGCTTCTTACGCGACTAGGCTAAACCCAATCTAGATACAGACCATAACCTCCAACAATTCCCCATATATGGGGCTGGCAGAGGAGGCAGACTCAGTGGGCTAGCAGCATGCTTTCCTCTGGATCAGACAAAGCTGCTCTCTCCAAATTGGCTTCCTGCTCCAGTAAGAGAGCAATTGAGCTAGCAGGAGAGGTCTGAGAGAGTGAAACTCTTCTCCCAAACTCATCCACCACATCAACCTGCATCAACCACCAGTCATGTCTGCACACGTTCCCATAGCGTCAACATCATGACGCAGTGTTAAGTTAGAACTTAGAAAACAATTACCAGAAACTGTAGTCCTATGAAACAGCACAAAGAAGATGAGCTCTATTACTCCATGGGAGTAGCACACAGACTCATGAGAATGCAACACTGTGTATATAGAGACCATAAAATGTGTCAAGCTTTCATTACACTTACAGTACATGAGTAAGACACGGCATCCTATCTGAAAAAAAAAAAAAACATACAATGAATGATGTGGGTAGATTTAATATCATATCCTGTTTAGTGCAGTTATACAGTATATGAATTTTATATCATATAAGCCATTTATTATACTTCTGACTTGTTGAAGTGTCAAAGAAGTTTTTTTTTTTTTTCCCCTTCTAAACAGTTTTAAAACTTCAGAACTACAAAACAATTAACATTGTGTGCTTACAAGTGAGCCAGATCAGTTTTTTACCTTGTTTTTTTTATGTATATATTATTATTATTATTATTATTATTATTATTTACCTGACTCATAGAATTAGTTCCTTTTATTTATTTATATATTGCAATTAGCAATAAAAAAATGCAGAGTTATATTTGTTGGCAAAATACAACTTATGACTGTAGTGTATCTTAGTGTTGTTAAAATCAACTTCATTTGTTTAAACGGACACTGTGTGTAAAAGGAATTTTCAGCATGAAGGACCTTCCTGCACAAAATATCTCATTCACAGACTTCAAATTAAATGGTTTCTACAGCCTAGGAGAATGGAGGCCTTTTTTATTTATTCCTTTCTTTCTTATGTTTTTATTGTCTATCACAGCAAATTCTATTCTAATATATTTAATAAAATCTCAAAAATCTCTACATTCTCCAATGTATGTACTAATAGGTGTTATGGCAGTTGTAGACTTGATCTTGCCAATAATTTTTGTACCTAACATGCTTTTTAGCTTTTTATTTAATTGGAGTGGGATATCTCTAACAGGTTGTTTGATACAAATGTTTGGCATTCATTTTGTTGGAACATTTCAAAATACTTTGCTTTTGTGGATGGCAGTGGACCGTTACTTTGCAATATGCAAACCTCTTAATTATCACAAATACATGGAAATCCCTAACTTTCTTAAGTTTGTTGTTGTGCCAGTAATAAGAAACGGATTCCTGATAGTCACTATGGTCTCTCTGGCTGGAAAACTGTCATTTTGTGTAACAAATGTTATTGATCACTGTTTTTGTGAGCACATGGCATTGGTTCAGTTAGCATGTGGAGATATATCTGTTAATAATATTATAGGACTTGTGTCTGCTTTCCTTATACCAACTGCAGATTTTTTGCTCATTACTCTTTCCTATGTTGTAATTTTCACCTCTGTGTTGAAATCTGGAAAAGCTCACATGAAGGCCTTAAACACCTGCATCACTCACTTAATTGTCTTAACATTTAGTTTGACTTCTGCACTGACTGCATTTTTGTCATACAGAATAAGGAATAACATTTCCTCCAGTAACCGTGTATTCATAAGTATTGTATACTTATTTTTTACGTGTTGTTTTCACCCAATAATTTATGGATGGAGAACTAAAGAAATAAGACAAACATTTATAAAATTTTTAAATAATGCAAAGGTCTTTCCTTTAAAAATATGAATTACTTTTATGGATAAATGGGTAAAAGAACATGACGATACATTAAAGATGTGACCTTAGCACAAGGAGCTATTGTTCTGAAGAATCAAAAAATGCCTATTGCTTGGCAGACATCACTGAAGGTGTCCTGAAATATCATTCCTGCTCTTGGTTCTGTAAACAAAGCAAAAACAAAATGACTACTGCTTTTAATGTGTTATGAACAAAATATGGTCATATTGTCATTACTGATTAATAGATCAAGACTGATGTAAACATTATTTTTCAATCTATACTCCACAACCCATTTTAAAAAAAATAAATAAATAAATAAATTATGATAACTTTGCAAAAAGAAAAAAGTAAAAAAGTCACATTGATGCTTGCTATGACACTGGAAATTTAGTCTAGGTGCATCCCATTTATCTGGATCATCTTTGAGATGTTTCTACACTTGTCTACAATGTTGTCCACCCATAAAAACTGCACAGTTTTTTTTGACTAAAAATTGCTTCCACTTGATAGGTATCTATAATTACTATATGTACATACTATGTAATTAGGGATGCAATTACATGCAGGTATTTTAAAAATGTAAGTACAATGTAAAAACATATATCATTGTATCACGTTTAATTTGAATGTGTACAAAGTAGGTTCCATTTTTGTTCCGTTTTCACTGTGCTGTGTTCCCTTTGCTAGTTTGTCTCCATGGTTTTTGATTGGGTAATGTACGTGTTTCTGCTTACATTAATTATCTTTGTGTATTATCTTTGTGTCTGTTCATTCAGTTTCTTTGTCCAAAATCGTCTAAGTTTGTGTGGTCGTGTTTACATGTTCTCCTGCAATATCCCGAGTGTTCCTTGTGGATTTAATAAAGACTGTTTTGAACCCTAACAGAAGCAAAACTGCCCAGTGTTGATCTTCGGGGGACATTCAGCAAGTTTGTGGAGTCGGTGCTGGAGAAAAATAGGCACACTCTGAACCCAGAGCCCAGCCAGCTATCACCCCACTGCACAGAAACAACGCCAGAGCCCACTGCAGATGGAGAGGCCGAGCCTGCCGTGATGAATGAGCCAAACATGAGGACTGAGCAAACCATCACCCTAGAACCCGAGCCTCACTAAATGTCTCACCAGATGTGTGAGCCAGAAAAATCAAGTGCCGCCATGGGATTATTAGTGGAGTTTGAGAGAATGGAGGAAGACCCTGTCCACACTCCCACAAATCAGGGTGAGCTGCAGCATGCTCTGCTTGTTATGATGACTTGGAAAAGGAAGTTTAACTGAATCTCCTATCACTGCTGGTCCTGTCCACCTCAAAGTCTCATGTTTCTCCGCTGGTTCCACCCAGCTCAAAGTCTCCTGTGTCTTTAGAATTCCTGCCCAGCCTCCCACTCCTGCCTCCTCTTCCAAGGTCAGCCAGTCTGTCAGCCTCACCTCCGCTGGTTCCCTTCAGCCCCTCGACTCTGACATCACTCTATTGTGTGGATTTGCCTTGGGTCTTCCGGTCTCCAGCTCTGCCCAGTGAAGAGGATCCTCGGCGACCAGTCAGCTCCACCTTGGCTCCTCCCTCCCTCAGATCCACCTGGGACCCTTACAGTCCCCCCGGACTTCTTCATCCCTCCGGCTCTGCCTTGGCCAGACGTCACACACTGCCTGCGCCACGGACTTACAGGACTTCAGCTGCACTTTGTCTCTCCACCCCTTTGGCTCCACAACAGCTCCTCCTCAGTCCTTTGGCACCCTGGTTCCACCTCGGTTGCCTGTTGCTGCAGCTCTGCCCCGGTCTACAAAGCCTTCAGTGTCGTGTGGTCTCATCACGTGTGTATGTTGTGTATATACACTGAATGTTCAGTTTTGGTTTCGTTTCCATTGTGTTCTGTTCCTGTTTGCCTGTGTTCCTATGGCTTTTGATTGAGTTATGCATGTGTTTCTGGTTATGTTAATTATCTCTGTGTATTTAAACCCTCTGTTCATTCAGTTTGTTTTCCGGTAGTTTACGTGGTTGTGTTTATGTTCTCCTGCGATATCCTTAGTGGATTTAATAAAGATTTTTTTGTTCTCTATCTCCTTCGTTGTGTGATTTATACAACAACCAACCCTGACAAAATGTAAGTACATAGTAAATAAAAACATCTTATATAAAGTGGGACTAAAAATGTTATCGTATTGTTTTTTTTTTTGTTTGTTTTGTTTTTTTTATAAAGTGGAGGCTGTTATTTTTTTAATGCAAAGTTTATCTGTGTATCTCAGTCCACTCTGATCTTATTCCTGTGCCACTTAAATGTTATTTTGTGTGTTTATTAGCAAGATAGTAATTTTGACCCTCATTATATATATTAAAAAAAAAAAAAAAAACTTTCTGGTCAGTCACCGACTCTATGGTCAGCAGTCCAGCGAGCTCTACAGTGTATCTCCATTCCTTCTGGCTCTGCCATGGTCATCAACTCCGCCGGTTCCACTGTGGGCTTCTCTTCCACTGGCTTCTCCATGGGGTTCTCCAGCTCTGCTCTTGTCCCTTCCTTCACCAGCTCCGCCATTGTTTTTTTCTCTGCTGGTTTGATCAGGGTCTTCTTATTAGGTCAGTTACAAAAAGAACTGTTAATCAAGTTTATATCATTTTATCAACTCCATGTCATCATATAACTCCAATACATCATATCTTCATTGGAAAGCGTGTGTCTCCTCATCTTTGCTGCCATCTTGTTACTCCTAACTAGGTTAGGAGACCTCTCCAGCTCTCCTAAATAATTTAGGAGCTAAGACCTAGTCTTGACACTTAAGAATAAGTATGATTCATAAAGGTTCCTAAGTCTAGGAATAAGAGTAAAATTACGTCATTCTTAGAATTGTGACACACTTAAGACTAAAATTTTACTCTGAGCGGCTTTATACATATGGGCCCAGACCTGCAGGAGCAGGTCAGTGTAAATATACATCCATGTAGCAACAGGTGTATAATTCTGAAAAAGTTGCTTGGAGCCAGGCAGAACATTGTGTAATTTTTACACAGTGCCAACATGGCACTGAAGCCATACTGGGCAGGCAGTGAATAAGTGTGCAGACACCCCCACGAGAGTGAAGAGACACTAGAAGGAGCGTGTCTAGTGCAAAATCATGAACCTGACTCTTCATTTCTTCCACTCCAGATAGGGGTGCCCTGAACTTAGTTTTAATATATTTTACATCAATTTTTTATTCTCAACTTTTATTTTTATTTTCATTTCTCATGCATGCTATTTTTAGGTCCTCTGAATTTGTTGTAATTATTTTGATTATTTTAATTACTTTTATGTAAAGCACTTTGAGTTACCATTGTGTATGAAATGTGCTACATAAATAAACTTGCCTTGCCTTGCCTATAATAACAAAAGTCTCACTCATTGAGTAAATGTCTTGGGTTACATGCTAGACATGCTACTGTCATACACTGGTTATATAAATCCTAGTAATCAGAAAACAATTACCACTAGTACAGAAACTGCAGGCCTATGATTCAGCAAAAAGGAGGTGAGCTCTATTCTTTAATAGGAGTAGCGCACATACTCATGGGAACACAACAGTGTATTTAAAGACCATGATTTGTATCATGCTTTCATTACACTCCAACAACACATCTTATCTAGAAAAAAAAGCATTCTATTCAGTAATGGGGAGCACAGATTAAGTAGCATGGGTAAATTTAATATAATATCTGTTTATGTATGAGTTATGTGTGAATTTTATGCTTGTCATATGAGTCAATCCATTGTACTTCTGAACTGAAGTGTCAGAGGAAGCTGTATTTAACTGTCCAGATTTACATCACAGTATAACAATGCAAGAAACTTCAAAATTAAGGTAAACTCTACAATATAGTGAGAGAGCCCATAATGTTTGAAATGTTTATAGATTCTGGGAAATGTGAAATGTAAGAGAGCTTAAAACAGTTTATTATTTATTGTTATAATAATAATAATAATAATAATAATAATAAGTAGTAGTAGTAGTATCCAAAATGTCCTTGCTGATATATATATATTTTTAATGCACAGTACAACTTATGACGAAAGTGTATCTTGGTATTGTTAAAAGGTCAATCTGATCAACTATAATCTTGATCGTCTCCATTTGTTTGAACAGAACACTGCTTGCACAAAAGGAGTTTTCAGCATGAAGGACTTTTCTGCACAAAATATCTCATTTACAGACTTCAAATTAAATGGTTTCTACAGCCTAGGAGAATGGAGGCCTTTTTTATTTATCCCTTTATTTCTGATGTTTTTCTTGGCTATAACAGCAAATTCTATTCTCATATATTTAATAACAAGCCAAAGGTCTCTGCATTCTCCTATGTATGTACTAATAGGTTTAATGGGTGTTGTAGACTTGCTCTTGCCAATCTTTTTTGTACCTAGCATGCTTCTTAGCTTTTTATTTAATTGGAGTGGGATATCTTTAACAGGTTGTTTGATACAAATGTTTTGCCTTCATTTTGTTGGAACATTTCAAACTACTTTGCTTTTCTGGATGGCACTGGATCGTTACTTTGCAATATGCAAACCTCTTTACTATCATAAATACAAGGAGATCTCAAATTTTCTAAAGTTTGTTTTTGCACCATTAATCAGAAATGTACTCCTGATTGTCACCATTGTTTCTCTTGCTGGAAGACTGTCATTCTGTGCAACAAATGTGATCGATCACTGTTTTTGTGAGCACATGGCATTGGTTCAGTTAGCATGTGGAGATATATCTGTTAATAATATTGTAGGACTGTTGACTGTTTTCCTTGTACCAACTGCTGATTTTATTCTCATTATTGCTTCCTATGTTGTGATTTTTACCTCTGTATTCAAATCTGGCAAAGCTCACACGAAGGCCTTAAACACCTGCATTACTCATTTAATTGTCTTGTCAGTTGCTTTAACTTCTGCCTTGATTGCATTTTTGTCATACAGAATTAGAAACAACATTTCCTCCAACAACCGCATAGTTATAAGCATCATGTACTTATGTTTTCCAAGTTGTTTTAACCCAGTAATCTATGGATGGAGAACAAAAGAAATAAGACACACATTTCTGAAGTTTATAAGCAAAAAAGTCTTTACTTTTTGAAAAATGAATGTTTTTTTTTATATAAATGAATGGATAATATGTGATAATTCATTTAAAATTAAATTAATAAATATACAATAAAGACAGATATTGCATAAGTATTTATATAGGCCACTATACATATGCCATCCACTTACATAATCGTAAATAATACAATTAATAATAAAAACACATTTATCAAAATGCTTTTTCAATAAACAGTAATATATTAAAGTCTGCATTGTTAATGAACATTAGCCTATTTCCTATAAAACGTTGTTTTTAAACAACAATTTATTCAAATCGTGTTTTCAATAAAGATATTATTCAAATATTGTCTTGTAAATAAACATATAAATCATGCTAATTACTTGTTACTTATTCTATTTAATTATACATATTTTTATGCTTTATTGTGGAGTTTACACATGTAAGCAGTTTTGATAAAAAGGCTACCATGGTTCCAAATGCCATAACTTTGAGATATCAACACAAAATTTAGCCCACATGTAATTGACACGATTTTGAACAAGAATTGATTTTATGATTTGTCATATTTACTTTCTAATAGTCACCATGTCAAGCAAAAATAATAACAAAATAAATCAATAAATTACATCAGCTTTTCTGGGGTTCCCATTCGAAAGGGAACTCTACACTGCGTTCGGAAACGCATTGGGGAACGCCATCACGTGAACCGATGTCTGAAAGCAATTGTCAAATCCTACCAATCCTGTTGGCTGGCGACAGCCTATGACGTCATCATAGCGCGACCCGGAAGTATATAAGGGGCGCCTAGAGAACCAGTCAGAGTCTTTTCATCTTCAGGGACTGTTTTGTCTGTTTGGCGATTACATCGAATCCAGTAAGAAAGTATTTACTATGTCTGACAAACGTTTCAGAAAGTGTGCTGATCCCTGTCCCAAGTTTTTGACTCCCGGTGACACACACAATCTGTGCGTTTTCTGTCTGGGGGAAGAGCACGCACTGACAGTGCTTGAGGGCGCTGCCTGGTGGTTCTGGCCCCGCTCGTGCTGAGGCAGAGCGGCGACTGAAATCATGGGGCTCTCAGATGGAGCTCACAGAGGAATTTGAGAGAGGTGTAAATCTCTCTTAACCCTCTGACGAGGGTGAGCTGTTGGATGATGACGATGTCTTGTCATTGACATTGTCAGATCCAGCAGCGAGTGATCTTCTGGGTGCAAGCCCAAGAGAGCAGGAGATGGCTGTTGAAGAGGAAGCAGGTGAGCCTGCTGAAACTTCAAAGCCTCCCTGCCCTGCGTATGCGGAGCTGCTTGAAGTTATGGAACGCACTTCTGGCAGACTGCAGCTGCCATGGGAGCGTGTTAAGAGAGGGGCCGCACGCGGATGGCTTGACAGGCGGTTCCTTTCCGGCCATAACAAAGCAGCCCCTGTGAGCCTTCCATTCCTTCCTCATCTTAATGTGGAGATCGAGAAAGCATGGAAGAACCCATATTCAGCTCGTATTCATCTGCATCAGCAGGCGAATTTCGCTGATGTGGAGGGATTAAGCCAACATGGGTATGTGTCGATGCCCTCTATTGACGAGACGTTCGCGAACTATCTCGTCACTGGGCAGGCCCCGACACTGAAAGCTCTGGTCCTGCCTTCTAATCCCCTTAAAGTAACCTCTCGCTTGAATGGCAGGGCATACGCAGCAGCGGGTCAGGCTGGTGCGGCCTTACACATCATGGCGGTGTTACAGGCCTACCAAGCTGACTTGCTGAAGGATCTGGATCAGGGGCAGGGTCTGTCCCCTGAGGCGGTAGAAGAGCTGCGCCGCACCACGGATCTGGCTCTCCGGGCCACTAAGCAAACCGCTGCTTCGATTGGAAGATTGATGGCAGCAATGGTGGCCACGGAGCGACACCTGTGGTTGAACCTGGCTGACAGAGGGCGAAACCGGTGCATCGAGGAGAAAGCCCTTTTCTTTCTCCTCGATGCACCGGTTTCGCCCTCTGAACTTTTTGGTACCTATGTCGAGGCGGTGGTGGGAAAGTTCAGAGAGGCGAAGGCGCGCTTGGCGGCGTTTAAGAACTGTATACTGCTTAGATCCGATCCTGGGCCCAGACAGACAGGAGGTCCTGGCCCGTCCTGATTTGAGGATCGGAGACAGGGCCAGAGGTCCAGTGTTGCCTCTCGGGCACCTCCTCCTCGGAGTAAGTCCCAGACAAGGCGGGACTCTAGGAAGAAGAAGCAGGATCTGAGGGAGGTAATCAACCGCAGACGCCAGCAGCGTCAGTGATTGGTTTCCTCTCTATGAGGGTAGTTCACTTCTACCCTCTCCTCTCTTCTTCCACCTCCTGGTCATGGAATTTTAAAATGTAACACGCTCAGCCTTTCTTACAGTCAGGCTGAGGACAGGGCCCATGATGAATATGATTCTGATGGCCCACCTTCTGGCTTGATAGTAAAAAGGCTCCTTTAGGCTTAAAAGGACCCTAGATTCCATCCCTTACACGATAGGAGTCTTCGGTCTTCGAGCCGCAGGAAGGTAAGCTGGGTCTATATTTACATTATGGTATATCTGACTTTAGTTTTTCTGTATGGGTTTTTCCTGGGCGTGTAGAGAGGAAAAATAGGATAAGGGGTTTTTAAGGGCTCTGAAGTTTAAAAACCATTAGGTTGGCTTGAATGATTGTTTTTGGCTTGGCAAACAAAATGGCCGCCTTTACAGCAACCATTGGTAGAGTAGCTTCTCCTCTGGTTATAGCTAGAGTTGTTTTGAGATTAGCACTCTTTACTTCAGATAGATCTATGTCTAGCATCGGCCTCCTGGGCCGCATGATATTGTTGGCTTGGGTTGAGCTTTGCTCCTTTGAGCTCTTAATTTAGAGTTTAGAGTAGCCTCTTCTCTCATTAGTTTGTAGGCTGAGTTTTAGCCCCAGGCAGATCTATGCTTATGTGTGGCCCTATGGGCCCACAGCTTAGCTGGCCTAGACTAAGAACTAGGGTTAAGTGTTTGCTTTGCATTCCCCCTTGTATCATTACTTCCCTTGTTAGGTTGTATAGTTTCCTAGTTCTGGCCTCCTCTTTCTGAGTTGTCAGGCCAAAAAGCCCTTTATCCCTTTTAGTGTAGGTTTTTGTGTAGGACCCACTTGTCTAGAATTTTAATTCATACTGTGTTTGCCTTTCCCTTGAACCCCTTGAATTAACATTCAAGTTTGAGTGTAACGGTGTCAGCTTTATTCAGCTCCCGTTCCCTAGGGTTCAGTACAGATGTGTAAACTTCTGGTTGGTATAATTCATCCATCCTTGTGTTCAGGATGGCATGAATGAAAATAAAGCATCACTTTTATACTTTAAGTTCTAGTTTTTGCCCTACACAATGTACTCTATACTCTATTGCTGCCACAGGTTAGCACCTGTTTCTGTAGTAGTAGGCTTGTTTATGGCCTCATTCAGAGAGTGGTGATTATTTTGTACTCCCCTTGCATTAAGAGTAAAGGTGTTTACTGAGTACATGGCCTGCTGGAATGCATAGCTCAGTCAGTTTGGTTCCTTTATTAGCTCCCTTAGAGTTTAAACACTGCCACAAGAATTCTGTTGCATTATTTTGAGTTGAAGGCTTTCGTCAGATAAGCCTCTTTCTAAGCACTGTAGCTTGTAAGTGTCACAAGCTCTTGTTGGTGGATGTTTTTGGTCAGAGTTTCGCTCACTTAGAATTTAGACACTGCCACAGGTTTATGTCCGTGTCTGTTGAGGTGGTAGGCCGGTTTTGGGCCTCCTTCAGAGCACGATAACATATTTCTTTGTACTCCCCTACTTCAGGGTTTTACAGTGTTGTTACTAAGTACATTGCCTGTTGGAATGTGCAGATTTAAGCTCAGGTTGAGTTTAGCTAGGTAACCTCACTTTGCTGTTTGGTTCTCAGATTAGGCTTCTTTAGAGCTTAGACAGATGCCACTAGCTGACGCCACGTGTCTTCTGGAGTCGAAGGCCCCGGTTTGGGCCTCCTCTAAGAACATGATGGCGCAGGCTTGTTATGGGTATTGACACTGCCACTGGCTGACGCCCTGTCTCCTTTTTGGAACATGTTGGTGGAGTTTTTTGTACTCATCTTGCTTTAAGAGTGTGTTAAGTTCTTTACTGAGTACATTGCCTGTTGGAATGTGTTGTTTGATATTAAGCTCAGGCTGAGCTAATAGTTAACCTCAATGAATAGTTTGGTTCTATATGTGGCTCCCTGAGAGCTTAGTAATTGCCACTAGAAGTGACGCCACGTGTCATTCTGAGTTGTAGCCCCCGTTTGGGCCTCCTTCAGAGCATGATGGCATAGGTTTGTACTCCTCTTGCTTTAAGAGTAAAAAGGTGTTTTTACCGAGTACATGACCTGGTGGTATGATGACTCATGTTGAATTAAGCTAGTTAACTTCACTTGAGAAGTTGGCTCCCTTAGAGCTTAGAACACTGCCGTGAGCTGATGCCACGTGTCTGGAAGTCGTAGGCCCTTTTTTGGGCCTCCTGCAGGGCGTGTTGGCGTATGTTGTACTCCTCTTGCTTTAAAGAGTAAAAAGTGTTTTTACTGAGTGCACTACTCATCGGATTGTGTTAGGTAGACTGTTATGTGGGCACCCTCAGTCTAGTCTGCTGGATTTGCTTATCAGCAAGCAAGCTGTTCAGGTGTGTGGCCTTCACAGGCCTCCCTTTAAGCTTCCTCCTCCCGTTTTTGGGTCTTCTCTAAGCAGACTGAGCGCATGCTGGCCTTTAGCAAGGCCGCTGTAATGTATTTCTACACGTGTAGAATTTGTGTCATGTGGCAGGCACCCTCTTGGGCCTCCATGATTTTGTGCCTACAGTACAGTTTATCAGTTAGGTCGAGCTCTGTACTCCCCTCGTTTGAGGGTTGTCCTGCATAGTACTTAGCTCCCTAAGCTGGTCAGTGGTTGAAGGCCTCTCTGAGGCCTCCCTGTTGAGGATCAGCCCCCAGGCTGTTAAATGTACTCCCCTTGTTGGGTTCCTTTAGAGTGCACAGCCTCCTCAGTGCAAATAATCATGCGCTGAGTGGATCCTAGGATTGAGCAGAGTATTGCTCCCCTCATTAGTAAGGGTTAAAAAGCGCTAAGCTGAGTCTTGCTCTCCGGGATGCCCGTCTCTACGCTCTGGTCTGAGTTAGTTTCTGCCTCTTTTGCAGTCACCCTTACTGGATATCTTCTCTGAAGAAATGTGATTGGAGACTCTGTGATCAGACAGGTTGTTGGCCAAGACTGTTGTGGGAGAGGAGATGGAAATCAGTTGCATGCAACAAGCAGCCAAAAAAAATAATTCATTTGCGTGGCCTCACGTTAAGGACATACTACTTCAAGTCGGACATCCAAGCAGTAATCTCCAAACCAGTGCTATTTTTTTTTTTTACAAGACAAAGGAATTCCAAACTCTGCAACTTTGACTGGGAAAAGTTTATGGAGCTTCATCAGTCCAAAAAGTTACACACCAGTTAGGCTAGAATACTATATAGACCTACACAAGAAAGTAACATTTGGTTAATATTCTGATGTTCAGAATACAGAAATGTTTAAAAATTATTTCTTGCAAATACCTGATGTAATGTCATGATATTACTTTGCGAAAGATATCCAATGTTTTGTGATGATTTCAAGGAAGTTTTTTTTTTTTTTTTTTTTTTACAGTTTTTTTGCACAATGTTCCTGAAATGTTTTGCCATTAATGGCTTTGTTTCAAATTTTCAATGCTGATTTAATCCTACATTAATGAAATTGTACCTCTTAAGTCAGATAAACTATGTTGCATAGTAAAATCCATGTTCTTTATGTGTGGCATATGGATAATCTCTCTCACATTTTTAAACATATTCTCCAGTTGTTTTTTTTTTTTTTCCCACAGTTTTGTAACTTAAAAAATAGCTAAAAAAAAAATACGATTGCTGCTACTAATAATAGTTCATAAGATCAGTACTGTTATTGTTGAAGGACTCACATTTAATCAATATTTTTAGGCCGTAGTGATGTGTCATTCAGGGTAACAAAATATTGTCATACAGTATAACATCAGTATTTTATATAAAAAAAACCAAACGTTTTGTTTTATTGACTCAGAGAGATGAAAACAAATCTCAAAGGATGACATGAAAGATACTTTTAATAGATTTTAGCATTTTTTCCCTGTAAGACAGGAAGTATTTGTGAATAAAAAACTATGAATTTTGAGTTGTACCTGTGATGCATCAAATATGTGGTATTCAGAATAAAATAATGTCATTTTCTTCTGGGTAGCTATATTTCTACAAATCTAAGCATGGACATATAACCTTGTGATTAAGTGTATTTAAAAAAATAATTTTATGCCCATTTTCCATAATGTTATACTAAATGACATTTTACTAGGGTACGTTCATATCAATCACAATAAAAATGAATTATTGGCTTTATTCTTGAATATAACTAATATAATGGCATAAGTGACACTCCAATGAACATAAAAAAGCCTTTTAGGGAATTGTAATTGCTGTTTTATTTTTAGCTACTTTGAAAACCTTATACGTCTTTGACCCACATACATTTTCTCATGCAGTGAAAAAAAAATAATTGTAGAGCAAGCGGACACTGACAATTTGTACAGTAAAAAGCGGGTTACCTTTTTTCATATAAAACAAAGTCTCATTCTTTCAAATTATGTCAACTTTATTATGAAATACAAGCAATAAATGTGGTGCTCTTTAATGTGGAAGACAGATCGCTGTAGCGCCACAGTTCAAGCAACACATGAACCGATTATCTGTTCCTCTTTACTATTAGTTATATCACAAAATAAACATGAATGAACATCAGAAGGTATGTTGAAAGATACAGTACAACTTACTGAAATGTATTATGTCTCATGTAATCGCTCAATCAGTGTTTCAACCACGGAAAGATGTCAATAAAACAGCTTGTAAACAATATGTCAGATGCTACATATACAGACAGATGGAAAAGTTGAACTATCATTTAAAAAAGAGGATACCTATGGAATCATGCGAGACATCAGCCATACAAGGTAAGATATGGGTAGGTTTTTAGTCTGGCCCACCATGGCGTGGTTATGCAATATTTGCATTGAATATTTGTGAGCAGGGGGTTTTCTGGACTTTACATATGCTACATATACTGTATGTACTGTATTAGCAATGGTAGGTTGCCGGTAAAGGACTCAGACATTGTGATTTCGCTTAGTGTTGACTGTTGAGTTGGATCTCTTTCCTCTCCTGATTTGTTTTTGTTTTCATTTTCCCACATAGCAGCTGCTCACACTCTACAATCAGAGTGGGTGCTCGTCATCTGTCAAAAGATTTCACTCTTTGTCTGGACACCCCTTTAGCCTCAGCCCTGTTGGTGGATCTGGCTCAGCACTTGGCGGCCTGACTGTTTGAGTTGATTAATAAAGCATTGTTGATTTGAATTCTTCACTTATGGGTCTCTTTTGCAGAGACAGAGACAGTCTTCTGTCTGCTTCAAAATTTGAAATGTTTCCTATCAAATGAGACCATGCACTTGATATCTTGTTTTTTTTTAAGCTATTACTTTTAAGAATGCCACTTAAAGGCATCTTTACACAGCTGAGTTCAGCCGGGTCTGAACCTGCTCAAAATTCTGTGTAAAGACACAATACCGCATAAAAGCAGACCTAAAATACTGACCCACCACAGCCCCTAGTATCAAAGGCAAATCTGATACTGTTTTGGTTCAGTGTAAATGAACCCGAGCTTGTGCTGCACTAAACTATGTCATTGTCATGACAACCAAAAGCATACCTGTCAGCTCAGGTGGCGTGAGAATCAAGAAGTGGGAGACAAAACATATAGACATCGCTGCATATTGTTTTAGGCAAATTAAAAAAATGCATACCAACAAGAGACAGTGAAGTAAAAGAGTCCTGTACTCACATTGTGAAGTCTCTGTTTTTTAATCTTCCTTTGAAAAGGCAGATCAACGTTTCTCTCAGATACGGTAAATGCTTAACCCAACTGGCGTCACTGTAATTGTGTATTGTTATATTACATTCCAAAAATCCTCTTCTTGAGGATGATATTTCGCCCACACATGACGGTCTGGTGACATCTGCTGTCCTGCCTGAAATGCTAATGCTAGCATCAATGTTTGTTTGTTGTGCCTGCTCCTTAGTGACTTTCTGGCTCTTTGAAAAAACGTTCACCCTCTTTTAATCCTGGGGTGATGTACCCGGTGTAATAATTCATAACTTCTTTGTAGTGTTTGTTCCATCTAGAACAATTTTATTAAAAAAATAGAAAATAACTATCAGTACCAAAGATGACAAACATCAAAGTGCGCGCTACAACACTCAGAAAAGTTCGTATTTTTATTTATTTCATGTTTTACAGACTATTATTTCAATATTTATAAAATTAAAATCTCCAATTTGTAACACTTTGTTAAAACTGTAATTTTAAAATAGTTATGTTCAAAGCATCTGTTCCCTTGATTTCAATTCCTGTGTAAATGCATTTATGCCACTTCAGAGCAGCATTAAACAGACTGTGTAAATGTACATTTTTGTCAGTGTCACGAACGTGGCTCTCGCGCCTCCTCCTCCGCACCACCGGAGGGAGCCGTCACCTGAATATTGACTGGTTTACATTCGGACTACGTTTCCCATAGGCCCTCATTCCTGGGACTGATTGCGCACACACCTGTACCTCATTACACTCACGCTATTTAAGACACACACACACACTCACCCGTTGCGAAGTCTTGATTTGCCCCGGTGATCACTACTGAGCGTTTTCTTGTGGATTGTACTTCTGTTGCCGTTGGACTGTTTATTGGACTGTGTTTGTTTGCCGCCTGCCCTGATCCTTGCCTGCTGTTTGGACTGTGTTTGTTTGCCGCCTGCCTCGACCATCGCCTGTAACTCTACTCTGTTTGTCTGCCGCCTGCCTCGACCATTGCCTGCCCCTGTTTATGTCTCTGCCTTTGCCCCTGTCTGCGTTGGTGTTTATCTTAATAAAGCTGCAAATGGATCCTCATTCTGCCGACCCGTCATTACAGAAGACTTCACCATACAGCGATCCAGCAGCGATCATGCAAATTTCCTCCGAGCTGTCTGCCCAAGCCAACCAGCTCACGGTTCACCAACATCAATTGAATCGTTTGACTTCCCTTACCGAGGAGCTGGTGAAAACTCTGCAGGGCCTTCGATTCAACGCCACCGAGGCCGCCACGCCACCGTCTGCAGCCACCGTCAGTCAAGCCTTCACTACCGCTCCCGCCGTGAATCCACGCCTCGCACTCCCGGAGAAGTTTGACGGCAACCCCGCTAAATGTAAGGGATTTCTTCTCCAATGTTCTCTCTTTGTCAACCAGCAGCCATCTCTCTATCCCACTGAATCCAGTCGAATCTCCTTTGTATGCTCCCTGTTGACCGGTCGAGTGCTGGATTGGGCCACGGCGGTATGGCGAGAGGATGGTTCTGTGTTTCCCACCTTCTCGGCCTTCCTACGAAGCTTCAAGGAAGTGTTCGAACATCCTGAGGGAGGCAAGAGCGCTGGGGATCTACTGCTGTCGCTGAGTCAAGGGAAAACCACGGCCGCGGATTATGCTTTAAATTTCCGAACCCTCGCCGCACAGACAAACTGGGTGGAAGACACGCTGAAACTGCTGTTTCGAAAGGGGCTGTCTCTAGAACTGCAAGCCGAGCTCGCATGCCGCGACGAGGGAAGATCGCTCAACGAATTCATCGACCTCGCTATACACATTGACAATCTTCTCCGCTCTCGACGCCCTGTTCAGCTGTCCGCTCAGACCACGCCTCCCTCGGAACCCATGCAGCTCGGATTCACTCCGCTTCGCCCAGAGGAACGCGAGAGGAGACGACAACTTCATCTGTGCCTCTACTGCGGCCAAGCTGGTCACATCAAGATCAACTGCCCCATTTGACCCACTCCGTCTAACCCAAAAGCGGTGAGTTCTCCACCTCCCACCGCTTATTCCACTAACTGCCTCAAAATTCCCATACAAATAACTCTGAATGATCTACGCATAACTACGCACGCACTTCTGGACTCTGGTGCTGCGGGCAACTTCATGTCTGATACTTTCATCAACGAACACAACATCACATTAACAGACTGTAACTCTCCATTGACAGTGGAGGCGCTAGATGGGAGACCCGTCGGTGGTGGAAGAGTGGCGCACATCACTGCCGAATTGACCCTACAGGTGGGAGCCCTTCACCACGAGCTCATCCAATTCTACGTCATCCACTCACCCAGCAACCCAGTCATCCTTGGTCTCCCGTGGCTCAGAACCCACAACCCGCTAATCTCCTGGAAGGAGGGTCAGATCGTACAGTGGGACGCCGCCTGTCACAATCGCTGTCTGAAACGGATCACTCCCTTACCTGTGCAGACCGTCATCGTTCACGAGTCCGACACCACTGAGCCCGACATACCTGCTGAGTATGCTGATCTAGCAGTCACGTTTAGCAAAAGCAGGTCCACCGAACTACCACCTCATCGCTCTAGTGACTGTGCCATAGATCTCCTACCTGGTACGACACCCCCCAAGGGCAGAATATTTCCCCTGTCACAGCCTGAGTCTGCCGCCATGAAAGCATTCATAGAGGAGGAGCTGGCCAAAGGATTTATTCGACCTTCTACCTCCCCGGCGGCGTCCGGCTTCTTCTTCGTTAAGAAAAAGGACGGCAGTCTTCGGCCCTGCATCGACTATCGAGGTCTGAATGATATCACCGTGAAGTTCCGCTATCCTTTGCCATTGGTCCCCGCAGCCCTGGAGCAGTTGAGACAGGCCAGGTACTTTACCAAGCTGGATCTCCGGTGTGCGTACAATTTGATTCGCATCCGAGAGGGGGATGAATGGAAGACGGCTTTCTCCACCACCACCGGTCACTATGAGACCCTCGTTATGCCCTTCGGGCTGGCCAACAGTCCCTCTGTCTTTCAGTCTTTTATCAATGACGTCTTCCGGGACATGCTCAATCGTTGGGTCATCGTCTACATTGACGACATACTCATCTACTCCAAGACCCTCGAGGAACACGTCCAACATGTCCGGTCCGTACTGCAGCGGCTCATTCAACACAAACTGTATGCCAAAGCCGAAAAATGTGAATTCCACCGCACCTCCACCTCATTCCTGGGATACGTCGTCAGTCAAGAGGGAGTGGCGATGGACGACAACAAGGTGAGGGCGGTGCTTGAGTGGCCTCAACCACGCACACTAAAGGAACTACAGCGGTTTCTGGGGTTCGCCAACTTCTACAGGCGGTTCATACGGAACTTCAGTGGCACGCCGCTCCGTTAACGTCCATGACCAAACGACAGTCCACACGCCTTTCCTGGTCCCACGAGGCGGTGCACGCCTTTCAAGAATTAAAGGAACGATTCACCACAGCACCCATTCTGCGCCACCCAAACCCAGAACTCCCCTTCATAGTCGAGGTCGACGCCTCCAACACAGGCATTGGGGCCATACTCTCACAACGTCATGGTAATCCCGCGAAGATGTTCCCCTGTGCATTCTACTCCAGGAAATTGTCAGCGGCAGAGCGCAATTACGATGTAGGCAAGTCAGATGTAAATGTACAGATTTTGTTTCTGTGTCACCTTTGCTGTGTAAAGATGTAAAATCATTAAAAATGCCTTCAGGGTTTACTAAAAGTAGAAAGCCAGTAGAAATTTGCAAAGAAAAGGAATGGTTTTAGGACTTTGTGAGAGCCAAGCATCGACCAGTGAGAACTGATCCTTACCTTTGTGGGGATCATGCAAATTCTTTTCACTAGGTGATGGAGCCCAAGAAAGGATCCAAGTGGGCATGGAAAGAACTTTTCCACCTTGGCATCCTGGATGTGTACACAAAGATGATACCTGCTACACGCGATGATACACTGGCTAAAGAGGAGGGACAGATGATACTGGTCTCCAGTACAAAGCCAGACAAAAGCCCTATTCGGACAATAATTGTTTCTCACATGGATGTCTGTAAAAATAAATCTGCATGGCACCTCAGTGATAAAAACTCATGCATTCAGTTGGTGATTTATCCACGGTAGAGGAGCAAGTTTAGTGATCCTACAAATCCAGGAACGCGCTGCTCACATGGTCACATGAGTGTCTGCTGTACATAAAATGTCATATGCTTGGAATATTGTGAATAAATTAATATCTAATTTAATAATAGGAAAATAATTTCCTGTTTATTATGTGATTATTTAAAGGGGACCTATTATGCAAAATTCACTTTTGCATGGTGTTTGGACATAAATGTGTGTTGGCAGTTTGTGTACACAACCACCCTATAATGATAAAAATCCAACCACTCCTTTTTTTTTTAATCCCCATAAATCATAAGCAATGTCTCAGAACAAGTCGTTTGCAGGGTCCTGGCAATGTGATGTCACATTAGCCACAGGTCACGAATGTTGACAGACACTGCCATTTTAACATAGAACCGCTCTGAGCGAGTTCACAGCGAGTTGTACACAGTCTGCCATTGCTGCACTGACGAGAATGTCTCCCAAGCGTTTTAGGTGTTCTGTAGCTGGATGGATTAATCCACAGAGCTCTCTCAATTTACTCCCGAAATTTGAGCCGCTGAAGACGAGGTGGATTCATTTTGTTTTCGAAGAAAATGCTCCCTCAACTCTACCGAAATTCGTTTATGTCTGTGCGAATCATTTCACACCGGAATGCTTTGTGAACGAATGTCAATACAAAGGGACAATACAAAACAGAGGTTGTGCTAAAAATTTGTTACTCAAGGATAGATCAGTACAAACTGTTCATGATCCAGCTTACAGTCTCCAAAGTGATACTGGATACGGCAGTAATGAAGGTGAGAGCACTTTATTACAGTTCATCGGAGTTGATTTACGGATATAAAGTTTACCAGTTTATTAAGCACCACCCGAAAAGGCATTAGGTCTTTATATATTTGTTTACTGTTAGTTGTAACGAGTGTTTCTGTGTACTTCGCTATGTATGTTGATGATAATAGAAAGGAGAGTTTGTTATAATATATAATATTTTAATGCACACTGTGTTTTATTAAGCTCTTACAGTGATTTTCTAGAGTGAAAACAGACGCTTCATATTTTGTGTGAAGTACAATAAATGTTACAAAACTCATCGGTAAACAGGCTTGTATTACTATAGTTGATAAAAACAAGAAGACATTACAAGTTATAACCGTAATTAAACTAAACTATACCTGTTCTATCTCCATACAGCATATATTCACAGTTTCTGACATTATAGTGTGTCCCGACTGACTCCTGACACCGGAGAATGAGCTCTTGAAGCTCCGTCCTCTTAGGCTGAGCGCAGCAGCTCATTTGCATTTAAAGGGCACACACTGAAACGGCGCGTTTTTGCTCACCCCCCAAAAGTGGCAATTTTAACATGCTATAAAAAATGATCTGTGGGGTATTTTGAGCTAAAATTTAACATACTCTGGGGACATCAGAGACTTATTTTACATCTTGTAAAAGGGGGCATAATAAATCTGTTTAAAAATAGGAAGATAGACATGCTATAGTTGAAATGGTTTTGTCTTGCAGTTTAACTCAAAATGATGGACATATAAAAAGAAAAATATGGAAATTAATAAGTCAATGCAGCCTCTTATTTACATAAGGTAATCATTAAGCTGCTTGGTTTATATTTTTAATGTATATAATCATATATATTTTAAAATTGTGTTGCTGTAATGGCCAATTTCAAATGTGTACGTGCTTTTTTTCCCCTCTTTCTCTTTTCGCTGAGGTGGAGTGGTGATGAAATATTGTTCTTGTAAATACTTCCCAGCATTTCAGTATTAAAAGTGTACATATTTAAAATGCATGCAAACTACAGTGAAGCGCAACAGTTATCGTACGGTGTTCAGCAGTGGTCAAAAATGATTTAAACAGTGAACTTTGTATTGATATCCTTTAATAGTGATGGAGTATTTCATCCATCCTATAGAAAACAATTGTTTGCTTACTATAAAAGCTAGAAGTGTTTTGAGGCCTCTTGGCCTATGTAACTGTAAGGGTCAGACAAGTTTACTTGGCCACTGAGCATATTCTGTTGGTAATTTTCCACCAGACAACAGGTGGCTGTGAAATGACCATTGTTAAGTGCGTCATATGAAGGCTTCTTGCCTCTGGGGTGTATTGACTGGTTTGATACAATGTTTCATTTGGCCCATGGGAAAAGGGTTGACCATCAAATTGGCAGAAGGCCCATGAGAAATTAAGTCAAAAGATGTACAGTAGCTAGAAGTTGGTCACCCTTACTAAGAAAATTGTCTCTTACATAAGCAACACCTGCAATCATATTAGTGAAATGATTATGGTAGAAAGGTCAGCAAGTAGATGGGAAAGATGTGTGAGGGGAGAGCACCTTTAAGTGAGAATATCGGAAAATGTAAGGGTGGAGATTACCATCCAATAATATTATTTTGGTGTGTTTTAAGAGATAAGAAAAATGTATAAAAACTGTGCCCCAGCTAAGAGAGATTCAGATGTGGAGCTGGCATCTCACTTTGTTGCTTGACAATAAAGTTAAATACTTCTGAGACCTGGAACTTCAACTCTGTGAGTTTTTCTTCGAGACCAGAGCTGAAAAGACACAGAGACATCGAATTTGCCACGACAATAGCTGCCTGAATCATAATAAAGCACTGTCCGCTGTTGGCCAGAGGACTGGCTCCCCGACTGAGCCTGGTTTCTCCCAAGGTTTTTTACTCCATTTTAACACCTGTTTGCCACCTGATGTCACCTGTTGGAGTTTGGGTTCCTTGCCGCTGTCGCCTTTGGCTTGCTTAGTTGGGGACACTTGACATTTGATATTCAACAGTGTTTTAATCTGCCTGCATTGACACCATTGTATGCGAACTGAACTGAGCTGGATGATGACATCACTGTTCACTCCAGTGCTGATATAGATAAATTAACTAAATTAATAACTATTGATTCTTACAACCGAATGAATCAATACTGAATTTACTTAAGATGGACAATGACACCATTTTCTTTAAGAGCTGCTGTGCAGCCAAAATTATATACCAGTGATCACTGTAAAGCTGCTTTGACACAATCTGCATTGTAAAAAGCGTTATATAAATAAAGGTGACTTGTAAACTCAGAGATGTGGATTCGGACGTCAGTTAAATTACCACACGACCTTGGCGTTTGTCAAAAACCAGTAGGTAATTCGGCCGGGGATGTTTACGCTGGTGGTGGGAGGAAAACACTGACGTTCTGAATTCAGACAGCAATAAAATTACAGACTAGCCTCTGTAAATGTTGAAAATGTCCCCATGTCCTGATGTGCCCTTAGATTTTCCATAGGTGAAGAACATGACTGGTTAGGTTTTCATTCTGTTCTGTGGAGTGGTTATTTGCTTTTCTACTTTTGTTTAGTTCATGTGCTTACTTTCTGTTTCCTAACAGAAAGTAAGCTGATTACAGTTTGTTGCCATAGTTACTGAATAGTTCCTCCTGATTTCATTTAGCTCCCTTTGTTTCCCCTTGGTATACATTGCCCTGTGTTTTAGTCACTCCTGTTCAATTTTCATTTATGCATTGTGCAGTTTGAGTTAATTATAGTGCTTTCCTGAGTTTTTGAGTTTAATAAAGACTGTTATTTGGATCTCCTTCATCTTAGTGCGTGATTACCACCACACCTAACAATGACCATTGTTGCTATGATTTATTACAACCATGGACATTAGGACTATAAACAAAGACAACAACATTTGTAGTAACAAACCGTCCAGTGATAATGTAAATGGATTGTGATGTCTAGTTAACTTGTGCAAGATAATTGGGCCCTCGGTGATGTCAGGTATCTTTTGGTCCACCCTGATCTTACGCCTGTGCCCCTTGAGTGTGCCCCACCTAGTGCTATTTGGTGTGTTTATTAGCAAGATAGAAAGTTTGACCTTGACTATAGTTACAGCAACAAACATTTAGAGGGCCCTTGAGATTAATCTAGCCAAATAAACAGACCAGTAATGAATTAGAGCTATTGAGAGTTTTTTTTTTTTTTTTACAAATGGAAACCAATTGATCATATTTCTGCTGTTCTCCACAGAGTTTACAGGCATACTCAGGATTAGGCCTGCCACAAGACATGATACTTATTATCAGTGTTAGGGAAAGTTACTGTTACTTTTTCTCACATGGGCTGGGCTTGCTTGTTTGTTTTTTAATAACAACAAAAAAAGTTCTATTTTTGCCAAATGTTAAGGTGTACAAAAAGAGGACAAAATCCCCTGCACTCACACGATATGTATAGCCCATATATCAGTGCAGAGGTCTGTCGTGTACGGATGACAAAATTCCCTGACACTGTCACGATATAGCCTCTTGTGTCAGTGCAGTGGTTTGTCATGTACAGCAGACAAAATGCCCAGCACCTACACGACATAGCCTCCTGTACAGAAGACAAAATTCCCTGTGCTCACCTCACACGTTCTAAGCAGCCCCATGTCTCAGTGCAGTGTTCAGTCATGTACAGAAGAGCAGATGCTTGGCACTCCGGCTAAGACCGGGCTATGTGCTTTAGTCACTTTCTACTTCCTTAAGGTCAGGTCATTTCCCCACCCGCTTTGTCTTCCGAGCCGCCAACCTCACATGACGCTGACGCTCTGAATGCTGTTTGCCCTGTCAGGGCTTTATGAGGATATGCTATGGTGGCTGTACTAAAGGACGTGCAGTATCTAAATCAATAAGGATTTAATTCTGTTCCCGCAGCATCACTGTCACAATATTGAAGTGACCGCTCCAGAAAGGGAACGTCTCTGTTGTAACCTCGTCTCCCAGAGAAACGGCGGTGCCATTCATCGCTTCTATGATAAGCACTGGCTGTGCTGCTGCTTTGTGAGGAAGTGTGTTGCGTACTCTACCGCTACTTACGCTGGTGCTGCGCTATTCTTTGCCTTCTATGTTCAACACGGGCTGGCCGCTGTTATTCATGAGGAGTGTAGTGTCGCTTACACTGTTCACTGTACACTCTGGCGCTGATGCCGGCTATAGCCCTCACGATGCACTAGAAAAGGCTATAGCGCTGTCCAATGCCAAGTCTCTCTGCACTCGCTCTATGCGACTTATCTAGCCACGCCTCAGCCCCTTGCATAGGGCCTGAGCCAGCTATGAATCCAGAAAACGATCATGGCCATAACACCCCCTTTTGTAATCAGAACTAGTTGCCTTTGAGCAATGACTGTTGCGTTGTGTGGCGTGACAGCTGTAGACAGGTTTTACAATCTGGAAATTCCCTTTTCGCACCGCATGGCTGTCTGTGGAGGGGAAGACGGCTGAGCAGCCATTGGATGTCTGAAAGGCTTTGTGGCCACGCCCCTCTCTGGCACATGTCTCAACTAGGTCGTATAGACTGATGTGCAGCGCCACTGCTTGCACTATTATCTACTGCAGGGGTTCCCAACCACATTCCGGGAGCCCCCCCCAACACTGCATGTTTTCCATGTCTCCTTAATCAAACACACCTGATTCAGATCATCAGCTCATTAGTAGAGACTCCAAGACCTGAAATGGGTGTGTCAGAGAAAGGAGAGATACAAAATATGCAGTGTTGGGGGGCCTCCAGGAACGTGGTTGGGAACCACTGATCTACTGCATATGCAAACTGATGCATTCACGACACAGCCTTCTGTGTTCTCTTATTTCTGAAGTGCTACAGCTGTAGCTATCGTAAGAGCTGGTTTAATATGTATGCACCAATACGCTTGTTGCTTATTATTCCACGCTCTGCATTTCATTAATCCAGCATTGCTCGACTGTGTGTAGCTGAACGGTGTTCATGACATCATCTTGGCCCTCTGCCAGCTTGATGTCTGGTGTTTCAACAAGGTCTGGTACCTGGCCGAAGCGAGGTGGAGCGTGCGTTCTGAATGAATCCGGATGATCGACTCATCATAGTCCATTCAGAGAGTGTATTAATCCATCTCATCTTCTGCTTCTCATCCTAAAAACCAGAGAGTAGAACTGGGGTTTGTTGTGATGTGAGCTCGCATTTCACAGGGGCGCTCACAGTTTGTAACTTACCTCCGCTCATTTCGAGCCAAGATGTTTCTACCTTTAGGTGTTCTCAGGAAGCTCTCAGGCTGATGGCTGCGGCTTAAGCTGAGTGTTTTGCTATGCTCTCACTAACATGATGAAGATAGCGAGACTATCATCTCTCTTATGTCTGTTCTCAAGTCCCCTGCTCGTTGTGGGTGTCAGGAGCAGTAATGGCCTGTGTGTCAGGAACGTTTCGCTGTGCAGCTGGATTATATCAGTGTGCCTGAAATGTCTCTCTTTATGGTCAGACAGCCCCGTCAGTGGCCTTGCAAGAATACTTGGTAGGCGACTGTATGCCCTCCCTTTTTTTAAGTATACAGCTATAATGGCTTGACACCTTCATATTCACTCATAATGCACTGTGCACATAATGCAATTTCTAGTGGCACAAGGAGGCTGATCACCTCTCGCCTTTCTGCATGATCATCTCGTGCTGGGCACTCTGGTCAGTTCTGTGATTTGAATGTCTCCTTGCTCGCATCACGATGTGGCCTTGCAAGAGGATTATATCTACAACGTGAACTGATGTTGTGGGTGGTGTCAAATAGGTCATATGACTATTACAACAGTTGTTGATGCCCCTGCTAAGTGGTGTTCAACTAGGCTGTGTACGATTGAAAATATCCAAAGATATTTTAAAATGAACAAAGACATTTGCTTTCCATTTCCAACCCCCTCTAAGGGCCATTTTGGAATTCCTAAAGACACAAAGGTCACAGTGGGAAAAATGACGATACTCAGCACATTAAATCAGCACAATTGCGCAGCGGAGGTACAGAAGGGCACACAGGCTATTTCAACCTTCAATGTAATGTTAATGTACAGTGTTCCACAGTTACATGCACCACTTATTTTTAACTGATGTACAGTGTTTCTGTTTATGTAATAAAATGTGTAATAATAATAATAATAATAAAAATACATATAAAGAAATATGAATAAGTCACATTATCATAATTCCCCCCGTTAGGCTACTGCCTGAACTTCGCATTATTTGTAGCGCACCCATCCATAATTGCAGTAAAATTTGTACTTAATTGTCACCTTAAATATGTCACTTTAATGTGTGTCAATTTTAGTAAAATGAAATGAGCTCCATTCCTCTACGGGAGTAGCTCACAGACTCAAGGGAGCATAAGACAGTATATTTAGAGCCCATGATATGCGTCAAGCTTTTATTTCTCTCTAACGTATAAGACAAGGCATTTTCTTGGCATTAGCAGTGGCATTAACAATGGTTTTGCTTCACTCCACAGTGTTATATTTGTTACCTCAGTTTTAGCAAACTCATTTGTAGAATACTGTGTATGAAAGAGTTTTATTCAGCATGAAGGATCTTTCTGCAGAAAATATTTCTTTCACAGACTTCAAATTGATTGGTTTCTACAGCCTGGGAGAATGGAGGCCTTTTTTATTTATCCCTTTCTTTCTGATGTTTTTATTGTCTATCACAGCAAATTCTATTATCATATATTTAATCAAATCTCAAAAGTCTCTGCATTCTCCTATGTATGTACTAATAGGTGTCATGGCAGTGTTAGACTTGATCTTGCCAGTATTTTTTGTACCTAACATGCTTCTTAGCTTTTTATTTAATTGGACTGAGATATCTCTGACTGGTTGTTTGATACAAATGTTTGGCATTCATTTTGTTGGAGCATTTCAGTCAACTTTGCTTTTGTGGATGGCACTGGATCGCTACTTTGCAATTTGCAAACCTCTTTATTATCATAAATACATGGAAATTGCTAATTTTTTAAAATTTGTTTTTCTTCCCTTAATCAGAAATGGATTCCTGATGGTCATCATGGTCTCTCTAGCAGGAAAACTGTCATTTTGTAGAAATACTATTGATCACTGTTTATGTGAGCACATGGCATTGGTTCAGTTAGCATGTGGAGATACATCTGTTAATAATATTGTAGGACTTCTCTCTGCTTTTCTTATCCCAACTGCAGACTTTATTCTCATTACTGTTTCCTATGTTGTGATTTTCTCCTCTGTGTTTAGATCTGGTAAGGCTCATTTAAAGGCCATTAATACCTGCATTACTCATATCATTGTTATGACACTTAGTTTGACTTCTGCCTTGATTGCATTTTTGTCATACAGAATAAGAAATAATGTTTCTTCTAGCAACCGTATATTTATGAGCATAATATACATTCTGTTTCCAAGTTGTTTTAACCCAATAATCTATGGATGGAGAACAAAGGAAATAAGGCAAACATTTCACAAGTTTATAAAGAATGGAAAGGTTTTGCCTTTTTTAAATAAGTGAATGGCTATTAAAAAATGAATGGATATTACAAAGTGAAAATAAGCTATTGTAATATACGTAAAGCATATATGTAAAGCATATCCATTTAGGCTTTGTTAACCTAAACTATTATCAATGTACTGTCAATTTGTAAAACCTTTTAAAAGTGGGAACTTTAGCAACAAGTGGCAAAAAGGCCATACTCTTACAAAAAACATTTTCTGTTTTTCATCCAAGTCACAATTATAGACAAACGCAATCTGACTCAACTACACACAAACAGTTTTCATAATGTTATTCAAGACATTAAGTGATCATTAACAGGGCAGGAAAATTAACTGAACTTCTGTGTTCTGACTCTTCTCTCTGTGGACAGTTAAGACTTTAACAATAGCACTGTTCATCAATACCAAATCATCTTTCCAATTGTGAAGCATGGTAGAAGGAACACCGTGATTTAGTGCTTGCTTAGCTGCCTTAGGATGTGGACACTTTGCTGTGATTGAAGGGACAATGGATTCAAAAGTGTATCAAGACAGGAGAAGGAGACTCTGAGCACTTCATTTCATGACATGAAGCTTCAGAGAGGTTGGGTGATGCAACAAGACACAAGTAAATCCCCAAGCACACAAGTAAATCAACTTAAGAACGGATATAGTTGGTAAATTCAGACGTTCACTGTCTCCATCCTGCACTGGGAATGATTATTCAATAAAAATATGAAAATGATTATTGCGTTATTATAAAAGTAAGCAAACGCAAGTGTTATTAAATTGTGTTTGTTTATAATTGTGTGTTAAATTAAGATCAGACAACATTTTATGAGTAATCTATGTAGAAATCTAACTTATTCTTTCCACTGTATATTTTTACAGAAGTACGGATAGGAATTGGGGGAAAAAAAGATTCTGGTTCCTTTGTGATCCATGACAAAGCTTCTAGTACTTTTGAAGAAGCATCCATTGCCTTTAAATATAATTATATATTTATATATAAAAATATATATAAAATATACATATTTTTTGGTGTTGCTTCCAAATAAACATAGTATTTATTACAACTAAACTATGTTCAAAATATATATCTTTTACTAGACATTGACCCTCATTTATCAAACGATCGTACGCCAGAAAACTGTGCGTATGCTCATTTCCAAGCAAAATTTGGCATTTATCAATATGAGCATGAGCCTCAGCTCATGTACGCAAGTTTTTGAACCGGCACAGCAGATGAATTGTTGCGGAGAATTGTTATTATGACAGCATTTTTAACTGGAATCATATGAATATGAAGCCACATAATTTACAAATGTCTTACAAATATTACAACGCTTACGAAAATGAACCATGGTTTTATTGTAGTAAAACCATGCTTATTTTTTGTAAGGGAAAGTGTCATAACCTATCCCTAAATTAATTTGTTTTTCTCATTGATTAAAAGCAAATATAATTAAACAATTGAAAGCAATGGACTAACGTATTTGCAGTGTGATTGGTTAGGTTTTCATTCCATCACCTATATAACAAGAAAATTTGACTCATTTCAAATCTCAAAAATGGCACAATTTCGATAAGCGCAGCTACGCGCTCTTCGATCGGCGTCAGAACAAGGCTGGTGTCTGGCTGGCCTCCTCCAGTCTCTGTGATGCTGCGTTTCAGGACTGCAACACGCCTTTTGGTTGCGAGCTTCAAGTCTGATCATTTCTTCTTGACCTAAATGTAATAATTTTTGGACGTACTATAAACAATTGTTGTATTTACTGTTTAATGCAATGATACAATGTTATGGGTCATTACTTTTTTTGAGAACCAATTAAAATTTTCAAACCTCAGCTGGTGTTCGGCTCTCTATGCCACACTGTTGACCACATCAGTGATTTTTTTTCCAAATTGCGTTCTTCTGACCTCCTTCGATGCCACTCTTTAAACTCCTGAATAGTACAAGGCTGTGATTTTGAACTTGTGTCATTAGCATTTCAATCTCCAGATCGGAAAAATTCCTTTTCTTGGCCTGGTTTCGTTTCTCCATGTCATAAAGTTTGGGGGCAGGACTACTAATTAATGAATTTATAGGGGCGTGATATTCAAATGACGATCGTTTTCAGCCGCCACATATATAAACACCCGTTCATTCGTGCGACGGAATTGGCTGCATACGAAAGTTTAATGAATCACACGTGAGCACTGTCGTAAGCGGATTTTTCTGTTCAAATGTACGCTGGTTTCTACGTTCGTTTGATAAATGAGGGCCATTGTTATTCAAACAACCAGTCAGTAAACAGACAAATTTCACAAACCTTCTCACAAATTTCACAAATTAGTCTCTGACTAATTTAGTAGATCATTAGACAAACTACATGTTACTACTATTGCTTAACATTGCACAAAACAAAGACAATACACTATTTTAGTATGGTGTTCCCAACATGATTCCATGAGTATTCGTATGTATTGTATAGGGATGTGCCTAAAGCCAAATATATGGTGACCAGGAGGAGACATGTTTGGTTCACTTTTTTTTTTTTTATCGTGGCCATGGCATATTAACTTATGGGAACGGGTTATGTCATGGTCACAAGACATTCAGTTGTGGTCACGAGATATTGATCTGTGGATATGTGATAAAATGTTGCCATGAGATCATTTTGTTGAGGTAACGACATCCTTATGTCATGGCCACGTGATGTGAGTTTGTGAATTTTTTTTCTTTTAATTTACTGGATATCTAAAGTTTACCAATAAATACAAATCAACATTTAATCCATAACTAGCTATTGTCACACTGTGGCAAAGCATGGTTAAACAGGAATATGATGAAGATGAAATAGGAATAAACAGGCTTTATTATAAGAACTAAACTTGTGCATTAACGAGAACCGACCGAGAGAACTAGAACACAGCAACTTATATACAAAGGAAAACGAGGGTAATTAATGATACACAGCTGAACCGAAAAATAATCATTACTGTTACCATGACAACTAAAGAGTGGCGGGAAAACTGAACAAAGGAAGACATGTGACTAAAGGCGGGCATACACTGTGCGATTTCTGTGCGATTTCAGCAAGGTTACCAACTCACACTGTACGAGTAGATCACGTGTGATGTAAAGCCAAAGTGCACGATTTATGTGCTCACACTATGTGGTCCGATAGTCGAGTTGTGACTTGACTGCTCACACTATGCATTTGAAATATGCACGATAAACCCCAGTAGCCTACTGGGTTGCACCGACTTGACCATATGTTTCCAGAGATATCATTAAAAGCATTAGCTGGATATCAAGAGAATTTAACATTTCCAATTTATATATTAAATTATTATTAGGGTAGGCCTACGTTTATTATTAAATTGATATTAAAATTCATTTGGCCCACAATAGACTAATTTCATAGCGCATCACTGCACAACTGACGTGCTGCAAAGACTATAAAACAAAAGATTTGATAGATTAGCTTATTCCTCATTGAAAATGATTTAAAGACATTTATACAATGAATTATAGGCCTATAATTAAAATTATTAAGTCTATAATATGTCCGACCACTGCAATCAGTCAATGAAAAGCAGCTTCATTTCAAAAACAACTTGTTTAACATGAAATACTTCTCATGTTTTTTCACTACGTACAGTATATGGGCCACAAGAGAAATATTAAGAAAATAAATGAAGACACAGCCGTTATCAGCATGCTGAAGTAGGATTTATCTCTCGTTGTCTCTGAGAGAATATGCACCGATAGCTCGTCAGTTTTACTTTTATTTTCTGTAGAGACTTCTTCATCGGCATAACTCCCGCGCAAAGTTTGCACATTGCTTGTGTGATATCCACTGAATGGTTTAAAATGGAAAAAATTCCAAAATTGCGATGTGACATTTTTCTTTATCACCAATTGCCAAATGATGGACAACGGTTCACATTTCCCATGATAATAAAATTAAGTAAATATTAAATAGCCTAAATGAGTAAATAGAAAGTGAAAAATGAAACAAGTAAATTAATGATCAAATAAATTAATACAAGGGACGCCATATAGCCAGAGATTGTATATTATAGGGAGATGAGAGGGTCTGTATCTCTTACCACTGGAGAAAGCGTAACAGCTAACTTAATCACGTGCGGCACCTCTCAGCCTATTGTGTAATGGCAGTGACATCAGTGCCCGCCATTCAAAACTCCTTCCCTGTGTACCGCCTATGCGTACCACCAGAGCCGGAGCGTTAGCATTAGCCATTACACTTTTTTGGCTAAAGGTTGCAGGCTTGCCTTCCAGTGGCTTTGGTATAGCCTATATATGTAGGCCTACACACAGGTGGCTTGGAAGACGTGGGTAATAGCCTATGGTTTATCCATTATGCAAAACGAACTGGAGGTAAGCAACAGTTTGCTAAATTTCAGCTAGTCTGATAGCTGCAGAACTTAAAGATCTCGCTCTTTCATTTTTTTTTTTTTTTCCTCTTTTCTTGCTGTATTAATGAAATGGTTCAATTTCTATTTTCATGCAGGCGCAGTGAGGGAAAAAACACAGAGTTTAGGGCAATCGGTTCGTAGCTCTGCTTCAACTGTGCGATATACTCACGAGGGGCGACCAAAATTTCTGACATGCCAGAAATTCATCCGACCATTCAATTGCCAGTCAGGAGAGATTTATCGCCTCTTGGTTCCCCCTGTACACTGCATGAACACAGCACGACAAACAACGCACGACAAAGATGAGAATCGACCCGACTCAAAAAAAAAAAAAAAAAAAAAAGTCGCACAAGTCAGAATTCGGCTCAAAATCGGACGAAAATCGCACAATGTATGCCCAGCTTAATGAAAACAAACTGAATGTCCATGGAAACTAAAACAAACTAAACATTACTGTGACAGCTATAGTTATCTCTGTTGACTGACTGCTTCATACATGTTTAATTTGCAACTCTGCTACCCCTTCTTAATCCTAATCCATAACACTCAGCCTTACTGGCAGAGGAAACACAATTAAAAGGAGAATTGTTTAAAATACTTGTACGTTGGGTTTAAAATGAAGACAAGAAAACAGAGGATATAAAATAGCATATGTATTTACACCAAAAGAAATGACATTAAACTAAAACAACACAAGATATAAAAAGAGTCCTTAGACTGGTAAAAGCATAGAGTCCATCAGTTCCATACCATTAAAAAAGTCCATAGAAAGCTCTGTGTGTTGATAGTCTAATGTGTCCACTCGTGTATATGTTACACATATAGAAAGGTGCAGGAGTCGTTTCTGGTGCAACACATTTAATAAGTTTGCTTTGCATGCAAATCTGCAAGGAAAGAAGTAACAGGATAAAGTCAACCACATATGGAGCGTCTCAATTCTGTGTGTTAGCTATCTGCTCGTCTCGCATTAACTGCTTTATTATACTATCATAAACTCAGTTTAACATTTTCTAAATGCTCTATAACATTCCCTGTTGTCACAAACAAATGTAAACGGGTCAATGACGTGACGCTCATTTTTTTGTGTCCATATAGTTTAATTAAATTTAAAAGGGTTAAAATTGTAAAATAAATTAGCAAATTAATTGCATACATTCTCTTTTTTGAGGACGAAGTAAAATGTATGGTTTTAATCAATTTTGAGAGAATATTTGGGGATTGATTGCAAAAATGTCAATGTGGTGTAACCGTAAAAACTGTGTACCAAATAATTCATCTTGTTTAAAAAAGGTGAAATTCTCAATAAAACACCATATCAGCTAGCTTGGCATAATCTTACATTAGAACAATTTAATAGTATATAAAAATAAATTGAACACCATTGTTCTGATTATAAATAATTTGGGGAATCATAGGAGTCAAGTCAAATTAGTGAAGTGTCAAGGTGGTGTAACCACCATTCAAGGAGCCATTTTGTTAATATTGAGCAAGAAGACCATGTGGCAGGAAATTATATCACAGAGAAGGACCCCTGGTGACACTAACTGCTGCATGCAAAGGTTAGTAACTGTCTTTAAAATATGAGATAATTTGACATTTTTAGGGTATGGTCAGGTATTCTTAGGTATACATGTCAAATGGTATGACCCCACAAATACATTGATAATTCATCATTATTATAAAAATGTGTATTAACTTTAAAAATTACATTTTAAATATTTCCACCAAAGCCATGTGCTTGAATAGGTGTCCATGATAATGACTGTCAAATTTGATTTTAAACTGAAATGTCAAATGGTGTAACCAGTTACACCATTTGACTCCTATTACAAGCCTTTCTTTTAGAGGCCAGTTTAGTCAAATATCACTAGTTTATGATGCTGATTAAAGATGTAATATAAACAAACCTACTATTTGGAACTATTTTCAAGTGTTCAATGTAGGGCTGGGCGATATGACGATATTACCACGAAATAAAAAGTATCGTTAGAGACTTTGCTATATCGTATATCGCAGCAATACTGCACTGTTGACACTTCAGAGTGATGAAATGTATGAATGAGAATATAAAGAGCAGGACGTGCTTGACATTAAAAAGAGTTATAAGTGCAATATATCCTGAAAAGGAACTCGGTGCAGCACTTGTTCTGACTGGCACACTGCCAAAGTGCGCGCACAGAACATGCCTCTCTCAAAAGGCGATCGTGAATTAGGGATGTGCTCTGTTAAAAAGTGTTATTAACCACAATAAGTAGGGGTGGGGAACAAACTAGTAGACACGATTAGCCGGTAGAAATTTGTCAACTGGTATAGATTGGACTATCGTCTCTGTCGCGGTTACGCTCACGTGAGGTTGCTATGCTGCGCGGTCATGAAAGCTTATCATTTGCAAGAGTTAAGCATTGCAATTTAAAACCAAGAGGTTTTAAACAGTTAAAGCGCAATTAACAGCAAAAGACGACCCATTTCAGCATATGCGCGCACTCTGAGAGACTGTTTCTCAGCGCTGTCTGAGAGACGTGCGACATAAAACTGCTGCTCAGAGTGTTTGAGGACTGAACTGAGTGCTTTTGATGCCTAATTGGGCTTGAACGGTTAAATACTCACACCAATGTGTCAAATACACATTAATACAAATACAAATACATGTGCTTACATAGACCATGAGAATGCCAAGCTGCTTGTGGACAGATTGCACCAGAAAGGCATTCTTCTCACAAACAGTATTTCAGAGTTGCTAGCAGTTATTGCATGCAATACTACCACCAAGCACTGCATGTATCACACCTGTGCTAAGTGCTGCTACAACGAGATTGAGTTTGAAGGACCTCTGGAGGATACTGAAATTACATGGCAGCAGTGGTCCAGAGTAGTCACATCTGAAGAAGAGAAAACCTTCACTAACTTTGCAAAAGTCACACAAAGTGTGACTGATTGTACAGTGATCAAAGGTTAAAAAGAATGTGAACATGAACAGTGAATGATAGCAAAGCAGTGTCCTAATGCACAAAGATAAATGATTATTCCCACATGTACATAGTAACAACGCTAAGGAACATCATTTTGTTTTGTTTTATAACTAATGTGAACATTATTTTTTCTTTCTTTTTTTTTTTTAGATCGATGAAAATGTCATCCCTGTGATGGCAGACAGTGACCTAGTAAAGTACATCCCCAAAGCTGGAGACAGAATCTCTACTGTGGCCTTCTGTAGACAAGCCAGTGTATCACTTCAGGCACAGTCCTGGAAAGAATCCATACTGTCAAGACTACGACATAGACTGTCTTCTGGGAATGACAGTGTACCTGCAAAGAAAAGTTCTTCATGGGTAGGAAACACAAGTACCAAAAAGAAACAGAGACACATTGAGCTAGGATGGATGGATTTTGATGAGAAAGCAGCGGTTCAAACAAGTGAAAGCAATAAATGGTGGAGGAACGAGACATCTCTGTGTTGACAAACAAAACAGTGAAATATTTGAAATCTGAGGATGAAAGTCTGTTTTTTCCAAATGATTATTGAGCAAAACAAAAAAATGGCTGACCGCACACTGAATCCAAAAAAGACTGAAGTCTAGAAAAATACAAAATTTATTTTGTCAGTTGCATGGTGCAATAAAGTGGAAAGTGCAAGTGAGTTAAAAACAGAGGAGCATGAGCAGATGTTTCAGCAGATTGCTATCCTCAGTGCTCAAAATGCAACAAACAATCACCCTCTTTCTAGAAAGACAAGCAATTCAAAGCCATCAGCTGAATCCAATTATCACAGTCATCAATTAACACCAATAACAATCAATTATCACAAGTGTCACTGCAAGAGAGTCTGAAAAGTAACAAACATAAACTATATGAGATATACATTTAAAGTAATGAAAATAACAATAATAATGTTACAAAAAATTACAAAAAAACAAGAAAGTTCAAGTTCTTCATTCATGCCATCAGGAAATGAAGATTTAAGTTCAAAAATCCAAAATGCCTCCCTTTGCAACAATTTCTTGTCTCTATCTCCGCCTCTTCTATGAGGTAAAATCCTCTCGATGCCCAGGAACTTCATGTCAGACAAAGAATGTTTAGCAAGATTGAAGTGACGATAAATAGATGTATCATCACGTCTATGAATTGCACTTGTATGTTCAGTTATTCTAGTGCGTAAAGCACGTGTGGTTTTACCAACATATAACCGAGAACATGGACAAATGATAATATAAATCACATATGTACTCTTGCAAGTTAACGATTGTTTGATATTATATGTTTTTTGTGTACAAGGATGTACAAATGATTGACATTTGACATATTTTGTGCAAGAAGTACACCTGTAGCATGGAAAATTACCCTGGGCATCAACTAGGGTGGTCGGAGAAGAGACATGAGTGTCTGCATGAACAAGCTTATCCCTCAGACTAGAACTCCTAGAAGAAACAAAGAGTGGTGGATCATTAAATACATTCAATAACTGAGGATCACTTTGAATGATGTGCCAGTGACTCTTAATAATCCTACTAATATCATTACTCAATGGACTAAATGTGGATTTAAAAACGCATGAATAGCTTTTCTTGCTTTTAATTGCGCACAAGTTACTTTCTTCCCGTTCTTGTAAACTGCGCACCTTCTCAAGTGCAGTATCAAGCCACTTATTGGGATATCCACGTGATTTAAAATCTGTATATAGATTCTGGGCTTTAACATCAAAATCCTCCTTCCTAGAGCAGATATGATGAAGTCTTAAAAATTGACTATAGGGTAACCCACGTTTTAAAGGAGTTGGATGGGCACTAGTAGCATGAAGGAGACTGTTCTTAGCTGTATCTTTTCTATAAAGAGAAGAGACAATTTGTTTGTCAACAATTGATATACAAGTATCCAAGAAATTGACATTTGTAATTCCAACATCGTGTGAACTTAATCGAAGGTCTTAGACAATTCATATATAAAACAAATGCTTCAAAATCACTTGCAGAACCTTTGTAAATAACAAAACAATCATCAATGTATCTCTTAAACAGAATGATATTGTCAAAAAAAGGATTGTTATTGAAGACATATCTATCCTCCAAAAAGCCCAGATATAAATTGGCACAGTCGGGAGCCATGGTGGCCCCCATGGCAGTGCCCTCAATCTGTAAATAATACCGATTTTCAAATAGGAAATAATTCTTAGTGAGAACCATTTCAGCCATTTCAATGATAAATTTAGACGGAAGGGCATCATCTTCCACACGTAAATCAAGAAAATGTTTAAGGGCCAATAGGCCTTCATGATGTGGAATATTGGTATATAGTGAAGTCATATCCATAGTTGCCAGTATAACATCCTGCTCAACATTTTGAATAGTTGATAGACATTGGAGGAAATCTGCTGTATCTCTCAGATAGCTAGGAAGAGATGTGACTAACGGTCTCAGAACAAAATCAACAAAATTCGAGAGTGGTTCAGTCAGACTATTGTTACCGGCTACTCTAGGCCGTCCTGGTGGATTGATTAAGCTTTTATGTACCTTGGGTAGAATGTAAAACACTGGCCTACTTGGAGAACGATTGAGCAAGTATTGCATCTCTTTATCAGAGATCAATAGATGAGCATGTGCTTTCTGAAGGAACATCTCAATCTCCCTCAGAAACTGGGCCGTTGGATCTGATGGTAAGACTTAATAGGAGGTATTTTCTAGTTGACGAAGAGCCTCCTGATTATAGAGAGCTCGAGGAAGGATCACCAATCCACCCCATTTATCTGCAGGTTTAATTACGATATCTTTATTTCGACACAGTTTACCAAGAACCTCTTTTTCAGAAAGTGTCAAATTAGGCTTTTTGTTCTGAGATGACAATGACTGATCAAATAAATTAGTCACATCCCTTTCCACTAGCCTACAATATGTATCAATAGATGAATTGGATACAGATGGACAAAAGGTACTAGTAGGTTTGAATTTAGCTCGGACATTATACACGTGTGCATTTTTTTGGTCTACTGGAGCATTTTTATAGAAGCATTTAAGTCTTAAGTGTCCGAAAAAACTTGAAAAGTTCAATCTTAGTGACAAAAGGGTCTGTGGCTTTATATGGAACAAAACTTAAGCCCTTATTGAGCAGACTTACTTCTTGTGGATGCAATTCCTGACCTGTAAGATTGAAGATCAGATTGTCTTTAGGCGGGTTCATCTCTTCCGAACTGGTTGTCGAGTGTTTCCTCTTACCCCCACGCCTCCCCCGTCGAGTGGTCTTCTGCGAAGTTGATATTGGCGTGACATCCTTCAATGATTTTTTTGTGTTGCTTGTGTGATCGGATAAAAAAAATCCACATCACTGTCTCCACTTGATGCAGAAGTGAATGGAATCGTATCTTCAAACCTGACCTTACGTGAGGGTCTGGTGAACGTGCGGTTACGGTTAAGCCAGGGATAGACTCTTATCTTTGTAGTCCAGTGTATCTCTACGAAATTTTCGTATCTTCTTCTGTTGTATGTCTTGTTTAAATTCTGCCAAGGAGGTATTCAGCAATTCCACTTGTCTATTAAAAGTAACTTCACTGTGGGATGCCATGATGGAGGCTTTGGTTTCATCAATATCTACTCTCACCTTTGTGAGATCCTTCTGTGTGAATTCAATGACAAGAAGAGTGAGATCCAATGATGCTTTATTCATGATTTCACACCATTTCTTGCAGAACTCATGATCTCCTCCACCAATCGTGGGTGCCTTCTGGATTCTCAGACCTCTGGGAATTCGACTTGCTCTCCAGTATTCACTAAGAGTTGAACCATGCAAAGTATAACGGAACTCTTTCTCCAGGAGGTGCTTGTAATGATTCATAGAATTTTGAATTGTTTCTGAGTGAAGGACACTGATTTCAGCTCTAGGAAAAAGGATATCTTCAGAATCTTCAGGACTGTAGGTGAAGAGGCGGAGGTGGAGATAGAGACAAGAAATTGTTGCAAAGGGAGGCATTTTGGATTTTTGAACTTAAATCTTTATTTCCTGATGGCATGAATGAAGAACTTGAACTTTGTTTTTTTGTAATTTTCTGTAACATGATTATTGTTATTTTCATTACTTTAAATGTATATTTCATATAGTTTGTGTTATGTTTGTTACTTTTCAGACTCTCTTGCAGTGACACTTGTGATAATTGATTGTTATTGGTGTTAATTGATGACTGTGATAATTGGATTTAGCTGATGGCTTCGAATTGCTTGTCTTTCTAGAAAGAGGGTGATTGTTGCATTTTGAGCACTGAGGATAGCAATCTGCTGAAACGTCTGCTCATGCTCCTCACTGGCACTTTGCACTTTATTGCACCATGCAATTGACAAAATAAATTTTGTATTTTTCTAGACTTTTGTTTTTTTTTTTTTATTCAGTGTGCGGTCAGCCATTTTTTTGCTTTGCTCAAGTATATCTCTTTTTGTTCTACGCACCTGAGGGCAAAGAGAATTTCTCCAACTGAGAGCGTCAAGAGAGGACACTGTCTCGCTGACCTAATCTGTGCTTTTAAGAATCCAGAAGTTTTTAGTACGGAGGTTTACATTAAGATGCGTTTACCAAATGGAGAACTTGAAGAGGAGGAAGGAATTGGTGTATTTCGAGATAGCCTAACTGAATTTTGGTCTGACTTTTATGACCACTGCACTCTGGGGGTGGATGTGAAAGTGCCCTTCATCAGACATGATTATCAATGTGAGGAGTGGCAAGCAGTAGCTAGAGTGTTTGTTGTAGGAAGGAAGCAAGCTAGGTACTTACCAGTCAAACTGGCAACACCATTCCTGGAAGAAGTACTTTATGGCACTACAACCAGTAGCTTAAAGGATTCCCTGTTGCTGTACATGTATGAACAAGAAAGAGCTGTCGTTATGAGTGCTTTGAAAGACTTTGACTCTGTTGACTCGGATGAACTGTTTGATGTTCTTGATGCACACGAGTGCAAACATGTCCCTACCAAGGACAATCTGGTCCCTCTGCTAGCACAAATGGGACACAAAGCCATCATACAGGTCCCAATGTATGTAATCGAGTGCTGGCGTCCCATTATGGTGGATGTTGCTAGGATGCTACCACTAGATGATTTGCACTGTGCAATTCAACAGAAAAAACCAACTGCAAAAACAGTAAAGGAGCTGTTACACTTCCCAGATGACATGGCCGCACCCCAAACAACAGTTGCACGGTATCTGAAAAGGTACATTGCTGAAATTGTTCTGAACACCCTTCAGCTTTTCCTCCAGTTCTGTACCTTTTCTTCGCAGACCACAAACACACACATGTGAATGCATTTTAAAGCTGCCAATAGGCTATCACAGTTATTCCGATCTCCGCAGTGAATTCAATAAGATCCTCACAAGCTCAGTGTGGGTTATGGATATTATTTAAGCCCACAAAGTTTACAAGCACAATTCTATGAACAAGCATGTGAAGAAATCAAAAAACGTGACATGGTCCCAAGCAGAAATTTGTACACAAAAAAGTAAATTAGCCCAACATTTGGCACAAGGCTACTAGAAGGATAATAGCACTGTTTTCAAGATTGTTGCTGTTTTACAAAATCAGTTCAATAGTTAAGTTGGCAATTGTAGCGCCCCCTAGCGTGTTTACCTATTTTTGTGGGGTGCGCTCCCCGAATTCCTATTTAGAAAATCTCTCTATAATATTAATTAATGCGCTAAATGTAATTCCTTAATTATTACTACCTACTTGTTACCATTTACCTTAGTGGCAGCTTTTAACTTAATGCAAAGTGATCATACAATATCTATATAGCCAAATTAAAATAAAACACTAAGTATATATAGCTATCTCAAGTGCTTGGTTGAGTAAACATTAACTCTTATAGTTACATTAATATTCACCCTTTTTAAATGACTATCAATACTTTAAGTGCAATAAACATCAATTTACAGGTCACTTATCTTAATCAGTAGTGATAAACACTTTACTTTACACCAGTCTACTGTAAACTCAATAATATCTTGCCTTAAGTATCAAAATTATCAATATTGTAAACTCAATGTAATGCAAATCTTCAACAGAAATTCGTTTGAACTATTTACTGGAAAAAATATAGTATGTACATATATACAGTTCAAATATCAACAGAGCAATTCAGATGAAACACAATTCCCCAAAATTAAAACTAAGCCGGCAAAATGACTAAATGGCCACTCAATGAAATAAAATGAATACCCGGACAGTCAGAGTTGGACACGGCGCAGGCCTGTAGCGTTGCTTGAGAGCGGGGAGACCTTAAACACAACGGTCGCTTTGCACCGTGGCGCAGGAAAAAAAACCTCATTGCTGTAGTAATGCTGATCGGCGCGTCGTCCTTCCCGCCGTGGCAACGCAATGTTTGCGATGCTGATGATTGAAGACGTCGTCCGACAGCTAAGCAAAGGATGGTTCTGGAGATAAGTGCTTCTTCAGACGATGCACAAAAGGGCAACCGAGCAGGCTACTCTCTGGCAAAGTCCTGATAACTAAATCGTGCTGACTAGCAGTCCACTCTTTCTCCTCGTGGAAAACTCTAACCGAGTTCCTCAAAACCATTAACTTTCACACTGTAAACTTAGTCAAATGTCTGTAACTCACTCTTCGTGCAGTATACAAGTACATCTACTATCACACGCATTAAACTTGGTGTTTTACCAATTTCTAACGTGACAGTCACAGCGCAGTTCTCACTCATGTCTCTCCCTCTTCTCTTTCCGGTCTCTTCCTCCTGCATCCTCCGCGACCTCTCACCCTGACTCCTGATTGGATCTTTCTTCCAGGTAAGTAAATTTTAAGTAACTTAATTTTTTAAAACACATTAACATTATTTAAACATTTTTAACATCAGGAAATGTACATTTTAAAGAAAATAAACGAAATAAAAATAATGATTTTAGGAAATACCCAAAATTCCCATAGGGCTACATCATTTTCCAGAGTTGTTTGACACCACATAGAAATAGTTATGTTCTGGGGAGCATGAAGTAGAACTTAATGTATAACAGATTCCTCCAAAATTAAATATTCATTCTTGCATATTAATTAATTTTTAGTGTAGGAATGCACCATGCAGTACATGATTGGTTTTGTCCAGTCTTTACTTTAATTATACAGCAAATATTGTTACGTAGCTTAGAACTAGGCTATATTATTTGATTTCTACTTGATCTGGTTAAATTTGTTCATACAAGAAATTACACTTAATGTTCACTTGCTTGTGAACATTGAAATTATAGCAACTGCACATTTCTGTTTTTTATAATAATTATATTTTCGAAGTTTGCAAATAAACTGTGAATTTAGTTGATGTGTTCTGACTTCTGATTCTTTGTTTGTGGATGTTTTAAAATGGTTGGCCAAGAGCTGTGGTCTTCATACCATAGACCTCTAATTTTAGCATTAAAATAAAGACATGTTATCTTGATTTAAAGGGATTAATAAAAATAAAGCCTAAAACTTTGTGGTCCTTGACATACAATACACCCAATTAAATTAAGGGGGAAAAGTACATTTTATTACAAATTACTGTTAGCTAATAAAAACATTGAACTGGCATTCTACCTCTTCACTTCTTGACAGCAATTATAATTTACATCTTTACACTGTCCATGACAAACAATAAAATATTTTAAAAGTGAATAACAAAATCGACATACTTGACAAGCATCCTGATTTTAAATATGACCCTACACACTCATTCTTTGATGTCACAAATGTATGCAGTGTAGTTTCAGATCATTTAATAAACAACAATATACAATATACAATTAATAACAGGCAAGTAATATACAAATATGAATTCATAGCAACATGTATTTACACAATTTACAGTACTGAATAATAGCAGCCTTAAAATTCATGCAATTAAGGCAAAAATACAGTCAGTGTATGAGTTTACCCAGGTGAAAAAAAGTACACTTCCATAATGTACTTAAAGTGCTGTATTTTCGCGCACTATATAATGTCTTCTTTAGTACTTCTTAAGATAATCTTAAGCGTACTCAACTGTGCTATTTTGAGACACCATAGATATGAACTAAAATGTTCTTCCAAGTACAGAGATAGTATATTAAAAGAACATTTTAGTTCATATCCATGGTGTCTCAAAAAAGCACAGTTGAGTATGCTTAAGATTATCTTAAGAAGTACTAAAGAAGAATTTTTAGTGTATTAAGTACAAAATCATATGGTGCGTGAAAATACAGCACTTTAAGTACATTATTACCTTGGTAGGCAATTTAATTGTACTCTTATCTGTGGACGCACAACATCCCTCAGATGTAAACATAGGTCAAGTGCTTGTGTTCTTGTAGAGGGAAACTGCAAACTTAATTCTTCCATTGTAATTGTGCACAAATCAAACATGTCCTCATCACATGGCACAGTACTTGAGAACTTGCAGTTTCCTTTACAAGTAGTTAATTCTTCAGTCAGTGGAACAACATGGCCATCCACATCCCACAGGTGAGGTGCCCTAAACATGACGTCCGGTAGTCAGGGAACATTGGCGTTTTTGGACAGCCTTATGCGGTGGGCGTTTCAAACATCTTTTATCCCATTTAACTCCTCCTATAAAAGAAACGTGTGTAATTATGACAGAAATTGTCTGAATACATCTTATTCACTGATAATAGCAAAGTGAATGGCGTCCCAGGGACCCAATCTCTGTCCACTGCTGAAATATATGCATGCATACATACATTACAAAGTGTGTGCAAATATTATTACCTGGATTAATGACATGAATGAGAATTGTGATAGAGATCTGTCCAAAAAATCACCAGTGTAAAGGCCTTCATCCTTGAGTTCCCCTAGAACTGTGATCCAGTATTCTATTCCTTCCTTCCTCATCACTCCCCACCAACTTTCAATTCGCTGGTTTGCAGTGCTTTTCCCTGAAATATAACTGCGTTCGGCTGCTCTTTCGTCCTCGCCGTTTCTTCTCAAATACCGCTGAATATATCTCACCACCACATTCTCCATGCCCATGTCAGTTCGCACAAGCTTGGGACACCCTCCCAAGCGCTCAATTGAATAGAGGGAATGAATTAGGAATTCGTGCGCACGACTTCATTTTTTTTTTTCTTGCATGTCATATGCGGTGCTCCGTATCACACACAGTTTCTGCCAATCTCATGTTAATCTTGAGTACATATAGAGTAACAATGCATCCTTCATATCTCCGAAAAGTCTTTAGTTTTGTCATATTCATAAAAGATAGATTAGCTAAACCGAGTCTTTCTGAAAAAAGCAGAGATCCTGGAGGAGTGTCTGCCATCAGTGCTGTGGGCGGAGCTAAAGAGTCACGAGCGTGCGCAGCTTCTTCGTAGAGATCGCATTCTAGCTGCAATACCATTATAAATAAAAAGGGAACAAAAACGTTCGTGTTGTTTACATTATATGCACTTGCGCACCGATTGCCAACAAAACACAGACATCTGATGCAGCTTTCCAGCGCCGAACTGGGACTTGTTTACGAAGTAAACCTTCAAAGCCTTCAAAGGGTGCTGCCCCTGAATTGGGACACAGCCATTGTTGAAAAATCTCTCGGCTTCCGTATCCCGAACGAAACGCGTTGATGGGCGTGCTCTTGCTCTGGGTGATGTGTGTGTGCACGCTTATCAGGGAGAAGTGCCTATACAAGGAATTCCGCACTTTATTACGTGATAAAGGGCCATACTCGAAAAAAACTCTCCGAATCCTGTACCGAAACCAGAAGTAGTGGATTTGGCACAGAAATACTCCGTCATACGTCCAACTCGTGTTTTGAAACTTTGGCCATTTTTAGCATGAGATGTATTTTAAATATTAAGGATATAATTTGCTAATGATGAAGTTGCTGAAACGGTCCTAAATTGGGGTGTTCCAGGAACTAGAGTTATTAAAGTCATATTCCTGCTTCATCACAGTTGTGTTCTTGAGGTGCTTAATCCAAGTTTCCCAGCGGACTCTTCAAGCGGTGAAAACAGTAAATGAGCCAAGGGACCATCAGAGATCCCTGAAGTTAGGAAAGTATCCAAAGAGAAGGCCACTCTTAATCAGTCTGAAGCTAATTAAATCACCAGCTACTGGATACATCTGGTCATAATTAGTCACTTATGACAATAGTTGCTGAGACACTAAGTAATAATGAACAGAAATTAATTGGTCCGACTGATTCTAGTAAATAAACTCTACATAGAGACATGGACTCATTACATAGAGTGACCCATGTGTGTGTGTAATGAGACTGTTTTTAATAATTAAAAGGAATGGTCAAAACAGGACATGCATAGAACAGTAAGTACTCTCAGTGTTTTGATCATTAGCATCTACTGACAAGAATGTCCTGTCCTTGTTCTGGTCCCAGGACATCCCCTCAAAATAATTTGCATCTCTCTCCATTTGAAACCAAAGTAATAATCAAATGAATTTCATGAAAAACACAGATATTTTTATTTATCACAATTAGATTTTATTGCTTTTATATAAATAATAGGACTTTTAAAGAATTGTATGATAAACAACAACAATAACGTATGTCATTTTTTTCTCGTAATTTGTCATTTTTGGTGTTAAAAGGTTTTTGTATTGTGGTGTATTTATGTATTTTATCTCAAAATTGTGGACTCAAAGTAATTCATTGCTTCAGTTCTCTTGAAATTTCCATTGGAATTATTAAGTCTTGGACATGTAAGATTAAGAAAACAGCAGTATTCTTTCCATTTTGCTTATTAAAGTAAATTCTTTAAAAAAAAATCTTAAAGATTCCTAAAAATGTTTCAACTAGTCAGAGCCATGGTGTCAATAAAATTATTTTATTTAAATAGAATGAGCAAGTGGCTGGAGTAGCTGTGCAATGCAATCAAAAATGTAAACAGTGTCCATTAACTGGTGGTGCCAATAAATTAGTTACATGACTGACTTTAAGCAGATTGAAATCTTTATTTTGGAAAGTTTTTTGTATATAGAAAAGTGGAACTTTTGACGTTAAACATTTTCATTTTTATTTTATTGGTGATGCCTTCAGTTGACTTAATAGCACCCTCATTTTACCTGAAACAATAAGGCCTGTTAAGATTGCAGAACCTATTCTGACCTTCCGAAAGTGAATCCTGCCTCAAGCCATACCCATTTAGGAAAACAACAACAACAAACCACAGTAATAATAATGGCAAGTCATTGTCCTAGCATGGTATCAGGGGAGAGGAACGGGGAATATTTAAGAGCGGTAGCATGTCCTAAATCAGAAGAGGAGGAGCGGTCGAAATAGAGCCTGATATAAGAATAAGATTTAAAAAGCTTTAGCACATGCTGTTATAGAGTTTAGGCTTCATTTTACAAAACAAGAAATAGATTTGTTGATCAAATGTTTAGCTTGCTTTAATACTTTATTAAATCTCTAAGCTTCCTTTGACACAGGTCTGAGCATAAAATGCAAGCCACATTTGAAGGTTAAAGGACACCATTTATGCTTAAATGTAAGTATATAGTGTTTTTGCTTATATTGTTAAATGCTTCTGTAAATATATTTTCTGTGCATTAACTGTAAACTGTTAAACTAAACTGTAACTATTAGCTGCTTTTATGTCTTCAAAGTGAACTTTGATCAAAGAAATGGATGACAGAACGTTCAACTTCTCTCATAAAGAACTCTACTTGATTGGATTCACGGATCTCCAACAGTATCGGCAATACCTTTTCATTCCTTTTCTCATAATCTTTTCTTTCACGTTGTTTGCAAACTCTGTTATAATTCTGGTGATTGTAAAAGAAAGCAAGTTACATGCACCCATGTACATTCTGATCGGGTTAATTGCAGCTCTCGGGTTTATACAGCCAATATTTCTTGTTCCAAGAATGTTAATCAGTTTTGGGTTTGGCAGGAATATGATTTACAAAGATGAATGTCTTGTTCAAATGTTTTGTCTGCATATGGCAGGTTGTTTCCAGTTGTCAATTTTGGTTATGATGGCAGTCGACAGATTTTTTGCCATTATTTTTCCCTTACGGTACCATGACTATGTAAACATTAAAACATCATTAATGATCTGTTTCTCCTTTTTTTTCCGTAACTTGCTTTGTGTTGTTTCGATGGTCAGCCTGATTGGGCCACTATATTTTTGTAAATCAAATGTGATTTATCATTGTGTTTGTGAGCATACATCAGTTGTTAATTTAGCCTGTGGTGATGTGACTAAGAACCATATAGCTGGAACAATCGCTTTCATCATAGTATCATGTGATTGTGCATTTGTAATCTGCTCTTACATTGTTATTTTTGTCATTATATTTCGCTCTCCTTCTGGTGAGTCACGCCAAAAAGCCATCTTGACATGTAGCACACATTTAATGGCATTATCGGTGGGATTTTTCTGTGTTGTTGTTGCATTTGTTGGCTACAGGGTGCCTAACGTACCTAGAGATATCCGTGTATTAAGCACCTTGTCATATCATCTTATTCCGAACTGCTTTAACCCAGTAATCTATGGAGTAAGAACAAAGGAAATCAGAGTTCAGGTTGTTAAATATTTATCTTCTAAAAAGGTTGAATCATATTAACTTTCTCTCTTTTGTTTTATTTTAATGGCTCATTGTACATGAAGGAAAATTTCTATTAGTACATGTATATCATGTATATATGGAAATCCTAGGGCCAGCTTTGGCTTCATGCGGCATGATGAATCAATCTTCAAGCAAAAGGAACTGGATGAATATTTCAATTCTACCAATCCCGATCTGAATTCTGACTTGTGATGCAGACTCAATCATAATGACACCTTGGTCGTTCGTTGGCCAGAGGAGATCTCCCCCCTCAACTGAAGGTTTTTCTCCATTCTGTCACCTGATGGAGTTTGGGTTCCTTGCCACTGTCACCTCTGCCTTGCTTAGTTAGAGACACTTAAAATTCAGCAATATCATTGTTCTGACAGCTGTTGTATGAGAACTGAACTGAGCTGGATGATATAAATTAAGGTGACTTGACTTGAAACATTTGCTGTAGTTCTAGAATGATAATAAATATCACATTTTAGTTATCAAGTAAATGCTAGTCTTTTGCAAATGGATAATAAATGCATTCTAACATCACGTCTTAAGAAATTAAGAGGAAAACTGTACTGCATTTTTAACCACTATTGATTTTGCAATGTGAAATTAAAGTAAATTGAAATAGGTTTAAATACATTTTCACTACTGTAATTATCTGTCAAAGTGAAAATTTGGGTCACAGCTCACTGTCATTTCCCAATCCTGTTCCCCTCTCTCCCCCCATTGCTTTCTGTTGCCTCTGTGTATACGTTAGGCACTTTATTTACATTTTGTAAAAATATTTTCTTTATTTTCTTTAAAATGTAATGCCTCTTCGAACTGATAAGTGGTGACAAAACAAAAATAACGACTTTATTCAACAATCTCAACATCTTCTCTTCTATGTCATGCTCCTATGCTGTTTATGTTCAGCGCTTCCAGGTTCTATGTCCGAATGCCGGTTTTTATTCTCTGCGTTTGTCTTGGTTACAGACATGAATGATTACAGACATTCACAGTAGGAAACAGCAGCAGTAAATGTACTATTCTGACACGTGTCCACATTCATTTCAGTTACTTGCCTTTGTGAACATTTGTATCTTGTGAGACTTTAAACTGCCTTTTTAGTTATCATTCTATCATTGTAGAGCTCTGCACCAACAAATAAACCTGAACAAATATATCTGTTGCTGCCTACTAAACTATTTGTATCTTACACTGGTGTGATTTTGTGCATTCTTATTGGGAAGTAACACCAAGGCAAAAGCTAATTCAAGACTATGAAATAAACTAGTTGCCTATTTTTGATCATGTATTGCCCTGTGAACCTGGATAAAAAGTACGTTTGACATACACCAAACTATATGTAAATATTTTTCATTACAGCAGTGCCATTACATTTTTTATCCTACCCCATAGCATGAAAAAAAAAAAGGTTTATTAAATATTAAATTAAAAAGTTTGGATTAACAACTACTGCAATCAGTACTGTAATGTTGATGACAATAATTTTACTTAGAGGTATATGCATATTGAAAAGACAAATCGAAAACAAATCTTTGTGAATCTTTAAAAAGAAATCTTTAAGGATTGCAATAAGTGGGGGGAGCTGGGGGGGAAAGGCCCTTGGCACCCTGGACAAATGAAGACTGCCTTCACTTTTGGTCTGCTCATGAGTCCCAATGGTACCACCCACTGCAGCGGTCACATTGAACCTGAAAAAGATATCACAAGAATTTAATCTTCAAAAATTGTCAGATTATTGTAAATTCTTAATGTAAATCATGTTCTATGTCCAATGTACCCAAGTGTCCACTTTGCCCTGTGTATGTGAATATATTAATCATCACAAGCCAAGCACAAGTCATGTAAGTCTTCTGTGGAAGCAAATTTATTGAGGTAATATTATGCATATGGTCATGACACACATCTATTAACCGAATTTAAAGCAAAAAAATAGACCTGATTATTTTAGTAGCCGTTGGCCAATGCAGACAAACACCCCACATGAGTTGCCGTCAGCCTATAAGCTGTGTGGTAATGCTACACAGTCCCATTTAGTGTCATGGAAACCCTTGCAGTCCATGAAACACATTTTATTCAGGGGATAGGGGGAAAAACATTTTTCAATGTTATCACTTTATGAGGTTCCATGCACATGTTTATTTATTCTCACCTTACAGCATTTCTGCAGTGAACAACATTCCTGATGCTCTTACCAAACGAGTTCAAATCAACTATCCTCCCTTTTTGAAGATATATCATCTGCCAAAAGATTGAGTTAATAAACTGTAAAAAAAAAAAAAAAAAAAAAAAAAACTTCTACAGAGAAAGACATAAGTCATGTAATGAAACAAACCAGCAGTGTCCAATTGTTTTTGCCCTCTTTTACGGTCCCCACCAGAAAATTATATGCCTGTGGATCCATCTATATTATACAGGTATAGGTCATTAGAATAACTCAATCTCAAGGACATAAACTTTTATGGATGTTTTTTTTTTTTTTTTCAGAATTAGCATAATCTTTTACCCTCTTCAATGAACTGCCCTTGCCATCCCATATGTTTGTCATAAACAGTGTTGGGTAAGTTACTCAAAAAAAGTAATCCACTACAAATTACACATTACTACATTAAAATTTTAATTTAATTACATTACTGATTACTGCATGTAAAAAGTAATCAGATTACTATTTACTTTACATTCACGTTACTTTGAAACCCTATAAAAAACCTATAAATCCTACAAAAATACACCACAAACTGAAACTCATAGTTCTTTCCGTAATTTAATATTGACTGAAAAATATTACAGAAGTATGAAAACAGCAACTTTACTTAAAGTTGCAATGCATTACTAGAACTTAAACTTAACATTCTTAGAACCTGCCTAACAATGAAAACTGTAGTCTCTTTAAATTGGTCTGTACAGTATCTGTGTCCACAACCGCTCCCTATCCACTATATAGTGCACTATATTGGGTGTCGGCCATTTTGTAGTGGTGTCCGAATTCTGAGTGAACGACTTCATTTCCTACATTCGTTCACTATCGTTCACACAGATCAAATGACATACACTATAAAGGGATTAGTGAATGAGTGAAAGAGTGAGGGGTTTCGGACACAGCTTAAACATTCCTTGCTGTGTGCAGCATGTATGTGTGTTCTAGCTTAAGTGTGTTTATGTTTGTATGTAACTGCATTAAAGACAGGAAAAAAAATTGCTTTAAACTGAAAACATTTATAATAACATTCGAAAACAGTATTGCTCAGAAGTTACCTTCCCTCCCGATCCTGAACAAAAATCCAATCTAGCTTGTTTAGGCGAGGTTGGACCGCTCTCGCCTTGGGCGCGGGTATCCTCCTCCACGCGTTCTGCGGTGATTCATAATGACGCATCCGCGCCAAACGTGATTTCTTTTAGAAATGCACTTTACCTAATATTTTTTTCTTGTAACGCAAGTAACATAATTTTATTGACATCAGTAACTGTAATCAAATTACATAAATTTGAAATGTAATGCGTTACATTACTGCTTTATGCCTTCCCTGCATAACTGTTTGTCAGGCAAGTGAGCTATACATTGATAACCTTCAGCAAATTTAAGAATGTGAACAATTTCCATAATTCCACACTTTAATGTATATGGCAGTATGACAAATTTCAAAAAGTAATTTCATGACTATTATGGAATTGTGAACAAAATCTATCTTGAAGTCACTAACCTCACTCTAAAGCATCTGCCCAGGCCTGAGGCGCTCAAGATCAAATGTAAACAATTTATAGGGACTTATTTTGCTACAGGGCCTTCCTCCTAATTTGCCTGCCTAGATGTCTTGTAACACTAAATGGACCAACAGAGAACTAATGATCAAATTTAATTTAATTATCCTTGAAGTTAAAAATGGATACATACAAGTAGTCTGGGAGGCAGCAGGCTGAGAGGCAGCAGTGTGGGAGGTAGCAGGCTTTGAGGCAGCACTGGATGTAGAAGTGTGGGATGCAGCACTGGATGCTGCAGTGTGGGAGGCAGCAGGCTTGGAGGCAGCACTGGATGCTACAGTGTGGGAGGCAGCAGGCTTGAAGACAGCACTGGATGCACCAGTGTGTGAGGCAGCATTGGATGCAGCAGTGTGGGAGGTAGCAGGCTTGGAGGCAGCACTGGATGCAGCAGTGTGGGAGGCAGCACTGGATGCAGCAGTGTGGGAGGCAGCAGGCTTGGAGGCAGCACTGAATGCAGCAATGGAGGAGGCAGCAGGCTGGAGACTGTAGGTTGGGAGGCAGGTAGGGAAGCAGGTGCTTGATGACAAGAGTAGTGTCTTTGGGTTACAGTGTAGGTAATCTGATGAGGATGAGTCATGAAAATAGGCACATTAGCGGGAACTGTTAAATGGTGGTGGAAAAATTGTGTAATTGGCAGAGTAACTAGATGGATGGCTGTTAAGGGTGTTTGAAGAGGAGGGGGTTGGGCAGTGGCTGAAATTGTATCAAAAACTATATTTTTCCATTGTCATCTAGAAGGTCAATGCTTTTCCCATTTACCTTTGTTACAGTGAATGGGCCAACCCAATCTGGATCTAGTTTTCCACCCTTTCTCTGCTGGCTTCTGATGTTTTGCCTGATTACTCTGTTCCCAACCTGCATGACACTGGGCTTTTCTTGTTGTAGTTTTCTTTTTTTCTATATTAGTTTAAACCCGTGCCATGTTGTCCTGACCAAATTTGTAAATCCTGTCCTGCCAGTTGATGGATTCCAAGATTGATTCCAAGGCAATCATGTCCTCTATGCTTTCGTTGATCTAAAATGAAAAAATTATGCATTAAAATTTTAAATGTCAAGTTGAATATAATGTACTTACCTCAGAAATGCACTAACCTCTGTAAGACTTGATTTTCCTGCTAAGACAAAAAGCTGAGATCAAGCACCCTGCAATAAAGCAATAAAACTCATCTGGAGAGAAGATCTCAAAGAAATAGGACACCGTCTTGCCCAAAGTCTCCTCCCCCCTCCCCCCTCCCCCCTCCCCCTCCCACTCCCTTATCCCCTCCCCCCTCCCACTCCCTTCCTTTCCCTTTAATTGAAGTCACTAAAAGTTCTCCAAGAATGCATATCCTATGTATGCTGTGTCTTGTGTATCTAACTTTCATGTTTGGTATCATTTTAAATGTCTCAGTGCAATTGGTAAAATGGTCTCAATTTCACAGCAGTCACTGATATTATGAGAAAGATTGAAAACTTATGAGAATTCTGTTCTCCTTTTTGGGTGTTGTCTTTATTCAGGATATCTGATAGCCCACTCCTCTCCCCCTAAACAGGTGTTGGTGTAGTAAATATTTACAATCCTTTTGCTCTGGTCTGGGTATTTAAAGGAAAGTGCAGAGCAGCCATGGGGGACCTTCTGTAGCCAGAAAACCCCCATATAGTGCTGGATGAGTGTTTTAAAACACTCACCCACCACTATCTGTACACATTTATTACTCCTAGAGTCATCTTTGAGCAATTAATGTTATGTGTTTATTATTTCTGAATTGGCTTCTAATTGTCTAACTATGTAATTGGCATGATACATTTTTACCTCACAAATAAAATGTTATATTTAATTTACTCTGGATTCTTCTGAAATCATTATGACCAGTAGATTATTGGAGTCCATATTTTCGCAAATCTGCGTCAGGATAGGTCAAACTAAAGGCTCAATGAAAGGAGCATGTTGCACATCATGTGAGACCTTTGGATTTCTGTCTATCACTGACTTAGCAAGTTGCAGTATCGTGAATAAGAAAACTGTGTTTTTGTATGAACAAGCATGTGGCAGTTCAACTCAAATGCATTAGTAAACTCTGCACCCTCTGACTAAGTATCAGAAACAGACAAATTTGTGATCATGGAAGTACATAGTCGGTCGCTGAAAAGACATACACGCATTATACCTTCGCCCAGGCCGTCGGAATCCGAAAATGATGGGCAGACAATTAAGTCTTTGCTCATTGGATGTTAGTTGCTTTTACTTGTGATATTATAGTTAATTTGCACCACTGGTGTTTAACTCTGATAAGTAATTTAGTTGCAAATGGGACAAAAGAATGGCTGTACTTGTTACCCATCTTCTTGATTACAAAAAAGCAAATTGAGATTTGCATTCTCTGACTTACAACACCGGTTTTCCTGTTAGACGATTAGATTTTAATCTATCCTCCATATCTCCATATCAGACTGAAATATTAGGATGTCCCCAATATTTAATTTAAAGTCTATCTCCAAGCTGCATTAGCTAATATTAACATCTTTCTATTAGGACCTTTTTTATTACGATAGTACAATGATGCATGCTGGAAGACCAGGAGAAACAACTATAAGCAACACTTTTTTTTAAAATTGGGGATAATAGTAAATATTAGTAATGAACATCACCTGTATCATAAAAGTATGACTTTGTCTAAAAGTAGACTTGGAAATACAGTTTTAAAATGTGTTCTAATCTTACATGATCTTATATTCTTTTATTCATGATGGCATTGTAATTCCCTGAATATAAGGGCTGCAGTGGCCGATACCACTAACAATGTGTGATCCAGGCAAACGTGGAGTCTGTTTCCATTTGTTCCGTGTGCTAAAAGGCTAAAAAGTTCCTTTTTTAAGAAACTATTATCTGGGACACTCTTCTCTTGTGTTTGAATTTCACATCCATTCCACATTATGTCATAAGCTACATTCATTAAATAAATGCTTTATTATGGCAACATGTGACTAATATTTATAAAAGAACATACAATGCAAAAGATAAGAATGGGTGCAACAGGGTCTATAGGTTGTTTGCAATCACGTGGTTCTGGTGACGCACGAAATACCGGTGGAGGGCAAGCAGTGAAAATTAGAATGGAAGAGATGGAGAAAAGTCCTTTCTGTGCTGGTTTAGAAAGGTATAAACAGAAAATCACAACATATGTTGGACGTGATCTTTATGTTATGAAAAGGAGTGACTTTTCCACTTAATTGAAAGACTTTCCTGCCATCGAGGAGGTAGATATACAGGTGCTGGTCATATAATTAGAATATCATCAAAAAGTTGATTTATTTCACTAATTCCATTCAGAAAGTGAAACTGGTATATTATATTCATTCATTACACACAGACTGATATATTTCAAATGTTTATTTCTTTTAATTTTGATGATTATAACTGACAACTAAGGAAAATCCCAAATTCAGTATCTCAGAAAATTAGAATATTACTTAAGACCAATACAAAGAAAGGATTTTTAGAAATCTTGGCCAACTGAAAAGTATGAACATGAAAAGTATGAGCATGTACGGCACTCAATACTTAGTTGGGGCTCCTTTTGCCTGAATTACTGCAGCAATGCGGCGTGGCATGGAGTCGATCAGTCTGTGGCACTGCTCAGGTGTTATAAGAGCCCAGGTTGCTCTGATAGTGGCCTTCAGCTCTTCTGCATTGTTGGGTCTGGCATATCGCATCTTCCTCTTCACAATACCCCATAGATTTTCTATGGGGTTAAGGTCAGGCGAGTTTGCTGGCCAAATAAGAACAGGGATACCATGGTCCTTAAACCAGGTACTGGTAGCTTTGGCACTGTGTGCAGGTGCCAAGTCCTGTTGGAAAATGAAATCTGCATCTCCATAAAGTTGGTCAGCAGCAGGAAGCATGAAGTGCTCTAAAACTTCCTGGTATACGGCTGCGTTGACCTTGGACCTCAGAAAACACAGTGAACCAACACCAGCAGATGACATGGCACCCCAAACCATCACTGACTGTGGAAACTTTACACTGGACCTCAAGCAACGTGGATTGTGTGCCTCTCCTCTCTTCCTCCAGACTCTGGGACCCTGATTTCCAAAGGAAATGCAAAATTTACTTTCATCAGAGAACATAACTTTGGACCACTCAGCAGCAGTCCAGTCCTTTTCGTCTTTAGCCCAGGCGAGACGCTTCTGACACTGTCTGTTGTTCAAGAGTGGCTTGACACAAGGAATGCGACAGCTGAAACGCATGTCTTGCATACGTCTGTGCGTAGTGGTTCTTGAAGCACTGACTCCAGCTGCAGTCCACTCTTTGTGAATCTCCCCCACATTTTTGAATGGGTTTTGTTTCACAATCCTCTCCAGGGTGCGGTTATCCCTATTGCTTGTACACTTTTTTCTACCACATCTTTTCCTTCCCTTCGCCTCTCTATTAATGTGCTTGGACACAGAGCTCTGTGAACAGCCAGCCTCTTTTGCAATGACCTTTTGTGTCTTGCCCTCCTTGTGCAAGGTGTCAATGGTCGTCTTTTGGACAACTGTCAAGTCAGCAGTCTTCCCCATGATTGTGTAGCCTACAGAACTAGACTGAGAGACCATTTAAAGGCCTTTGCAGGTGTTTTGAGTTAATTAGCTGATTAGAGTGTGGCACCAGGTGTCTTCAATATTCTATGGAATTGAATGGAATTAGTGAAATAAATCAACTTTTTGATGATATTCTAATTATATGACCAGCACCTGTAGAGAATGTGAAGCTGCCGTCACGGCGTGTTCAGTTCTAGTTTGGTTTGTTTATATCGCGCTGCCTTTCTGCTAGTGACGTTAGGGCAGTATTTTTGATTTTCTGTCGTGATTGTGAAAAATGTCGTGATTGTAGATCATTTATGCTGAATCGAGAATTGCAACAGGAGCTCACATCATCGTACAAAGAAATAACTGGACGGTGTAATACAATTGTTGCTTTTTTAAAACACACTAAGGGAAGCAGGTTGAGGAGGTGACAGGAAGACACTGTATATCAAATCTAATAATGTCACTGATTTAACCCACTCCCTATCACTCAATAAAATAATCACATAGCTGAGTGTTTTTGAAAGTGTTGTATTTTGTTTTGGTGTAACATTTCATTTGCGAGTATTACTCTCACCCGGTTTGTGAATGAGTATAACTTGCACACAGCCACTTCAGAACTGTTCACAAGCTTTTATGGGTTTTATTTTGGTTGTCATTTGTTTAAATAAATACAAAAAAAAACTGTGTGTCGGTGTCTATCATAGACTGTAAAAAAGGGTGTCTGTCTGCTGAATGTGACCCTCCAATTCTCCTCCGTGGCCATATGGGAAAGTGAATATTTACAAAGACAACATTAAAACTACACTTGCATTTAACATTACACCCTTCCAACAAAGAAATGAATCGACTTCTGTCAGCTTGTTAAACATTTTTTATTTGGACATTTTCTACCATATTATGGCTGAAGCAGCAGCGCGTGACACTGTTCTCATGGTAACCAGATCAACATTGTGAACGGGATAGTACAAAACTTAAGTGAAAACACCAAATTATCATTCAATGGGATAAAATAGCTTCTCTTCCCTGCAAACGATACCATGAAGAATGTGGATATTTAACCAAGTGAAAAACAAATAAGGTAAGCAGGTATCCATATTCATTTCAGTATCAGCAGATGCAAAACGCTATTAAAGGCGACAACTTTTAAAGTTGAAAAACGATATAAGTAATAAAAAAAAACGGTATAAGTTATGTAAACGATATAAACACCTTCTGAGTTCTCGATTTTATCGATTTGAGCAACCATAAACGATGCAAAACATACAAATTTTGAGTTTTTGATAGGATTCCTATATAGAAAAATCACTCCTTGCCCTCCAGACTCATTCGCGCTGCTGCAGTGACGTCATGTGCAAACAACCTATTTCGTGTTCATGTATATAGCCTATAGGTAAATGAATAGTGACAGAATAATCACACCAGTGAAAGTTACAAACAGTTTATTGGGCAGCAACAGATACATTTGTTCAGGTTTATTTGTTGTTGCAGTGCTCTAGATTCACAGAATGATAACTAAAAAGACACAGTTTGAAGTCTCACAAGATATTAATGTTCACAAGGGCAAGTAACTGAAATTAATGTAGACTCGTGTCAGTATAAGTACGATTACTGCTGTATCCTACTGTGAATGTCTGTAATCATTCATGTCTGTAACCAAGTCAAACGCACAGAATAATAACAAAACTGTGACTCTGTGCGGCATCAGGTCCCTAATGAATGAATAATTAGTATGGGATACCCAGAATAATCAAATACCTAAATGAATACATAATCAGTAGTTATGATTAATCAGAAACACAATCTAAATGTAATAATCATAACAAAAATAATGACTTTATTCAACAATTTGAACTGTTGTCATACGTAGTGAACACAGTGCAGGCTTTCTTGTTTACGTCCAAAAGCCGGCTCATTATTGGCCGGATCCTGTGTCAGCATCACATGTAAGCGTTGTTCTGCTCACGTTCCACTTCAGCCAATACTGAGTTGGCGTTCGGACGTATACAAGGAAGCCTGCACTGAGTTGACTACGTATGACAATGGTTCAAATTGTTGAATAAAAGTCGTCATTTTTGTTTTGTTTTTGCACACAAAAAGTATTCTCGTTGCTTCATAACATTAAGGTTGAACCACTGTAGTCACAGTGACTATTTTTACGGGTGTGGAACAACATGAGGGTTAATTAATGACAGAATTTTTTTTTATTTTTGGATGAACTAACCCTTTAACTGATGTAGTTAATGTTAACTAATGAACCTTATTGTGTTAAAGTGTTACCAGACAAACACCGGTCTTTTTTTAATATATTTACCAAGGGTGCCGATAGATAGATAGATAGATAGATAGATAGATAAAAAGAAAGAAAGACAGACAGACAGACAGAAAGACTATATAGTGTGAATTCAGGTTGACTGGGTCACTTTTCCAAGTCATCTCACTGGCAAAAAATGACTCACACTGAATACACTCCTATATCCAGGCATTTCTTTTCTTTTATTCCACAGCTGATGCATGCAGTTTATTTTGCTTGCTTAAATAATTAAAAATAATAATAATAATTGTCTCTTGTTTAGTATTTTATTATTATTATTATTATTGCAGTCTTTTTCTGCTGCCATTGTTTTCCTTGGATTTGCTTCTCAGTTTCGTCCAATTTTAAGCTTTTCTTGGTTAATTCCATGTATTATAGGCAAACACAGTCATGCTAATTCAGATTAGCACAGTCGGTCTTAAATGAATCTTATTTATTTTTCATTTTCATTTTTGGGTGAACTAACCATTTAAGGATAATACATCACAAGATTTTTTTAACTAGAGCGCGAAAGCTGCTGATAATGTGGCTTTGCCATCACTGTTAAAATTTAAATTTTAAAATATCTTTAAAAAAACAATAACAATAATTTAAAATATTGTTGTTCTTTATTGTAGTTTCATTATTAAATGTTACATTGGTTAACAAAATGAACATCCAAAGTGCTTCCAGGTGTACACTGGTTAATTTTGTTCTCAAAAACAATACATGTATGTTTTTGGTTAATATGTTTGCTTGTGTGAACATTAATCTTTTTCTTGTAGTTGTGTGGCTAGTGTTGCCAAACTGCAGACAAACGTTAAGCAAAAAAAAAAAAAAAACTGAATGTCAAATTCACCTAAGTAAATTCAGAGCTAACTGTTCCAAGAGGCACAGACAACCCACTCACTGCTCCAATACAGGACATTTCAACCTCTCTATCTACACCAGCACAGCTGCTCTGCTTTGATATTCTCATTGGCATAGAGGGGGTAGATTAGCAGAAGCAATCAGAGAGTGATCCAGTATCTAACTCACTCCATATTTCACCCTTCTGGTTAGTGTTACCTAAATGAAACTAGCAATTAGTTGAACCATTTCTTTGTACAATGACTCACTGTTGAGAAATGCACAAGAATAAAGTATGCTGAGGACATCTGCTGGTCAAAAGCTTGCTATTGTAAAATCTAAATTTGTTATATACAATAACTTTATTAACATTCCTCTTATTGCGTATATTCTCCATGTATGAATTACATTTATTATTATTTAAAAACATTATGAATTAAGGTAGAAGACAATATAATATAATTTGCAATATAATTTGCAGTTGTTGGACATATAAATATTAGATACACATCTTATTAACAAGTCTGAAAAATAAACAATTAAACAAAGTAATGTACTTTTTAATTTCCTTGAAGTTTTCCTTTAAAAGTTTATGAGGGTAAGCTCTATGGAAATACAGTAGTGCACAGACTCTTGGGAACACAACATGGTGTATTTAAAGACCATGATATGTGTCTACCTTTCATTTCACGCTAAGATGTAAGACAAGGCATTAACTGAAAAAAGAATTTCAGGATAAAGAAATTATAATTTCTGTTATTACCATAAAGGAGTAGAATGTTATATTTACTGTTTATTCCTCAATCTTCTGACAACTTAAGAAAGCATTCAGTTTGGACTTTTTTTTTCTTTTTTTTCTTTTTTCTCTCAATAGCCTGTTTGTGTAGATTAAATCACAGTAAAAACAAAGGCTCAGAATTAAGGTAAATTGAAATGTTGCATATTGACAGGAATAAATTCAGCCAAATCTAATAACTATTATTATTGTCGTTGGCGGTATTGTAAAGTTTATTGCAATTCTTCTTGAAGACCATAATGATGAATGGCATCTGAAAATACCAATACCATTAGAGATATATTTGTTCTCATGTTGAAGACATTTCATGTTGTATACAAGGAAACTTGATTAACTATGTTTATTTCTTTCAGTTTCATCAACATAATTTGAACAGAATACTCTTGAGTGTAAAGACGTTTTACAGCATGAAGGACCTTCCTGCAGAAAATATTTCATTCACAGACTTCAAACTGATTGGTTTCTACAGCCTAAAAGAATGGAGGCCTTTTTTATTTGTCCCTTTCTTTCTGATGTTTTTGTTGGCTATCACAGCAAATTTTATTCTCATATATTTAATCACCTCTCAAAAATCTTTGCATTCCCCAATGTATGTACTAATTAGTCTTATGGCAGTTGTAGACTTGATATTGCCAATCCTTTTTGTACCTAACATGCTTCTGAACTTTTTGTTTAATTGGAGTGGGATATCTTTAACAGGTTGTTTGATACAGATGTTTTGCCTTCATTTTGTTGGAACATTTCAGTCTACTTTGCTTTTGTGGATGGCACTGGATCGTTACTTTGCAATATGCAAACCTCTTTATTATCACAAATACATGGAGATCCCTAACTTTCTAAAGTTTGTTGTTGTGCCATTAATCAGAAATGTAATCCTGGTGGTCATTACGGTCTCTCTGGCTGGAAAACTGTCATTTTGTATAACAAATTTGATCGACCACTGTTTCTGTGAACACATGGCATTAGTTCAGTTAGCATGTGGAGATATATCTATTAATAACATTGCAGGACTTTTGACTGCTTTCCTTATACCAACTGCAGATTTTATTCTTATCAATGTTTCTTACATTCTGATTTTTACCTCTGTGTTCAAATCTGGCAAAACTAGCACAAAGGCCTTAAACACCTGCATTACACACTTCATTGTTATGTCATTTACTTTGACTTTTGCCTTGATTGCATTCTTGTCATACAGAATAAGAAATAATTTTTCTCCCAGCAGTCGTGTATTTGTGAGCACAATGTACTTACTTTTCCCAAGTTGTTTTAACCCAATTATTTATGGAGTGAGAACAAAAGAAATAAGACAAGCATTTCTAAAGTTCATAAAAACTGCAAAGGTCTTAGCCTTGCAATGAATTAAATAAACATGGATGCTACTCTCAAAAATGGTAATACACTGACTCTGTCACTTTAATAGAAGAAATGAAAAAACAGCATATGAAAAAACGGTAACACTTTAGAATAATGGTCTGTCATTAGAAGTAACTATGCAGGAAATAATGCAGGACTAATGAGTAGCTCTACGTTAACACTTCAGTTACTACTATTAACTAACATAGAAACAAGCTTAACTAATCAGTAAGTAATATCAAATTTAGGAGGTAGTTCCTTATTAGGTAATCAATAATTACTTAATGAGATTAGCCTCATTGATAACTGTTAACTAACTGACAAATTATAAAGTGCCTGAGATGTAATCAGTCATCATTTTTACTCTAAATATGGTTATAAAATGCATCACTAATTACTTACTAAGTGTTACCTAGTAAATCTGCAGGAACTACTAGTGATTGGGACCATTGTTTTAAAGTGAAAAAGATGTTTTAATAATAATAATATTAATAATAATAATAATAATAAAGATCCAGATGACTAGTAGTTCTTGAAGAGTGACTAGGTACTTGAGTAATTTGTGATGCATTTTATGACCATGTTCTGAGTAAAAAAATACAATATTCAAGAACTACTAGTGATCTGGACCATTGTTTTAAAGTGAAAAATATGTTTTTCACTTTAAAATAATGGTCCAGATCACTAGTAGTTCCTTGATAGTGACTAGGTAGCACTTGAGTAATTAGTGATGCATATTATGACCATGTTGAGAGTAAAAAAAGGCAGTTGCTCACATCTCAGACACGGTAATGTGATTAGTAATTAATTAGTAATTATTTATAATTTGTCAGTTACCTATTAGTTCTTAATGATGCCAATCTCATTCAGAAATGATTGATTACCTAATTAGGAACTATCTTAGTCCTAAATTCGATATTACTTACTGATTAGTTAAAATTGTTTCTATATTATTTAATAGTAGTAGCTGAAGTGTTAATGTAGTGCTACTAATTTGTCCTGCATTAATTCCTGCATAGTTACTTATTAACGACAGACCATTATTCTAAAGTGTTACCAACAGCATTTAGAAAGGGATTTCTATTTTAACTGTAATTTAAACTGTAAACTTTTTGCTTTTAACTGTAAAAATATTATTCCAATAACTCAGGCTGATAAACTTTACAGAACCGTTCTGACCCAGACAGTGAAAGTCTCTTCAGTGGCATTTCTAGTTTTTAAAACAAAAGGACTAAGGGGGATTGGGTGGGGGGTTCATTCTCTCATTTCATTCTCTTTCTCATTTCATTCTCTTTCTCAGCCCAATTACAAGATGTCTACAAAAATGGCTTATACTTTTATTGTACATTTAATTTACAGATACAAAATCTGTATATTTCACAGTATAATGATACATGTACATCAAGAATAGCAATGTTCCTACATAAAATTAATAATACAATTAAAAACTTTAAAGCTCCATAGCCTTTTGGATTATAAAAATTCAAATCAATGATTTATACCCTGCATTTTAACAAAATCTTGTAAAAAATCAGGTTTAAACCATGATCTGCATTTATTATATTTTATGCCATGGGGCTCCTGAATCCTTGATTATCATTGGTTGGCAAGGTGTGCAATTTCCCAGTAAAAGCATAGCTATTGAGTAGTTTCAGATCTGCATTAAAGTTCCATGTGTAGCGGCTAGACCAATCAGACACACAATTATTTATTATATGTAATGAATAGTCCAACAGATCCCTCAACCAATAACAAAACTAGGTCCCAAGGTGTCCAAAAAGCAGACCCCCAAAAAGCAGACCAGCCCTCTGGTTACCATGGTACCAAAGGCTCGTCACGATGTGGAGAGAGGTTGCCACATGCACAGGCCATAGGAAAGACAGACAAAGACTGGAGACAACCAGTCTGACCAAGACGCTATGGGACTTTGCCCCAGTGTGCAGCTGCACACCCAGGGGAGCCTCATTTTCATTCATCCGTGAGTGTGTGTATGTGTTTGTTTAAACCAGTTATGTGATCGTGATTTAGTTAAAACATTTGTGCACATTCACATTAGTGTTGATTCTGTGGTCAATGCCTGCAAAACAAAGTCCCCTTTAACAATACGATTGCAACTACATGCTCTGAGTAGCACTGTTTCTAATAAATCATATAGGTCACAAGAGCTAAGTGATTCAGTGTGATAGCCCAGGCACACACAATCATATAGGCCAAAAGAGTTAAACGATTCGGTGTAGTAGCCCAGGCACACATAGTCATAGGCCACTGGAGTTAAGCCAGTTGTGCACAACTTTCTCTATTTCCTCAAAAGAGAGGACAGACTTCAACTTAGATATAGATCTAAGATGGAAAAAAAAAAAACTATTGTATTTTTACAGCAGCATTAATTTGATAATCAAATTTAAGCTCAGTGTCAAGAATGACACCAAGGTTCACACTAGAAAGATTTTTCTCTGGAAACAGCCCCAGGCAGTCAATGAAAATGAATGCCATATTTTTCAAAGATCAATCCTAAAGGGAGCATAAAAAGGAAGAACAAAACTGGTCCCAAAATTGAGCCCTGAGGAACACCACACATGAGAGGGGAAACAAATGAAGAGTAGTTCCATAGGCTGACTGAAAAAGTCCTATCTTTTAAATATGAGGAAAACCATTCCAAGGCTAAACCCTGGATGCCAACCTGGTCTCTAAGACAATCAATGAGAATCTTATGATCAACTGTGTCGAATGCTGTGGTAAGATCTAACAGTAATCAGAAGAATAACATAACTTCCAGAATCAACACCACGTAGAATATCATTAGAAACCCTCAAAAGAGCTGACTCTGTACTTTGGCCGGCTCTAAACCCTGAATGGAATCTATCCAAAATGTTGTTCTTCATCAAAAATCATTAAGCTGTGCATACAAAATCTTATCCAATATCTTTGATATAAAAGGCAATTTTGAAATGGGATGAAAACTATTCATGTCATTGGAGTCTAAGCCGGCTTTTTTGAAGAAGGGGTTAGACAAGTGCATGCTTAAAGCTAGCCAGAACAACACCAGATGTCAATTACTATTCATAATGGATAAAATACTTGGACCTATAGAATCAACCATCTCTTTAAATAAAACAGAAGGAATCACATCACAGGATGACCTGGTAGGCTTCATGTGCGCAATTATATTTTTGAGCTGTAAAAGAGAGACAGGCATGAAACAAGTCAATTGATTTGAAAGGTTAAAGGCAACGATAAGATCATTACTAACAGATAATCTGAGATATAATTCCAGCAATCTTATCAATAAAAAAAAGTAAAAACTTTTCACATGTCGACAGAAGGAGTGAGTGATGGCATGGCAACGGGATGGAGCACAGCATTTACAGTAGAAAAAAAAAGTACACTAGAATTATGACAGTTCTTAGAGATAATGTCAGAGAAATAATTAGATCTAGTTAATTTAAAAGCTCTTTGGTACTCACTTAAATGATTCTTCAGAATCTGATAAGAATCCTGCAGTTTATCTTTAAGCCATTTACATTCAGCCCTCCTACACTCCTGCCTAAGAGCACAGGTGGTACTGTTTAGCCAGGGCTGTATCTTGACCTATTTCTTTGTGGCTTCCAAATGAGCTACAAGATCTAAAATATCTGAACATGAAGAGTGAAATGGATTGACTCTTCAGGTCCAATACAGGGAGAGGGAGACTCAATCAATGTAATTAAAGGAAAACAGTGTTGAACAATAAATACTATGAAAAATTAAATGACTTTAAAATATTATCAAAGGAGGGTACAATAACAGATAAAAATTCAGAAAACTCTTGTATAAAATATGAATGAATGTTTGTGGGTCTGCAAATCAGAACAAATAACACAGATTTAAAAGAATTCAATGTAACTAACTGAGTTTCAAAATGCAAAAAGACTCAGTAGATAAAAGCCTGTATTTGAACTTACCTGGGGGTACTAAAAAAAGCTACAAACAGGAGGAGAAAGTTTGGAGAGAGGAGAAGTCTCAGTAACAAATAAGAAGTCTATATCACGAGAAATCAAAAGATTTTTCAGGATAAAAGACCTATTTGCAAGAGATCTCGCATTAATCAATGCCATTGTTACTGGAATGGAGTCAGAAAAACGTTGCAAAGTGGTATCATTGAAGTTTACTGGCTTCCGTAACACAGGGAGCAAAGATTTTGGTGATTTACTCCCTGATCTCCAGACCGCTGTCTTACTTGAACCATCAGTGAGGACTAAAGCACTGACACCCGGGTGAAGTTATGAACATCTCAAGTTCAGAATCACTTCTAAAGCCTCTGCTGCTAAAGACGCAGGGCCGATAAATGGATACTTCCCAGTCTTCTTTGATCTCACTAGGCCTCCAGCACACTTCACATGATTCCTTCGGGATTTCCTCCACAAGCACAGACAGGTAACAGACTTTCCTCAGTGAGGCTGGCACATAATGAGAATGTAGATGCCAATTTTCTCTGGATTCACAATCTGACACCACCAATTGAATATTCAGTAAAGTCAAGCGATCGTACACCAGAGGAAAGTAAACAGTGTGAGTGATAAAAAACAAACAAAAAAAAAAAACAAGAATAAACAGACCAAAGTGACAGAATCCACCCAGAATCCAGAGCAGGGAGCTTGGGTGGAGTCGGCAGGGTAGGAAGCAAGGGCAAAGCCGATAGGGCAGGCAGAGCAGGTCAGGCTTGGGCAAGACAGGGACCAGGGTGAAAAAGAGGAACATCATAAAGCTGACAGCAGCCTTTAGAATGGGGATAAGAGTCATGATGGAGCAGTCCGAGGGCTTAGGAGCAGGCTCTGGGACTGCCTCTGGGCCGGCAGCAGGCTCTGGGACGGCCTCTGGAGCATCAACAGGACTGGAGGAAGCCAGCTGAGAGGTGTGTGCTGCCCAGGCATGCATAACAACCATGGCGTAAAAGGTGAAGACTGCCCTCTTGGCCATGGCAGGACTGACGGGGGAAATGGGTTACTTAGGAGCAGCCTTCATGGCCGTGACTGACAGAGCAGGTGGTTCAGAAGAGACTGGAGCCAAGGTAGCTAACAAGGAGGCATGTGCGTCCCAGACACACATAACAGGGGTAAAGTACAGAGAGAGGTCAGCCTCTTCAACCACAACAGGACAGACAGGAATAGTGGGCTGCTCAGGGATGGGCTTAATGGCTGTAAACAGGGAGTTTTAGGACCACCACACTTGGGAGCTCTGGGACCACCACAGTCGGGTCCTCCAGGACCACTCGATTCGGGACCACTAGAATTGAAACCACCAGTGCCGGGTCCTCCAGGACCACCAAACTTGGGACCACTAGACTCGGGCCCTCCAGGACCAACGGATTTAGGACTATCAGACTCGAGTCCTCTAGGACCACCAGACTTGGGGCCAGATTTACTAAACGGGGGAGTGGCAAGTTTTGCGCGTGATCTACTGCTGATGTGCAAATTAAAGAACACAGACACAGTCAAATCATTTACATAATGACCAAAGCAAGAGCAGTGTAAATTAGCGTTGGGTCGCAAATAAGCAGAGCTGATGCTCATCAGGTGCGGGTCGACACATGTGTAACTTGTTACATATAACAACGTCTTCCTTTGGCATTCCAAAGAAATTAATATGAGTGGAAAATATTTTCTCTCTTCTACTACGGGCTCTCTCTGCGGTGTCTCTTCCTAACAGCAACAATTGCAGCCATGTCTCAAAATGGGTTAAGACATGCTTTTTTGGGGCGTTAAATAATGGCGCAAATACCACTAAGTAAAATTAGTAAATCGCGTTGCGTGATTCATTTAAATACTATACTCTCCTCCCATAAATTTTGCGTCTGAAAGGGAAACTCCTACAAATGCATATGCAATAAGGTCAGGTGCAAAAACAACTCAGTCCACACCTTTTCAGGGCGTAAAATCCCAGGAGTAAATCCCAACAGTAGTTTTTTAACTTGTCCTCTCCTCCCATAAATTTTGCGTCTGAAAGGGAAACTCCTACAAATGCATATGCAATAAGGTCACCCTTACGAAAAAGAAGTATACTTCAAGTTCATTTTATCAAGTATACTTAAGTAATGTTCAAGTATATTTTTAAGTATACTTTATGTAGTAAGTATACTTGTATCAATGCACTAGTAGTAAACTTGTAAGTGTACTATTTCAATACCGCTTGGGACTAAATTGGCCCAATTGAAGTATACGTTTAAGTGTAACAGTAGTAAACTGGTTCACAGCTACATTTCTCATTTGTGCTGCATCTGTACTACAAGTGAACTTATAAGTATACTAGTAGTTTAATATTTTAATACTAGTAGTACATTTTTAGTATATGAAATTACATTATTACAGTATTACATTACTTACAAACCAGTTATTTAGGAGTTGTCAGTGGTTCATAAGATCATTTATAAAGTGTAAGTAAATGATTAATAAACTATTTAAACATACATTTATACATCTTATTATTTAGACATATAGTAATAGTTACTCAGTGTGTTAATAAATGCTTTTTTAAAACATATTCCTACTGTAATTCATGATTAATTCAGGTAGTTATAAAACATTTAGTAGTTGTCAGTTAACTATTGTTGTGAGCTCATCTAAAGTGAGGACTATTCATGCCTCGTTAATCTTTTTCAAAGAAGATTTAAAGGCTCAGTGATCTTCTGCACTGCTGTTCTCTAATGTTTTAAAGTTAGTACTGAGGTAGTTTTGACACTGTGAAATATTTTATTACATTATTATTGTTTTATAAAAACATTATTTGTTGTATTTTGGCACTCCTGTAATCCAGTGTTGGCACTGGTAAAATTTTATTCAGCAATGTTTACACTTTACAGAAATTTATTTTTATATCAGATTGCAAAACTTAGTTTCATTTTACTGCACAGTTATGTTTTCTGGAGGAGTACAAGTTTCATTTTTTTTCCTTGAAATAAATATTTCTATGTTCTGTATCCTTTAAATCTCCTTTATAAAAGCTTTACGAGGCATGAATAGTCCTCACTTTAGATGAGCTCACAAAAATAGTTAACTGACAACTACTAAATGTTTTATAACTACCTGAATTAATCATGAACTACAGCAGGAATATGTATTAATAAAGCATTTATTAACACACTGAGTAACTATTATTATATGTCTAAATAATAAGATGTATAAATGTATGTTTAAATTATTAATCATTTACTTACACATTATAAATGATCTCATGAACCACTTACAACTCCTAAATAACTGGTTTGTAAATAATGTAATACTTAATTTAGAAATGATAAATTGATCATTAACAAAGTATGAAAATACATTTATTAAACACATTATAGATATGCCTATAAATCAAGAACAAAGCATTTATAGGTGTATTTATAAACTGCTTATTAATGTCTATTAATACTTTATAAATGATGAACTAACTATTTACTAATGCTTAACTAATGCTTCATAGCGTGAGTTATTCTAAAGTGTTACCTTATTTTTTATACTTGAAATACCTTTAACTGTACTTTAACTCTTCCATTTTTTAAAAACTCTTTAAAAACATTTTAATCTATCTTCATGAATCCTTTTTGATCAACATTTAAATGTGGGTAAGTTTCATTAAAAAAAAAAAAAAAAAAAAAAGCAGAGAAAATTGCATTTTTGTCAAAGACTATGTCCGGATGGGATTCAGAACGATGATCAAACACAGGTGGAGTAGATCAAGTCCATAAACATCCCCAAAGCTTCATAGTCCTCATTCAGTAAATTTAGGCAGTTTTGATTTATGTGCTGTTTAATGTTTGATGATCACTTTATTTTACATTTGCGTGAATAATCGTCTATCGCTTATTTCAGCTTCTTCTTTTCCTGTATTTTGATCCGGAGATTCTGTCCTCTTTCAGAAGATGCGTAACAGCGCCCCCTACCACATAGCCTGAAAATTCAGTCAATGGCGACAAAAGAGATTTGAAGTAAATTCCTATGTACACTACCAGTGGACTAGCCTACACAAATATTCAGATACTCAGAATTAGGAATATATGTTTTCTTTATAAATCAATACTTTCAAACAATGTACTTTTATACTATACTTTTATAAATATACTTTTAAGGAGGCTATATCTCGATCAAAAGACTGAGTCCAAGTATAGGCCAAATATACTGAGACTTCCCTTTCGAAAGGGAACTCGCATTGCGTCCTAGAACGCTAATGGGGAACGCCTCCGCGGGATGATGTCACTACTAGTGCGACCCGAATGCACATAAGGGGCGCCTAGAGAACAAGTCGACCTCTTCTCGTCTTCAGGGACTGTTTTGTCTAACGCTGTTCAAATGCTGTTCTAGGTAAAGAATGGCTTTTTTAAGCAGACGTTTCAAGCGGTGGGTACATCCGTGTCTTAGATATTTAATGCTTGATGACACTCATGACTTGTGCGTCCTTTGCTAGAGCATGCATGTTCAGTACTTGAGAGTTCTTTACATGTTTTTGTAGAGCTTTCCTGTTGAGGAAGCTCCATTCTCGTTTTTTTGTGCTAGATGCGCACAGAAGAAGTTCGACTGAAGTGTTTGTACGTGTTTATTTCGTATGCTTCACTGGCTGACGAGAGTGTTGTGCTGTTTGAGGATGCTTTGTCTTTTGCATCCTCAATATCAGCAGTCTGTGCTCTTTACGTTCGAGTGATGTGTGGATTGGTTAGAGTTTCTCACACTTAATCACACACATTACTTGTGCGTTGATTGTTTGGGCGAGGAGCGCGTGCGTTCAGTTTTTGAGGAAACTGTTTGCTCGTGCTGTGTGTGTGTTTGTTTCCCATGGCAACCCCAGTCGCGCGTTGTTTATCTGCACCCGCGTATATGAGCCTTCCTTTCCCTTTTGATCTCCGTGTTGAGATCGACAGGGTGTGGAAGAATCTGTTTTTTCCCCGCATCTGTTTACAACAGCATGTAATTCATACAGATTTCAAAGATCTGGTCCCGCTCGTATATGACAGGACATACGTGGCAGCAGATTACGCTCTGTGCTCCCGCCCTAACCCCCCAACAGGCACTCTTTATATCGTGCCTGAAGCTGGGTCGATTTTGAGTTTGTTCCATTATTACGAACCTTTCTGTTGTTCCGCATCAGGCTTGATAGTGAGTGCATCCTTTCAGTCTGCATGAGTATGGCAGGCCTCATTTACATTAAGTCCTCCGCTCTTTGTAGTCACAGGTTGAGTTTTGTAGGTTGCCTCACTTTTGTGAGATCAGTTATAAATTTAGCTACCTCAGCTCCCTATAGAAAGGATTACAAGGGGCATTTATTCATCTCATTTGCTTTACATTAGGCCTGAGGCTAGACTGATGATGTGTTTTTTCCATCATTTGGAACACTTCTGTGTCCAGCACAGAGCTTGTTAGTCAGTGCATCCTTTCAGACTGCAGAGTATGGCAGGCCACTTTTACATTTAGGCCTCTGCTCTTTAAGGTCTCAGGTTGAGCTTTAGGTTACCTCTCCTTTCGTGAGAGCCATTTAAAATTCAGTGACCTCAGCTCCCTGTAGAAAGGAATGAAGGGGGTGGTTATTCTTTGTGTTATATACGTGTGTGTGTGTGTATACATATATACTTATGTATTGGAGCATCTAACTGGGGCCTTGGAGCTCCCATGATTAGGGAAGGTTATCGTGATACCCTTACTATGTGCCACCTCTCTTTGTGAGGTTTTTATATAGTGGGTAACGTTTAGAACGAAATATCACCTGTAGTGAATGGCATGGCCTCCTCCTCTGAGCTCCAGATAGTCAATATGTCAAGTGCTCAGGCCTTCGGGGCCACCCTGATAATCCTTCTGGTTGAGTGAGTTGGCTTCCTCTCATTGGAGAGAGTCATTTTGCTGAAGCCACCGCTCTGCTGAGCTCCAGGTAATATCACGATTGAGGTGTATGGCCCTTGTTAGGCCCCCCTTAATACCTTCCCTAGGTCGAGTGAAGTGGTTTCCTCTCGCTCGAGAGTAAAGGGCGATATGCTGAAGCCTCCGCTCCCCCGAGCTCCAGACAGATCATGACTGTGGGTGTCAGCCCCCTCTGGGCCGCCTTGACATTACTCTGTGGTGAGTGAGCTGACTTCCTCTCATTTGAGAGTTTCTATTCGAAGCCACTCCATTGAGCTCCAGGTGGTGAGTTCACCTGTGTGTTATGAGCCGGCCTCCTTTCTTTAGAGTCGTTAGGCTGAAGTCTCCACTCCATTGAGCTCCAGGGAGGTCATGAGTGCGTGTGGGTCGGCCCTTCTTTTTGGGCCGTGTAATGGATGAGGCTGGTACTCATTCATCCAGCCACCGGAGGGAGCCCTCTCCTGAATACTAACATGGACTCTTGCTCGTTGGTTACTTCCTGTCTCTCTCCTGTATAAATAGACATGCATTTCCACTGCTACTTTGTGAAGTATTGCCAGTTTATCACTGCCTTACCAAGTGTTTCTCATTGCCTGTTTCCTTGCCTTCTTGTTACTGACCATTGTGCTTACTTTATTGGATTTTTGCCTTTTGGATATCGTTTTTGCTGTGGTTGCCTGTTTGGACTGATTTCTTGTCACTGATTATTCTGCCTGCCTTATCGACTACGTCTCTGCCTTTAGTATTGGATCTGTTTGCTGATATTTATTAAACTTCCAGCATTTGGATTCCATCTTGCCTCCATGTCGAGTCCCTCACAGAATACTTTGCCACCAATGGATCCAGCGGAAGTTTCTCAACTCCAAGCAGCTTATGCTTACCAGAGTGAAATCCTGAAGGGCTACCAGGAACAACTGAGTCATCTGAGTGCTGCTAACGAGAGTTTAACTCAGTATATCTGCTCTCTTCCATCTCCTCAAGCTACCCCGGTAAGATTTGCCCTTCCAGACAAATTTGATGGCTCTCCTGAGAAATGTAGAGGATTTTTTGACAGTGCAGAATCTATTTTTCATGTCAACCTGAATCATTCCACCAAGACTCAAAGAAATGTGCATTCTTGATGACGCTGTTAACAGGGAGAGCGTTTGACTGGGCATCAGCGGTTTGGGAGAGAGACCAACAACTGCAAACCTCATTTGATTACTTTGTCTCACAATTACATGAGGTATTTGGATATCCTGAGGGGGGTAAGGATATTTCTGTTCAACTGCTCCATCTACGCCAAGGCTCTCGCTCAGCAGCTGACTATGCTGTAGAATTTAGAATGCTAGCCGCTCAAAGTGGATGGAATGATGTTGCACTAAAGACTGTGTTTACAGAGGGACTCAATCACAACCTGCAGGCAGAACCTGCATGTAAAGGTGTTGACTTTAACCTCACTGACTTCATCTCTTTGGCAATAAGAGTTGATAACTTGCTACGAAACTCTCCAAGCTCAAGAAGTAGCTCCAAGTCACCAGCGTCTACCCAAGGACAAGTCCTGACATGCCCTGACACGCCAGAACCCATGCAGATTGCTTACGCACGGATTTCTATTGAGGAAAGGGAACGTCGCAGAAGGGAAGGACTATGTTACTATTGTGGAGGGAAGGACCACCAAAACTCTGCTTGCCCTAACAAAGGGAGAAGACTTCCATACTCCAAGACCAGTGTGAGTAATGAAACCCTTACACCTCCCCGATCACACAGTTTTTCACTGCTCATTGAGCTTTCTTCTGACAGTGACTCCAAATATGTTTCAGCGCTAGTCGACTCAGGGGCAGCACTCAACCTGATTCATCAAGATCTTGTGCAAGAACTCCAGATACCCACAGTACCTTGTATCCCTGCAATCAACGTCACTGCTGTAAATAATGCACCCATCGGCACAGGCATCACTCACCAGACTGTTCCATTAACTCTCCGAATTGGACTTTTTCACATTGAGACAATCTCAATCTCCTTGTATGTCATCAACTCCCCCAAACACACTCTCATCTTGGGCCATCCATGGCTGGCTGTCCATGATCCCCTCATTTCCTGGCACCAGGGTGAGCTCAAACAATGGTCAAGTTATTGTATGACTAACTGTCTACAGGTTTCTGTTACCATGCCATGTCTCACCACCAGTATTGAAAGTCCAGAAAACCATACATCCACCACTATACCCAAGGAATATTAGAGTTTTCAGAGGTCTTCAGTAAAGTCAAGGCAACTCAGCTACCTCCTCACTGTCCTTGGAATTGTGCGATAGAGTTGCTACCCAACATGGCGCCACCTAAGAGCAAAGCTTATCCCTTATCCAGACCTGAAACCCTGGCAATGGAGAAATATATTGAAGAAGCACTCTCATATGGATTCATTCACCCTTCCACTTCTCCCGCAGGAGCTGGTTTCTTCTTCGTTGAGAAGAAAGATGGAGGTCTCCGCCCATCTATCAATTACAGGGGTCTTAACACTGTCACTGTCAAGTACAGATATCCACTCCCTTTAGTCCCCTCTGCTCTTGAACAGCTTCGTGAGGCCCGCATCTATACCAAGCTGGACCTGAGAAGTGCATACAACCTCATTCGCATTCGAGAGGGTGACGAGTGGAAAACCGCATTCATCACCACCAGGGGGCACTACGAACATCAGGTTATGCCGTATGGCCTGGCTAACTCACCAGCAGTATTCCAGTCCTTTATCAACAAAATCTTCAGAGACCTCCTAAACAAGTGTGTCATAGCTTACATTGATGATATACTCATCTATTCCAACGACTGGACCCAGCATATCAGAGACGTCAAGATGGTCCTGTCTTATCTACAAGAGCACCAGCTATACATAAAAGCAGAAAAATGTGAATTCCACAGAACCAAAACCACATTCTTGGGGTATATCATCAGTCACCAAGGTATTGAGATGGACAACTCAAAGATCCAAACTGTCACCGAATGGCCAAGACCCCACACAATCAAGGAGTTGCAACGTTTCCTGGGCTTTGCTCATTTTTATAGACGCTTTATCCGCAATTACAGCCTCATCTCCACTCCCTTGACATCCCTGCTGAAGGACAAACTCTCCAAGTTAACATGGAGTGACAATGCTCAGGAAGCCTTTGAAAAACTCAAGACCAGCTTCACTACAGCTCCCATTTTAAAACTCCCGGATCCCAATCTTCCATTCATTGTGGAAGTTGATGCATCTGACTGTGGCATTGGTGCAGTCTTGTCCCAACGTCATGGTACTCCTGGAAAGCTGTACCTATGTGCATTCTTCTCACGCAAACTGAACACTGCGGAAAGAAACTATGACGTAGGTAACAAGGAGTTACTCTCCATGAAGGCTGCATTAGAAGAGTGGCGGCACTGGCTAGAGGGTTCCACCCATCTGTTCCAAGTAATCACCGACCATAAGAACCTCGAATACATTAAGGCAGCCAAGAGACTGAATCCAAGACGAGCCCGATGGTCACTCTTCTTCACAAGATTCCAATTCACAGTTACCTATCGGCCAGGCAGCAAAAACAGCAAAGCAGACGCTCTCTCCCGCCGCCATGACCCTCCCCATCTTACACCACGAAGTGAACCTATACTACCACCATCTGTCATAATTGCACCCATTAGCTGGGACATCATGGAAGAGATTCAAAGAGCACAACAAACAGACCCAGTACCACCTGAATGCCCTCCAACCAAGCAGTACGTTCCTCATACTCTTCGTCAAAGAACGATACAGTGGGTCCATACCTCTCTTAGTACTGGACATCCTGGCATCCACAGAACAATCAGCTTAGGTACGTAACTCATTCTGGTGGCCCTCTCTTTCTAACAATGTCACTGTTTTTGTTAAAGCCTGTTCAGTATGTGCACAGTCCAAAACCCCCAGAGAACTTCCTGCCAGCCTGCTTCAACCGCTCCCTATCCCACAGAGGCCCTGGTCCCACCTGTCCATCGACTTTATCACGGATCTACCTAACTCCAATGGGTACACAACCATCTTTGTTATCATCAAAAGATTCTCAAAGTCATGCAGATTAATCCCCATGAAAGGCTTACCCACTGCTATGGAAACTGCTGTTACTCTGTTCCACCAAGTTTTTAGGATCTATGGCCTACCAGAAGACATTGTGTCCGATCGAGGACCCCAGTTCACCTTCAGAGTCTGGCAGGCCTTCTGCAAACAGCTGGACATCAACATTAGCCTCACGTCAGGTTATCACCCAGAGTCTAACAGACAAGTGGAGAGGCTCAACCAGGAAATAGGAAGATACCTCAGGTCCTACTGTAACCGTGAACAACAAAGATGGAATGACTTTCTTCCTTGGGCGGAATACACACAGAACTCCCTCACTCACTCCTCAACTGGACTCACTCCCTTCCAATGTGTCTTAGGCTACCAGCCTCCATTATTCCCTTGGTCGGGTGAACCCTCTACGGTGCCCGCGGTGGACGATTGGATCAGACGCAGTGAACGGGTGTGGGACAGCGCTCACGTGAGACTGCAAAGGGCCATTCGGGCTCAACGGATCCAAGCTGATCGACGGAGGCGTCCCCACCCCAACTATCAGCCTGGACAGAGAGTCTAGCTATCCACCAAGGACCTGAAGTTGCAGCTACCCTGCAGGAAGCTAAACCCCAGGTATGTTGGTCCGTTCAGAATTGTCAAACAGATCAATCCTGTGACATACCGTCTGGAACTTCCTGCTAACTACCGTGTTTCTCCCTCCTTTCATGTGTCCGTGCTGAAACCAGTCCACCTGGCATCTGGCCCCGGAACCACGGACCCTGAACCCCCTCCTCCACTGGAGATTGATGGATTACCTACTTACTTGGTCAAGGAGATCTTGGACTCACGTCGTCGGGGGGGCCAGATGCAATATTTGTTGGACTGGGAGGGATAGATCATGGGTAGCCGCCAATGACATATTGGATCCATCACTGATCCAAGAGTTCCACCAACAGCACCCGAACCGTCCTGCACCACGACCAAGAAGGAGAACACCAGGAGGTGTTCTTAGAGGGAGGGGTTCTGTAATGGATGAGGCTGGTACTCATTCATCCAGCCACCGGAGGGAGCCCTCTCCTGAATACTAACATGGACTCTTGCTCATTGGTTACTTCCTGTCTCTCTCCTGTATAAATAGACATGCATTTCCACTGCTACTTTGCGAAGTATTGCCAGTTTATCACTGCCTTACCAAGCGTTTCTCATTGCCTATTTTCTTGCCTTCTTGTTACTGACCATTGTGCTTGCTTTATTGGATTTTTGCCTTTTGGATATCGTTTTTGCTGTGGTTGCCTGTTTGGACTGATTTCTTGTCACTGATTATTCTGCCTGCCTTATCAACTACGTCTCTGCCTTTAGTACTGGATTTGTTTGCTGATATTTATTAAACTTCCAGCATTTGGATTCCATCTTGCCTCCATGTCGAGTCCCTCACAGGCCGCCCCTATATCTGGCCTAGGCTAGTACTTTAGGAGTGTCTTTTAGACAGAGGCGGTTATGCTGTAGCTTTTCCACCTCCTAGCATGCCGTAGCTCCGAGTAGGCTACTCCTGGGAGAGCCTCTCCTGCTTAGGACTGGTAGTTAGTGATCCTAGTACGCCTCCTCTCATTGTGAGAGTCGTCCCCGGCCAGGGCCCGCCTTCTGCATTAGGCTATTAATGCGAGTAGCAGGCTTTGCGGCCTCCTCAAATTGCCTAGGTCGAGCTGGGGCTCCTCTTGATATTAGAGTAAAAGCGCTATGCTGAGCTTTAGTTCCCTAGTGGTGTTAGGCACAGACAGATAGCCAGGTGTTGTAGGCTTTCATAGAAAGCCTCTCCGGTGGTTATCTCTGAGTGTTGTTAGACTTTCTCTCGTTTAGAGAGTGGAAAGCATATGCTGAAGTTTCCACTCTCTAGAGCTTTGGTAGTAGCTTTATCTGGTCAAGCTTAGAGCAATCTCTCAGCCATAAGCTCCTTGAGTAGGTCCTTAGCACGTCCAGCTAAGTTTGTATCCTAACTCCCTAGAGTTATATCAGAGTGTAGGCTCCTTAGGAGCCTCCCTGGTACTTGCGTGAGCTTGGTTAATACTCATCTCGGTTGAGTCTAGTTTGTACTCCCCTCGCATTGAGGGTCGTTCCTTAGAGTACAGCGCTCCCGAGTTCTGGTCGGAAGATCGAAGGTCTTTTGTGAGACCTCCCTGGTAGATCAGTATTTTAGGCTTTAGGTACTCCCCTCTTGTGTGGGTCGTCATATAGAGGACCTCGCTCCCTAAGTAGGTCTTAAAGGTTTAAGAGATTCTTTTAGTGAGAACTCCCTTGGTAGATCAGCTCCTGTTGGGGCTGGAGGTATGCCTCTCATTAGGGACCCTATGTAGAGTACTCAGCCTCCAGAGTGCCTTGTTTTAGAAGCGTTCTGTAGATCCTAGGCTGGCCAGACTAGGTCACTAAGATAGGACCAGGTCGGCCTCCCTGGTGGCGTTAGACATAGACTATTCTCCCCTGAGAAGTTATCAATATAAAGCTGCTTTGAAACAATCTGTATTGTATAAAGCATAATAAAGGTGACCTGACTTGAAGGGATTATGTGAGGACTTGAAGGGATTATGTGAGGACTCAGAGAGGTGGGCTTTATTAATCATAAAATAAAAAAATAAACAAAAACTACCCTATGGCGAAAAACAGGACTGGCAAGGCAGAACAAAGCTTGGCAATGCGGGACATGAGGAGTACATATGACAGGAAACATTATATGACGAACTGGAACAGGATGTCAAACACAAGGAGAATAAGGCCTAGTCACCACGTGCATGGGTATTTTTATAAACTGAGTTTTTCCTCCTTTGTTTTTTTTTTTTTTTAAAATGGCATCCACACAAGCATGGTTTTAAAAAAAATCTTTGTCCACATAAAAATGCAAAAACACACTATGAAGCGCTGTCAAAAGCCATGTTGGCCAATCAGAAGCCTGAAAAAATGTTTATTACCAGTTCCGGTAGGCTAACAACACTGTCATTGTATTAAGCATTTTATTATTATTATTATTAATGCCATAAACCACAACAATACAATGAGACACATTCATTCAAAGTAAAAAAAAAAACAAAAAAAAACATTGTCATAAGCAGTGACCTGCGTTGTATTGCATTCTGATTGCTCTGTTCCACAATATAATGGGAGAACTGTGTATGTATCTGTACGTGTTATAAGCCCTGTTAGCTATTAGCAGCAATACTTTGGCTATGTCCGTTATTGCACAGACTCACCTCATATAAACAAAGGAGACATCAAACAATCTGAAGTCAAACAAAGGAGATAACAGCGTGCACTCTGACGTCACTGGCCAAAATCTCCAGTTTTATCGTCTACACCATCTAAAAATCTTCACCCTGGCAGGAGTTTTCAAAAAAGTTCGGTTTCAGTGACCAATACTGTGTTTGCGTGTGGAGGAAAGGCCAAACTGCATAGAAAAACCTGCAGTTTTGAAAATAACCATGTTCGTGTGGACAGGGCCTAAATAGGGCAGATAACAAGGCAGGTAATGAGGTAGAACAGGTGGGACAAATTAACCAATAATTAGATGATGATCATGCTTTTTCTTATAAACTGTGCTGCGGTCCTGGCTAGTTCCTAGCCTAGTGATCCACTATTTAACTCACTCTCTTTTTCACCCTGTCCCTTACCTACATGAAACTTGCAAACCATTTGCTTTGAACAATGACTCACTATTGCTATTTGCAATGCTCTTCCATCATTTGCAATCAAACCTCTACAAATAATCCAGACCACAGCAGCATAACTGCATAACTGGTCTTAAATGAGCCCAAGAAAGCCCACATCACACCTCTGTTTATCTCTCTGCACTGGCTACAGTTACAGCTTGCATCAAGTTCAAGACACTGATGCTTGCATATAGAACAGCCACGAATGCTGCACCCTCCTACCTCCACTCACTCTTACGAGTCCACATCCCTTTCAGAAACCTGAGGTCGATAAGTGAGCATGCCTTGTGGTACCTTCACATAGAGGCACAAATTCACTTTCCAGAATGTTCCCTTTCAAATGGGACCTTGCACTGCGTCCAAAGACACTTTGGGGAATGCCTTGACATGACAATGTCTGAAGTAAGAATAGAAACACGAAAATGACATTGGTCTACAACAGCCCATGACGTCACTCTAGTGCGACTGTGAGTATAAGAGGAGCACCTGGAGTACACATCATCAGCTTTTTGTCTTCAGGTGACCCTTTATTTGAAGTGTGTTTAGGCGACTGTTACCTTGGCATCCTCCTCTGACAAGCGCTTTAGGAAGTGTGTTCCCCCGTGTCAGCGCTATCTGACACTGGACAAAACCAGTGTTGGGTGTAACGTGTTACTAAGTAACTAATTAAATTACTTATCCACTGAAAAAGTAAAGTAAGGGATTACTGTTCACTTTTAGGTAATTTAATTACAGTTACTTATAATGTACTTGCGTTACATACTGTGAATTAGTTGAACAGTTCTGTTTAAATCAATATTGAATTTAAAATCTAAATTTGTCGTCTAAAGGTAAAAGTGAACGCTGCCTCTTTAAAATCGTTAGCTGTAGTGCAGTTGCACATGAGTTCGCAACTTCGTACCAGCTGGCTACGTAGTCGCTGTCTGAAGATGTCGGCAGAAGCAAGTGGCTGTTTTGCAGAATGGAAATAATCCAATTACTTCACTTTTTTGACACAGGTCTGGGCTGCTTTTTAAGTTCAGCTTTCTTAGCCGCCTTGATGAGCAATCTATTGATTGAAACTACTGATTGATTGATTGATTGATTGAACCTATTGATTGAACCTAACTTGGCCTCCTTTCACTTTAGAGGGTCCTTCTGCAGTGGCCGCTGCTCTCTTGGGTTCATTTTAGACAGCGACATCGAGTGCTCTGCCTTCTGTGAGGCCGCCTTGGTAAACTGTCTTTGTATTTGAGTGAGTTCGGCCTCCTCTCACTATAGAGAGTCGTTCAGGTGAGGCCGCCGCTCATTTGAGCCCTGTCTGGGCTGTTTTTCAAGACAGCTCTCTTAGACACTTTGATGAGCAGCCTATTTATTGAGCATGCTTGGCCTCCTCTCACTATAGAGGGTCCTTCTGCAGTGGCCGCTGCTCTCATGGGTTCATTTTAGACAGCGACATCAAGTGTTTGGCCTTCTGTGAGGCCGCCTTGGTAAACTGCCTTTTTGATTTGAGTGAGCCTCCACTCATCTAAGTCTTGTTTAGGCTATTTTTCAAGCCTTTGGCCTCCTTTGGCCACGTTAATAAGTTGTTGAGTAGGTTGGGTCTCCTCTCACTATAAGAGGGTCTTTCTGCTGAAGCCTCTGCTCTTTTGGGCTTATGTCTTGAGCTACAGTGTGTAAGACTTGATTTTCCTGCTAAGACAAAAACTGAGAACAAGAACCCTGCAATAAAGCAATAAAGCTTATCTGGAGAGAAGATCTCAAAGAAATAGCATAGGACAACGCCTTGCCCTCACACATCTACATGATGCAAATCTTCTGAAATCATTATGACCAGTAGATTATTGGAGTCCATCATTTCCGTAAATCTGCGTCAGGACAGGTCAAGCCAGAGAGCCCCATGAAAGGAGCTTATTGGCACATCATGGGACTTTTTGAGTTTGTCTGTTATTGAATTAGCAAGTTGCAGTATCGTGACTAAGAAAACTGTATTTTTGTATGAACAAGCATGTGGCGGTTCGACTCAAATGCATTAGTAAACTCTGCACCCTCTGACTAGATCATAAACTGGCGAATTTATGTCCGTGAGAACGCAGTCGGCCGATGTGAAATTCTCTAAGCGATGATGAGACCGTAATGAACAAATAATTGAAAATATGAGATACCCAGAATGATCAAAAATCAAAATTAATACATAACAAATGATTAATTTCCAATTGGGAACAAAACCTAAGAGTAATAATCATTTAAAACTGGAGTCAGATTAAACGAGTGAAATTAAGTGAACTTCACAGATGCGCTGAAAAGGCATACACGCGTTAACCTTCGCCCGGGCCGTCGGATTCCGTTTTTGGGCCGATGCAGGGTTCCTTACAAGTGTATCAGTGACATTATGCGTTCGGCCCTTTTAGGCCACCTTGATAAACTGTTTCTACACTGTTAAGCTACCATTGGATAGTTCATCGAGTGTTTTGCACTCTTAGCAACCTTGATACTGTCCTTTGTCCATCTCAGGCAGAGACGCTGACTTAGAGCTTTCTGTCTCTCATCTCTCCTGAGACCTTTAGGGGTTGAACCATACCCCCCTCATAGAGTGACAGGGCGATGGAACTCCTTTTCCTTGCCTGTATTCACTTAAAGGTAATACTTATATCCTGTTTTGTATTACCAGACCTCAGCCCTTTTCTTGGGCATGAGCTGGGTCTTTGGCCTTAGGGAAGAGTGTCACTGACAGCCATGATGACCTGGTGAGGGATTTGGCTTCCGGTATTTTCCCGTTTGTCTTCCTGTGCTTGTCATCCTATCTAGGCGGTTATTCCCTCAGCATGGCGTAGTGGGTATTCGTTCCCCAAAGTGTCTTTTGACGCAGTGCGAGTTCCTATTTGAAGGGGAACATCTCGGGTTACGCATGTAACCATGGTTCCCTGAGAAGGGGAATGAGACACTGTGTCTCGCTGCCATGCTTCAGTTTACCCGGCCAGGTCTCACAGTCACACTAAAGTGACATCATGGGCTGTCACAGGCCAATTTCATTGTCGCGTTTCTATTCTTCCTTCAGACATTGTCACACCAAGGCATTTCCCAAAGTGTCTTTGGACGCTGTGTCTCATTCCCCTTCTCAGGGAACCATGGTTTCATGCATAACCTGAGACGTTTTCATTCACTGTTCCTTGCTGGTGGAATGATTTTCCCAACCCTATCTGGAATGTCGAATCCCTGACAATATTCAAGAAACAGCTGAAAACTCATCTCTTCTGTCATCGCTTAACTGCATCCTGCAGAAAAAGAAAAAAAAAAAAAACTTCCCCTATGCTTTTACTATTCCTTAATCCTGATATATGATTAAATATTGTATGGAATAAGCTGTAATTTTTGCACTGCTTTCTTTTTTTTAAGTACAAAAAAAGAATTAAGGCAGGAGAAAGTATAATTTGCAGTTGTTGGGCATATAAACATCTGATGGACATATAAAAATCTGATGGATAAGAAATAAAATCAAGTAAAATGCTTTTTTATTCTCATGAAGTCTCTCACATTGAGTAAAATACAATGTATATGCTTTAAAAGTTTATGAGGGTGAGCTCTATGGGAATACAGTAGTGCACAGACTCTTGGGGACACAACATGGTGTATTTAGTGACCGTGATATGCAGCTACCTTTCATTTCACACTAGGATGTAAGACAAAGCATTAACTGAAAAAATGATATTATGATTTCTGTTATTACCGTAGTATAAGACGTACTATGATAACTTATGAAAGCGTCTAGTTTGGCCATTTTATTCTCTCTAAAAATCCCATTTGTGTAGATTATATCACAGTAAAACAAAGGCTCAGAATTAAGGTAAATTTAAATGTTGCATACTGACAATAATACAGTCAGCCAAATCTATTATTATTATTGTTGTTGTTGTTATTGTAAAGTACATTGTAATTCTTCTAGAAGATTATAATGATAAATGACATCTGAAAATACCATTAGCTGTGATTGTACACAACACAGAGATGTATTTGTTCTTATTAGAAATGTATGTTGCATGTTTGTGTTGTTTACAGGGAAACCTGACCAAAATAATTTAAACAGAATACTGAGTGCAAAGACTTTTTTCAGCATGAAGGACCTTCCTGCAGAAAACATTTCATTCACAGACTTCAAAATGATTGGGTTCTATGGCCTAGGAGAATGGAGGCCTTTTTTATTTATTCCTTTCTTTCTGATGTTTTTATTGGCTATCACAGCAAATTCTATTCTCATATATTTAATCACCACTCAAAAATCTCTGCATTCTCCAATGTATGTACTAATTGGTCTTATGGCAGTTGTAGACTTGATATTGCCTATATTTTTTGTACCTAAAATGCTTCTTAACTTTTTGTTTAATTGGAGTGGGATATCTTTAACTGGTTGTTTGATACAGATGTTTTGCATTCATTTTGTTGCAACATTTCAGTCTACTTTGCTTTTGTGGATGGCACTGGATCGTTACTTTGCAATATGCAAACCTCTTAATTATCACAAATACATGGAGATCCCTAACTTTCTAAAGTTTGTTGTTATACCATTAATCAGAAATGTATTCCTGGTGGTCACCATAGTCTCTCTGGCTGGAAAACTGTCATTTTGTTTAACAAATGTGATCGATCACTGTTTTTGTGAGCACATGGCATTGGTTCAGTTAGCATGTGGAGATATATCTATTAATAATATTGTAGGACTTTTGTCTGCTTTCCTTATAGCAACTGCAGATTTTATTCTTATCAATGTTTCTTACATTCTGATTTTTACCTCTGTGTTTAAATCTGGCAAAACTAACATGAAGGCCTTAAACACCTGCATTACTCACATTATTGTTATGTCATTTACTTTGACTTTTGCCTTGATTGCATTTTTGTCGTACAGAATAAGAAATAATTTTTCTCCCAGTAGTCGTGTATTTGTGAGCACAATGTACTTACTTTTTCCAAGTTGTTTTAACCCAATTATTTATGGAGTGAGAACAAAAGAAATAAGAGAATCATTTCTAAAGTTCATAAAAAACTGAAAAGGGCTTAGCCTTGTAATGAATAAAATAAATATTGGTTGTTACTCTCAACATGGTAGTGCACTGGAGAGGCAGATACTGTTTTGATAAAATAATAATAATAAAAAGCCTATTATGTGGAGAAAACATATCTAACTCTAGATACATTTCCAGAGCAAGATTTGTGGTGGGGTAAACAAACAGGTCACAAATTTAAATGTTTAATTTTGTTGCACTCACATTCAAAACAGTCATAGCATTTCTAGATAGATAGATAGATATACTCTAAAAGTCCGCAATAAGCTACATATGAGCATCAATAACTCTGATAAAACACTGATAAAATTCACAGAACCATTTTGACCCAGACAGTGAAAGCCTATTCAGTGGCATTTCAGTGGCATATCCCGAGGGGGATAGGTGGATATCATGAAATTCAAATATGTGTCATTTCATAGAGATGAATAAAATGTCCATTTACTTTCATTGTACATTTATTTTTTAGTTTGATTTACAGTTACACGTTCATATGCTTCCACCCCCACATCCAGATACACTTACACACACACTTCCTCATAAGTCACCCTCTCCTTTTAATACCTATGTCATACCCATGTCATTATACAAATTTGTGTCCTGATATGTCACAAAAACGCGCGCACACACACACACACATATTTTGGGTTTTGACGTTTTATGAGGACTTTCCATAGTATTTTTATACTGTACAAAAAAAAAAAAAAAACATCACTTACTGCAGTTCCTAAATGAAGTTCACTCATTTTCTATAGGGTTCAGGTCAGGGGACTAGGATGGCCATGGCAGAAGCATCGTTTTGTGCTCAGTGACCCATTTTTGTGTTGATTTTGATGTTTGCTTTGGGACATTGTCCTGATGGAGGATCCAATCATGGCCCATTATAAGATTTCTAGCAGAGGCTGTCAGGTTTTGATTTTTTATCTGCTGGTATTTGATAGAATCCATGATGCCATGTATCTGAACAAGATGTCCAGGACCTCCAGCAGAAAAACAGGCCCACAACATTAAAGATCTAGCAGTATTATAGCAGCACATTTGTGATGAGCCAATGTCCAGATAGGGGAGAACAATTGACACAAGTCCGTAACATAGCTTCTTAGTAGTTTATTTTTGATGAATAAAAGTACAAAAAGCAAACAGTTGAACCACAGCTTTGCAGCTAGCATTCACCCGCATACATAGGTACATGGTCTGAAAATTGAGAATGGTCTTACTGACCTCCACTCCTACTTCCTTACCTGCCCTATCTAAATACTGTATGTAACCACAATAATATAATAAGGGTCTCAATCTGAAATTCCTAACATTCAGAACAATTACTCTTACAATTACAATTACAAACACAAATAATATACAAATAATAATTATCAAACTTAAACTTGATTATATTCAGATTATTAGATCAGTCAGTTAAGTCAAAATATTAAATGGAAATGGAAATAGAAATGGGAATGGAAATGGCTCCAACATTCCGGTCCCTAATTGTCAACTTGTGACAATTCTAATATTTCATTCAAAAGGAGCCATATTTTTCATTGTAGGCCAATGTCAGAGTCTTCTGGTATTATGGCTAGTTTCTTCATGTTCTTATGACATGTCTCTTAGGAAGTATAATTTGCTAATGGGTCTCTCTAGAATACTTGTCCTTACTTTAACTTGGCGTACATGCCCTTTGCTGTCCAGGAAAGTCTCCAAAATCCAACCTAAAGGCCAGGAATTTTGTGAAGTAATGTCAATAATGATAACAATATTGCCAGTTTTGAGGTTTTGTTTGATTGTGTTCCACTTCTACCTCTTCTGCATTAGCGGGAGGTACTCTCTAATCCATCGTTTCTAGAAAAAAAAATTGTTTCCGTCTTCATCTGGGATAAATGTATTTCTTCTGAAAATGCCCAGGAGGCAAAATAGAAACTCCTTTCATCTGAAGAAAATGATTGGGGTTAAGTCTTCTGGATCTTTAGCATCCTCTGAAACTGTAGTAATTGGACGATCATTAAGTATGGCTTCCACTTCATATATAGCAGTCTGTAGGTCTTCATCATCAAGAGTCTGCTGTCTCAGGATGGAATATAAGATCTTTTTGAGGATTCAAATGATTCGTTCCCATACACATCCATGATGAGAACCTAAAGGAGGATTAAAAGTAGAGATGCATCAATACTAAATTTCTCTGCCGATACAATAGCTGATTATTAAGAATGATATCGGCCGATGCCGTTGATTTTTCTTAAGGAAAATAAATCTCTCCCAAATAATGCTGCAAACTATACAGGGAACCCTATAATTTGGTACACTATTATTAGAGGTTACAATTAACAACAGAGATATTATATTCAGCTGCTATTTATTTTCAGATATAATAATTACACTCAAATAAAAACTGAAATGTTTGTATACAACTATTTTTCATAAGCACTTGTCTTCATGCCAAACTTATTCAAACATATAACTAACAGTAATAAGCTCCTCTCTAGTGTTTTTTATAGTTAACTAAGGAACTGTGAACATTGGAAAACATTCCTGAGGTAAATGTGACATTATGTGACATTGCTCTGAAGCTGTTTTATTGATGTCCTGTCCGTGACTGAAACACAGATAAAGTGATTACATGAGACATGATCTATTCCGGTAAGTTTTACTGTATCTTTCAACATACCTTTCGATGTTCATGCATGTTTTTCAAAACATAACTTGTATTAAAGGGTTAGTTCACCCAAAAATGAAAATAATGTCATTAATTACTCACCCTCATGCCGTTCCACACCCGTAAGACCTTCGTTAATCTTCGAAACACAAATTAAGATATTTTTGTTGAAATCCGATGACTCAGTGAGGCCTCCATAGCCAGCAATGACATTTCCTCTCTCAAGATCCATTAATGTACTAAAAACATATTTAAATCAGTTCATGTGAGTACAGTGGTTCAATATTAATATTATAAGGCATCGAGAATATTTTTGGTGCGCCAAAAAAACAAAATAACGACTTATATAGTGATGGCCGATTTCAAAACACTGCTTCAGGCAGCTTCGGAGAGTTATGAATCAGCGTATTGAATCATGATTCGGATCGCGTGTCAAACCGACAAACTGCTAAAATCACATGACTTTGGCGCTCCAAACCGCTGATTCGACATGCCGATTCATTATGCTCCGAAGCTTCCTGAAGCAGTGTTTTGAAATCGGTCATCACTATATACCAAAAATATTCTCATTGCTTTACAATATTAATATTGAACCACTGTACTCACATGAACTGATATAAATATGTTTTTAGTACCTTTATGGATCTTGAGAGAGGAAATGTCATTGCTCCCTATGTAGGCCTCACAGAGCCATCGGATTTAAAAAAAAATATCTCAATTTGCGTTCCAAAGATTAACGAAGGTCTTACGGGTGTGGAACGGCATGAGGGTGAGTAATAAATGACAGAATTTTCATTTTTGGGTGAACTAACCCTTTAATGTGGAAGAAAAGACTAATTTAAGAGAAGTGTAGGACTAAATCTTAAGTGTCAGTCTTAGAGATGATTCACAACACTTTGCTGTGCCACAAACGGGATTTTGGATGACATCATAGGCATGGACAAATCATTGAATAGATTTCCTTATTTAAGATAAATTCACATTGAATGGTGAAATTCCTAAGAGGAGTTTACATTCAACACACATTTGACAGTAAAGAATTTTCAAGAGAATACATTATGATATACACATTGGAAATGAAAGATAAACATGTTTTCCACCATGTCTTAATTGCAAATTTTAAACCGGTGCACTGTTAATTGACTTGCCTATATATAGCCTAGATTTTTTGACATAATCAGCCACCATGGATTCCACAAGAAAACCGAACTGGCAGGAGGAAGAAGCACTACTGCTTGCTGAATTAGTCGAACAAGTTCAGCCCAACATTCAGCGCTGACAAAGATGATACCTGCTCTGTCCAAACAATACCGTTTGATTAACTGCTTGTCGTCAAACATTTCAGAAACATTCTTGCTCCCCTGAAAGATTTGCGCACGTCTCTGACTCCTCAGTGCCATCACAAGCCCCTACTGGCAACTCTTAACCACTTGAGAGACCTCTGAAGCTGTCTTAATTAACTTGGAGAGTAAGAGTGATTCTTAGCTTTAAGAAATTTGACAACTTGCTTTTATACTTAAGTTTGAAAGTAGGAGTAAATTTCATGAATTCTCAGCACTTAAGAGTAAAATGGCACTTTGAGAAACTTGATAAATACGGGACCTGGGCCCGTATGTATAAAACTTCTCTTCTAAGAGTAAGATACTTTTATAAAGAAGCTAAAATCAACTTTTAGTAAAGTATAAGACCGATTCTTAAGTGCTGTGAACTAAGGACTACAATGATGTCATCTCAAAATGGACGCCCTTAACCTCTGAATCAGCCAATAGCGAGTCTGCAAGGGTGAAGTCACAGCAGCACAACACCAATAATTTAATGTTATTATAAAAAAAAAAATCATTTAAAAAGACACTGAAACGTTTTAATATTTTAATTTATTTTTAAAAATTGCATTGCATTGTGCAAAATGAAAGTGGCTTGCTTTTGCCGCATGGTTTGATGGTCAGTTGGAAAGTCAATGAAGTGCCATAGAGTAGTGGCCAAATGTGATGTCCAGCCATATGAAAATTGACATCTTCAGCCTTAATTCAAATATTTAAAAAAAATGTGTTAAAAGATGTAAGCATATCGTGTAGCTGTGCTTGGAGTCAATTGTTTCATGTGTGATAATGAAATGAAATTTCAAATTATTTCAAATTATTTTTGGCCAGGCTGTCATCCAAAGTAATTATGAACACATGCAAAAACAAGAGAGAACCAATGAAATATTAAAAACTGATTGTCATATTTTAAAACACTTAAATGATATAAACATAAAAATAAAAATATTTTCCTCATATTTTGATGGTTTAAGCAAAATTGTAGGGTCATTTAAAAAAAAAAAAAAAACCTTTGCACATCAATTTTGGCCGCTATGTTTGGTGTAGTAAGTTTACACAATACTAAAGAGCTCAAAAGAATATCACTGGAATGAAGGTTTATGACTGGGCAAGCGCTTTAGGACCGCGTTTATATTAGAAAAGCTTTCCAGCGCTGGAGAGAGCTAAGCAGGAAGGCTTGAAAACAGACATGGAGGCTGCTTTGATTCCTTCTCATGTAAGTAACACTGGGTTTTGATTGTCTGGAGCTGCTGTTCTGTTGGCGATTAACAACAAACTCTTGTTTGTATTTACTCTTGTGTACTGTAAGTTCATTTTTTGTGCTTCCTTGTCGTTCGTTCATCATTTGTGCTTTATTATTCGTGAAGCATTTTGTTGCATGTCAGCTGTGATAAAAAGACATCCACTCGCATTGCGTGTGTAACAGTGGCCAGATAGTGAGAGTTTTGCAGGTAAACTACTGCACACTGACAACAGCTAGAGAATGAGGTGCTTAGCATCATTGTTAGTGCATTTGCCTCGCATGCCAGCAGCGTTCGGGCCGGAGTTCGAGACTGACTAGGAGCAGGGTGGTTAGTATTAGAGTGTGAGAGGCGGAGCAATGAAGAGAGGGGTGTGTTTGTTTGGGTTGATTTTAAATATCAACAGTGTTCAACAACAAATTTGAGAAATCGCATTAAACAAAATGCATTAAACATATTAATTAAATTTATTACATGTATTTAAAGTTATTACATTTCTTATTAGGTCAGTTACAAAAAGAATTGACAATCAAGTTTATATCATTTTATCAACTCCATGTTATCATATAACTCCAATACATCATATCTTCATTGGAATGCATGTGTTTCCTCTTCTTTGCTGCCATCTTGTTACTCCTAACTAGGTTAAGAGACCTCTACAGCTCTCTTAAATAATTTAGGAACTGAGACCTAGTCTTGACACTTAGGAACCTTTATGAATCATACTTATTCTTAAGTCTAAGAATAAGAGTAAAATTACGTCATTCTTAGAATTTTGACACACTTAAGACTAAAATTTTACTCTGAGCGGCTTTATACATACGGGCCCTGATCATCAGCTGTTTTTAAACAATCGGTCAGTGGCCAATAGTGATAATAATAGCTTTCTGTATCGGCCGATACATTGGTGCATCTCTAATTAAAAGTCCACTTTACATTCTCTCTCAGCAGTGCCTTCTGCAATTTGTTTTGATTGATGTCAGCAAGTGCCTCTTTTTATTCTTGCTCTGCCCCAATAAATTTGGTTCCATTATACAAAATTATCTCTTTAACTTGATACCTTCTACAAATAAATCTTCTGAGGGCACAAATACAGGAATCCGTGTTCAGAGAATAGGTCATTTTGAGATGAACAGCTCTACTGGTAAAACATGTAAATATCACTCCATATCTTTTGACATGAGCTCTACCCTTCTTCACCTCAATGGGACCAAAATAATTGATCCCAACATGACTGAAAGGTGGTAAGTCAGGTGTGATTTGATTCAGGGGTAAGTCCGCCATCTTTTGTTCAATTGCAGATCCGTGCCAATGTCTACAGAACAGTCAATTTCTGATTACTTTTTTCTGGCAGTAGCATTACCTTTGGTAACCCAGTATTTTTCATGGAGTTTAGCAAGCAGTTTGCTTCTATCACAGTGATCATTATTAGTCTACACTCTTCTGACATTGCCATCCTGCTGAACCTTCCACTGTCTCTTGATGCCATTGTCTAGGATTGGATCAAACTTGTATATCCTACTACTGATTTTCACAGCACGAAGATGAAGCATCATTAGTGGGATTGGCTGCAGAAGACACATAGTGCCACTGAAACTTCTGTGACAGATTTCTGATAGTCCAAACTCTTTCTGGAATCTGCTAGTATCTTTTTAGTATGTATTTGAGGACTGATGTACTGTCTGTATAAAATACTGAATCATCCAGAGTTAGCTCTAGTTCTTCTCTTCCCTTAGGAAAAAGAAGTTTATTCAAGTGTGCTATTAGTACACTTCTTTTAAACTAAAAATAAGAAAGTATACTTTTAGTCTACTTTTTATATACTTCTCAGAAATATACTTAAAATTGCACTGAAGTATACTTGACTTATACTGACAGAAAAGTCTAAGTATATTTGGCCTATACTTGTACTCAGTCTTTTGATTGAGATATACTTAAAAGTATAATTAAGTATTCCAAGTATACTTGGCTTGTAGTTGTGTATACTCTTTTGATTGAGTAGCCTATTTAAATATATATATATATATATATATATATATATATATATATATACACATACAGGTGCTGGTCATATAATTAGAATATCATCAAAAAGTTGATTTATTTCACTAATTCCATTCAAAAAGTGAAACTTCTATATTATATTCATTCATTACACACAGACTGATATATTTCAAATGTTTATTTCTTTTCATTTTAATGATTATAACTGACAACTAAGGAAAATCCCAAATTCAGTATCTCAGAAAATTAGAATATTACTTAAGACCAATACAAAGAAAGGATTTTTAGAAATCTTGGCCAACTGAAAAGTATGAACATGAAAAGTATGAGCATGTACAGCACTCATTACTTAGTTGGGGCTCCTTTTGCCTGAATTACTGCAGCAATGCGGCGTGGCATGGAGTCGATCAGTCTGTGGCACTGCTCAGGTGTTATAAGAGCCCAGGTTGCTCTGATAGTGGCCTTCAGCTCTTCTGCATTGTTGGGTCTGGCATATCGCATCTTCCTCTTCACAATACCCCATAGATTTTCTATGGGGTTAAGGTCAGGCGAGTTTGCTGGCCAATTAAGAACAGGGATACCATGGTCCTTAAACCAGGTACTGGTAGCTTTGGCTCTAAAACTTCCTGGTATACGGCTGCGTTGACCTTGGACCTCAGAAAACACAGTGGACCAACACCAGCAGATGACATGGCACCCCAAACCATCACTGACTGTGGAAACTTTACACTGGACCTCAAGCAACGTGGATTGTGTGCCTCTCCTCTCTTCCTCCAGACTCTGGGACCCTGATTTCCAAAGGAAATGCAAAATTTACTTTCATCAGAGAACATAACTTTGGACCACTCAGCAGCAGTCCAGTCCTTTTTGTCTTTAGCCCAGGCGAGACACTTCTGACTCTGTCTGTTGTTCAAGAGCGACTTGACACAAGGAATGCGACAGCTGAAACCCATGTCTTGCATACGTCTGTGCGTAGTGGTTCTTGAAGCACTGACTCCAGCTGCAGTCCACTCTTTGTGAATCTCCTCCACATTTTTGAATGGGTTTTGTTTCACAATCCTCTCCAGGGTGTGGTTATCCCTATTGCTTGTACACTTTTTTCTACCACATCTTTTCCTTCCCTTCGCCTCTCTATTAATGTGCTTGGACACAGAGCTCTGTGAACAGCCAGGCTTTTTTGCAATGACCTTTTGTGTCTTGCTCTCCTTGTGCAAGGTGTCAATGGTAGTCTTTTGGACAACTGTCAAGTCAGCTGTCTTCCCCATGATTGTGTAGCCTACAGAACTAGACCGAGAGACCATTTAAAGGCCTTTGCAGGTGTTTTGAGTTAATTAGCTGATTAGAGTGTGGCACCAGGTGTCTTCAATATTGAACCTTTTCACAATATTCTAATTTTCTGAGATACTGAATTTGGGATTTTCCTTAGTTGTCAGTTATAATCATCAAAATTAAAAGAAATAAACATTTGAAATATATCAGTCTGTGTGTAATGAATGAATATAATATATAAGTTTCACTTTTTGAATGGAATTAGTGAAATAAATCAACTTTTTGATGATATTCTAATTATATGACCAGCACCTGTGTGTATATATATATATATATATATATATATATATATATTTTACATAGTTTCACATACAGTCTTATAAACTTACATTGTTTAAAAATATTGATTTGTAAAGAAAACTACCAAACTAGGAGTTTACTGAGAGTATACTTCAAAGTGTACTTTCATAAGCTAAAACATGTACTACTAGTATTAAAACAGTAAACTACTAGTATTCTTATAAATTCACTTGTAGTACATATGCAGTACAATTGAGAAACATAGCTATGAACTAGTTTTGCACTTAGTTTACTACTTTTACACTTATAGTACACTTAAACGTATAATTTTACAATTTAGCCAATTTAGTCCCAAGCTGTATTGAAATAGTACTATTTCAAGTTTACTACAAGTACACACTGATATTAGTATACTTTCCACATAAAGTATACTTAAAAATATACTTGAACATTACTTAAGTATACTTCATAAAATGAATTTTGAAGTATACTTCTTTTTGTAAGGGTTAAAAGTCTGTCAACTTTTGCAGCAAGAACTTCGGCTGCCAATTCCAGTCTCGGGATAGTCATCGGCTTCAGTGGGGCTACTCTTGCCTTACTCATCACAAAAACAACACGGACAGAACCGCTAGTGTCTGCAAGATGTAGGTAGCTAGCTGTATCATAGCCGATTTTGCTAGCATCATTGAAGTGGTGTAATTGAGCACTGCATATTTCCCCAAAATTGTTGGGTATGAAGCATCTGCTGGAATTCAGATTAAAAATTAGCTTGAGTTCCTCTAGCCACTTGTCCTATTTTTGTGTGAAGGTTGCAGGAATTTCTTCATTCCATCCACAACTCATTCTGCACAACTCATGTCCAGTTTTTTTTAGCTGGCTGCATTACTGGAGCAAGGAATCCAAGAGGGTCGTAAACTGAGTTGGTAACTGACAATACTTCTTCTAGTAAATGGTCGTTGCTTCAAAGCTAATTTGAAGATAAAGGTATCAGTCTCAGTGTCCCACTGAAGTCCCAGTGCCCTCTCCGCAGGAAGTTCATCTCTGTTCAAGTCAAGATGTTTTTAAGATGACTTCTTTAGATCTCTCCTGGTCAGGGATCAAGGCTATCACAGTGCAACAATTGCTCACCCATTTGGTGAGCCTAAATCCACCAGTAGCACATACTGCACCAAGCTCTTTCACCAACATGGCGGCTTGTCTTTCACTTGAGACAGACTTGAGGCAAATATCCACGTAAAAGTTATTACAAATTGTGGATAAAACTTCTGAATCAGCTTTGCCTTCATTATCGTCTGCTGTCTTCCTTAACTCAAAGTTGGCACAAGTGGGGGAAAAAACAGCTCAAAAGAGATGTACAGTCATCCTGAACTCTTCCAGCGGTTGACTAATATCGCCTTTAGGCCACCACAGGAATCTTAGAAAATCAAGGTCTTTTTAATTTAGTGAAACATACCCTCGATATCTGCCAACACAGATACAGGCTTTTGGCAAAACCAGGGGATTACACCTAAGAGGGTATTAGTGAGATAGGAGATCTAGACCCTGCAATGAAGTAACTTGAAATGAGGGCAGCACAATCAAATACCACTTGGATTTTCTTTTTCCCTTATGGTAGATTCCATGATGGGGAATGTACCATACTCTACCATCATCTCTGTTGAGCTCCTTTTCTGGTACTTTCTTTGCATGACCCTTCTTTAGGATGTCGCCAATGAAGTCTCTGTAATTTGATAGAAGCTTCATCCTTCCCAAATCTCTTCAGTATACTTAGGGCGTGTTGTTCTGAAATCATTTTGTTGTCAGGCAGGGTGAGGTCAGGTTTGCGAAATGGAAGGCATATTTGGTAATGACCATCTCGACAGAGTTGTTCACAATTTCCAGAAATCTCTGGTCCTCAAAAGAAGGTTTGGGTTTCTCATCATAAGCTTGCTCTGAGAAGTCATTATTGTACTGTTCCTTGAGTAACTTATCCAGTTTAACCACTGAGATTCTGTTAGAAGACACAGGTGGTTGTTCCCTAAACATCTGTGGATGAAATATCACTTAGTGCACTGTTAACCAGCCAACCTAAACATGTTTGGACCGCATAAGGACCGTCCTTTTGGCTGTTATTAATTCTTAAGGGCTCCATTGCTTTTGGGACATTAATTCCAATCAACATATCAATATCTGCTTTTATGGAACACAGTCAAGCATCTTTCATATACAGTCATTTCTTTATGTCCTCTTCCCTTGGTATATTCTTATGGCTGACTGAAATCGAACTTTGTGTGAAATTTTCAGGCATTTCTATGAAGTAGTCGCTGTCCATCCCACTTACTTCCAAGTCGCTCAACTAAAAGGTTTTTATGGGTTTTTCCCATTCCATTGTTTTGAGCAAGATCTCAATTCGTTTACCAGCCATGTTCAACCATCTCATTAATCTCTCCGTGCAAAATGTGGCACAATGTGGCACAAAGAATATCTCTAGATGCCAATCCCAGTGTGTCTTTTTCATAATCTACATGGAAATTAAAATCACCAACAATAAGGACTTTATCCGCAGCCAGTACTAACCTGACAGAAAATCAGCAAATTCTTTGATAAAGTCTGTATGGTGCCCTGGTGGCCTGTATACAGTAGCCAGCACAAATGCCAAGTGGGATTTATCACATACACTAGATAATGTAACATAAAGCACCCTTACTTCAAAAGAATTATATTTGAAACTAGACTTCTGAGTAATACTGAAGATATTGCTATAAATTACAGCAACACCTCCCCCTTTGCCTTTCAGACAAGGCTTGTGTTTATAACAGTAACCTTGAGGAGTGGACTCATTTAAAGTAATGTAATAGTCTGGTTTTAGCCAGGTTTCTGTCAAACACAGGACATCTAGGTTATGATCTGTAATCATATAATTTACAAAGAGTGATTTTGAAGAAAGGGATCTAATATTACGCAAACCGAGCTTTATCATTTGTTCATCTGTATTATATCTGTTTTTTATTTGTTGAACAATAAAATTTTTACCCTTAAATGGGTAAAAAAACAACTAACCACAGTCGTTTGATGGACTCATAAAGACGCAAGCGCACGAGAGAAAAAAAGACTGCAAGCACGTATGACAGGTTAACAGGCTAGCGCGTTGTGCTAGCGATAACGATCTAGATCAAAGATAGCGATGTCAGATTAAAATGATAGGCAATATTAGACAATATCTGATATATGGTGATGAGTAAGTTATATTTAAAGGGTTAGTTCACCCAAAAATGAAATTTCTGTCATTAATTACTCACCCTCATGTCGTTCCACACCCGTAAGACCTTTGTTCATCTTTGGAACACAAATTAAGATATTTTTGATTAAATCCGATGGCTCAGTGAGGCCTGCATTGACAGCTAGATAATTAACACTTTCAAACTCCCAGGAAGTTACTAAAGACATATTTAAAACGTCCATGTGACTACAGTGGTTCAAACTTAATGCTAAGTGACAAGAATATGTTTTGTGCGCCAAAAATAAAGACTTTATTCAACAATATCTAGTGATGGGCAATTTCAAAACACTGCTTCATGAAGCTTTGAATAAAGTTGAAGTATTCCTGTCGCTTCATAACATTAACCCTCTGGAGTCTGAAGCTGATTTGGGGTCCTGGAGTAGTTTTGACATGCCCTGACATTTGTGCTTTTTTCAGTTGTTTACAAAACATATTAATGACAAAAGTCTCATTACAAGCAACAAGTATGTGCATGTTTATATTTTTGAGAGAATTACGTATATGCGTGGTTTTTGAAAAAAATCACTGAAAAGTCACTGAAATAAGGCCTCAAAATGCATACTAAATGTTTTTTTCACAAGACTTTTGGGAATTGTATATTTTAGTCTAGAGTTTTTGCTTCAGAATGAAGTGGAAATTATCCTGCCTACTCGGACACAAAAAACAATGTATTGATTTTAAATTTCTAAGACACTTTTTGTTTAGGGAGCCTGTATGCAGAGAGGCGTGAATCTTCATGAATAATGCTGTGATTCACACCTGAGGAGATTAAGACCCTGCCCCTAATGAGCCGCATAATGAGCCATTCATTCAGGAATGTGACTGAGTGTACTAAGAATAAATGCAATGATAAAAGTCATATCATTTTTTGCTTGAAGTTTATTTAAAATATAGTTAACTATATAAATGAGAGTCAAAGACACATTTTAAGTACACAGTTATACCTGGAAATAAATCCTGTTCAAAGATATATGTGAACATCACATACCTGGCATTTGGTGTTTCTGCAATGGAGGAAAAGAGGATCTCGGCATCCTTAATTCACAGATTTTTAGCATTTGTAAATGCTGCGCTTAAAGACGCCGCTGTCGGCCACTTCGCAGTTCCTATTCCCAGTGCAAATGCAACCAGGGAAATGGCCCGGGGGAGAAATTAGTTCTCGGGGAACTATCCTATTGGCTAATTCCTAGAACTATTCGGTGCGAAAGCCCCTAATTCACCCTATTCACACATCTTTACAAATCGTTTATTAATCATTAGTTCATGTTTTTGCAATACCCAAACTAATCATTCAGTATCTTTATGGCCATTAGACTTTTAGCTGCTGTAACAACTAAAGACATAACAACTGTAACAACTAAAGATATTGCTAAAGACATAAAACACATAGTATTTTGTGTGCAAAACATTTTTTTATTATATTAGTGTATTATTGTATGTCATTAAACAGTATATCCCTTGAATCATACATTAACAGGAGAAAACAAATCAAATTTTCAAGAAAATATTTTATCAAAACAATGTAATAAACAGATTAAACCGTGTTGCCTTATAGTAATCGAATTGACCCCTGTGCACTTCTGACTCCTTAACCAGCCCTAAACCCTCCTATACCACCAAACCTCTCCCTAACCTTACCCGTATCATACCTCAATGGCAGCAAATGTTTTGTGCCTTAACAAAAGCTATTAATCATTGTATAACATCTGTTAAAATCATTTGTAGATTTTCATTAACATATGAATTGAAACTTTACTGACATTTGTAAGCATTTTAATTTACATGAAATAATGATCTGTTAATCATTAGGTAATAAGTTCATTAGTTAACATTAACAAGCACATTATCTCATGTTTCTAGCTATATTGATATGTATTAACTAATGATCTGTTAAGCATTACAAATTATTTGTTAATGATTTATTAATGAAAGTTATTATAAAGTGTTACCAAGTTAGCTCATACACTTGCAAACACACGAAACAAACATCCATATAACCACATATGAAACTGAAGTATAGGTGGGCCACTTACGATGAACTTATTTATTATGTGTTGTACCACCTGTATTATCTGTGTGGTTATCAGTAAATTTTAAGGTAAAAAGCTGATTTTGGTAGTTCAAGTATTAACATTATATCATTAATGAAATTTACATTTTACATTGTAAAATATACAGGCACAGTCATACCGATATGTAATCCTGTAATACCTGAAACATTGTCACTGTATTTTTTACAGTGAATTTCTGGCAACCATAGCTGCCGTTCAAAAAAATTACAGTGCGAGTTCATGATTTCAGTATAACGTAATAGTTCCTATTCATTAAAGTTCTTTTTACAACACATATGTGCCAATACTGTATTCCTTTTTCTTTCTCAAAATTTTTATTTCATTATTTTATTACTTTCTTGGTTCAGGGAGATGCTACATTGAATCAATGATGTTGTCAATGATGTTGCAAGAGTTTACACTGCCTTACTGGACAATTAAAGAAAATGAAATAACGAATAACTTTGATGTAACACTCTTTAGCTAATTATACTGTTGCACTTACACTATCTATGCTATAGCAACTAAAAACACAAACATGACCCCCCCTCCTCAGCAGAGCTAATTAACCCAGACAAAAATGATCAAGTAATTGGTTCATTCTTCCTGGAACAATATCTTCATCTGCGTGTTTGAATGGATGGAATGAGGTCATTACAATATATACAAGGTCAGTGGCTGTATAGTTTGTTGTCTTATTCCTATGGGAGCAGAGATCAAACTCACTGTATATATGTTCCCATTCGAAAGGCTTCAGGTCTTAATGGGGGCCCCTGCTCTACAGTGAATGACCAAACAACAGAGAAACCAAGAAACTCGGGCAGGTATGTTTCCGTGCAGCTGAATCTGAGCAATTATGACCAAAGTAAACACAAAGAAAAATGTATTTTTTTTATGTAAACGTAGGAATGAATGTATATTTCTATTGAAAATAAAATTGTATGACTAAGAATTTTTTTTGTTTTTTAGATAGTTACCAGAAATGTGATTATTGTGATGTTGCGATTTTCCAATTTTAACTTTCAAAAATACATTTTTATTTGTTTTGTTCACAGGTCGTTTAATTTACAAAAAGTACATTGTTGTAGTTACTACCTATGTAGGCAGGATGAGAAATAGCCTGGGTACAAAGTCATGAAGTGCCAATAAGAATGTTCTTGAAAAACCCTTTAGGAAAGGCTGAAACAGGAGAATGTACCAGACAATTGGTGGATATTTTATAGATGATACATTTGCTGTAATTTGGAGTAATTGTTTCTAGTTCCCAATTCATGGAGTAGTTAAATATGTGATAATGGCCATTTAATTTAGAGGTCACAATGTGTTGCTAAACTAAATGGTTCATTTCAAACATGATGTTTATTTAATTCCATCAAGTGATGATAATGGTAATTTTGTACTTACCCTGTAAAATAGGTTGCGACGACCACATTCAGAGTGCCATGATTGAGGAACTCCAAGGAGCCAACATCTCACATACAAATTTCTTATTTATGGGATTTCCAGAGATTTACAAATACAGACGTCTGCTTTTTCTGCCATTTTTTCTAAGTTACATTTTAGTCGTGCTGGGGAATTCTTTGTTGCTTTTTGTGATCAAAAATACAGAAAGTCTTCACTGTCCGATGTACATTCTAGTGTCTGCTTTGGCGGTTGTCGACATCATTGTACCCACTGGCATTATCCCAGCAATGCTTCTTGGCTTCCTCTTTGACTTGAATGAAATATCTTTAACTGGATGTTTGACACAAATGTTTGTTACTCATTTCTTTTCTTCTGTAGAATCCACCATACTTTTAGCTATGGCTTTAGATCGTTTTGCGGCCATTTGCAAGCCATTGCATTACACCGAAATCATGAACTCGTCCATGTTTTTGAAACTGCTTATTTTTACATTGATCAGAAGCGGCGCTATAATGTTTACACTAGTTGTTTTGGCTTCAACTTTGTCTTTTTGTGGGTCTAATGTTATCCATCATTGCTACTGTGACCACATGGCTCTTGTAAGCTTGGCCTGTGATTCAATAAGCAAAAATAATGCAATGGGTTTAGTTGTGATAATCTGTTTTGTGGGGATTGACATATCTGTTATTTTCTTCTCTTATGTGAAAATCTTGCATGTTGTGTTGAGAGCTGCAGCCGGAGAGGATCGTTGGAAAGCCTTTCATACCTGTGGTACACACTTAATGGTTATGATGTGTTTTTACTTTGTGGGTAGTATTACCTTTCTCTCACGAAATCTTCACATTCCAATCCCAATTGATGTTAATACTTTTCTGGGTGTTATGTATATAGTATTCCCTGCAAGTGTCAATCCAATCATTTATGGTGTGCGAACAAAAGAAATAAGGAGTGCTTTACTGAAAATGTTCAAAATAAATATTAATAGAGTTTCCATTGTAAAGGTTTCTGCAATAAAGGTTTAAGTGTCTGTGCAGTCATTCAATTTGACACTTTGTCTATAATATCAGCTACTGAAATAGAAATGTTTGTAGTCCTATAAAGTGTCTTTCAAGTCAGAAATAGTGATCATAACCAATAGACCATGTTAAAGTCTGTTCAACTGTAAGTTTCAGGTAAACAATGGAGAAAACTTTTGGGAATCACCCTTGATTCACATACCAAGTGCTGTTCTGTTCACTGTTGCATATAGTACACTGTAATAAATGGATTAAATGGATACTCTGTAATAAATTGATTTTTTTTTCTTTTTCTATGAAATTAGAGATTCAATGAAAATGAAAATTAAATTCAAAGAAATGGAAACAGTGTGCTTGTAGCTTTAAGATTACATATCTGTCCTGCTAACAATCAAGTTGTTGGTTCACGCCTAAAATGGGGGGATCAGGAAGTAGAGTTAGATAACGAACAATCCAAAAACAATACTGTTTTATTACAGTTAACTGCATATGAACAATACAAAAACAATCCTGTATCATTACAGTTAGGTGCATACAAACAAACCTTCTCATCAGCCTCTTTTCATAAGTAAGATATGGTTTTGGCAAAATGTATTCAGTAGGCTAATTATAATTAGGTACAGTATTTAGTCATTACACTGATGCCCTGAAAGACGCTTAATCCACAGCTTTCTCCAGGATGACTACATTATATCTGCATTTGGTGTATTAATTTTTTGATGAAAGCAGCCTCCTATAAACAACTTTGACTTCTAATATCTGTGCATATTTAGGTTCATTTCATAAGTCCCATGAAAACAACTACAAATTAAATTATCATGACATTTCCTATACATTGTCACTATTTGTTTACATGCGAAGGCACAGGCTGCTAATTTGCTCAAATTCATTATACTCATTATGCTAACTCCAATGGAAGGGCTCTATATTAAGCAGTGACAACAGATTAAATGAGCTCAGGGATCATCAGAAAATCCCACAGTGATCAAGTGTGCAAAGAGAGGGCCAATTATAACCACTCCAAAATTAATTAAATAACCATCTACTGGTTACATCTGCTCATAATTGGCCACTCATGACAGAGTTTTCAAACAGAAAATGTTAATGAACATAAACTGACTTGGTAAACAAAAGAGCAATTTACATGAAGATCCCCATGTGTGCATATGTTTTCGGGTTTACATGTTTGAAATAAAAATGTCAAATGGGAAGCTGTTTTTTCATAGTTAGTAACTATTGAAGAAACAGCCCTTAATCAATTAGTCTACGTGGTCTACATGGATGCTGGAGTCCATCGCAGTATCTCAAACTGTAGGCAGGGAAAAACCCTGGATGTCTTTGGGTTATGGGGGAAACCCACAACCGACATCAACACAGGAAGAATATGGAAACTCTACACAGAAAGGCTCAGCCAGGACTCAAACCGGGGACCTTCCTGCTATGACACTTCCGCTTATTTGGAATATTACACAATTACACGTGTGAAACACAAAAAGATGTAGTTTGTGATATAGAATGCTGCTTTTCCCAGACAATGAAGGTGGATGGAGACCAGGAACCATTATTTTGTTAGGAATTTTAAAAAGTACCTAAAGCAGCCTTTTTCATTAGAATATGTCAGTTGTGATGTGTAGAGTATGTTGGGGAACAAAAACTATTCTTTTTTACTATGCAGTTATTTTTCAGTATAATTATTATTTTACAGCTGAATTTATTCTGCAAAGCGATTAAATACATTAATACATTATAAGTATGTATGTTTTTTTAATTATAGATCATTTAGATTCAAACCATTTAATTTCAAACCATAATATAGTCTTCTCAAATCAGTGTTGATAACTATTGGGTGTCCATTGTAACAGCTTACTCCATATAATGTGAAAAATGAATGATGAAATAGCTTATTCAGGACATTACTAAATAAAAAATAACATGCAATTTTTATGATCCTTCTTATTTTGTTATAATGATTAACATTTTTGTATATTCTGAAAGGGGTATGTAAACTTTTGAGCTCAACTGTATCTGGTAAAATGATGCAGTTGAATTAATTCACCCATGAGTATAGCATCCTGTTTAAAAAGAGAAATAGTGGCAGACTAATGTCAGTTTTTCTACTCAGGGGTGTTCATCTCATTTAAATGTAAAATAAGTTATATAGTTCATCAATATCAATCAAGAGTTATATCACTAAATGTATGAAGTAAGATAATACTTCCAAACAATCTTACGGAGGAAAAAAAAAAAAAAAACAGCAGCATTTGTTGTGACTAATTGTGTTCCAATTTAACAAGTCCCAAATCGCCATGCAATGCTGGGGGAGGGAAAGATAAAGTATTTAAGAGCAGGGAAGAGTTTCCTCAGTGGTAGGGAGAGACAGAACAGAGAACAAATATAAGACCGACTGTTTCAATGGAGTACAGGAGAGCTTTAAACTAAATATGAAAAACAATATTTTAGCTCATTTCTTCTTGAAGATTTTTTAAGCTTAATATGTTTGAATAGGTAATAATCATGTATTGTCTTTGTTTTGTTGAAAATTGTTGTTTAAAATGTTTATATTTTCATGTATTTGAGATTAAACAGTTTACAAATTATGAGGAATAACTGTTGTTTATTTTTGCTGTTTTATTTTTGAAGGTCTGTACTACACATTTAAAAAGCAGAATGGGTGACCAATCAAACAACGTCTCTTTTAATGATTTCCAGTTAATTGGATTCACAGATCTTAAAGGGTACCGGCCACTACTCTTCATTCCTTTTTGCATCATCTTAATCTATACATTATTTGCTAATGGTATTTTGATGATTGTCATTGCAAAACATAGAAAATTACATGCTCCCATGTATATTTTAATTGGACTGATTGCAGCTTTGGGATTTTTTGTGCCAACATACTTTATTCCAAGGATGTTGGTCGGGTTTTTGTGGGACTGGAATACAATTACACGACATGAATGTCTAATTCAAATGTTTTGTCTGCATTTTTCTGCTTGTTTTCAGTCCACCATCTTGCTTGGGATGGCTGTGGACAGATATTTTGCTATTATTTATCCTTTACGTTACAATGATTTTGTAAATTTGACAAACTCACTTATTTTCTCTGCAGCTTTTAGCATTCGGAACGCTATTGTCATTATTGCCATGGTTGGCCTAGTTGTGCCACTTACTTTTTGCAGAACAAATATGATTTACCACAGTTTCTGTGAGCATACATCAGTTGTCAATCTAGCTTGTAATGATATTTCTAAAAACTATTTAGCTCTTACAATAGCTTTTGGTATAACATCCGCTGATTGTTTTGTGATATTCTGCTCTTATGTCATCATTTTTGTTGTTATATTTCGCTCTCCTTCTGGCGAATCCCGCCACAAAGCCATTCACACATGCACCACACACTTAATGACTATAGCAATAGCCTATATCAGTGTTACTGCTGCATTTGTTGGGTATAGAGTAGCTACAATACCCCGAGATATCCGTATCTTAACTAGCGCAATGTATCACCTTGTTCCTGCAATATGTAACCCTGTTATTTATGGTCTCAGAACCACAGAAATTAGAACACAAATTGTGAAATTTTTTAAATTTAATAAAATTACTACATATTGATGGTCAAACACACTCCATGTAAGACATTTATAATAAGAGTTTTTTTTTTATAAGGTAATTATCTGTTGTAAAATTGTCTATTGTAGCTTTTCCCCCCCCCCCTCCATCCAGGATGTCAAATCCAAGTCTGCAGAAAAGTTAGTCTCTAAATTTCTAACCAAATTCATTTTTTCTATTTTGTTGTTCACCATTTGTGTGAGTTCATTCTACTCACAACTTACTCTCTATTAGTATTAAGACTGCTGTTAGTTCCATTGCATTAATTTGATAACATTGTATCTAAAAAAATAAAATAACATATTTTACAATTAACTGCTTTATTACCATGTTCATGCACTGTATACTGTAGTTTATTTTCTACCAAATTGAATAAACATGAATGCATTCATTAAACTGTCAAATTATTTTGAAAAACAATGGATTATTGTCATACATGTCTATAGACTAAACTATTGCTTATGGTTGAGTATGTTTAACGACTGGCAAAAGAGGAAAAACTTATATATAAAACTTCTCTGTGATTAGAGTGACCAATGTCATTAACATTTAGACCAATGCAAACCATGTTTAGAAACACTTACAGTATACTGATAACTTCTCATCTATAACTACTTAACCTCAGCATATCCATTACCATAATCTCTTTATTCCCACAAAATGAACAGTATACTATTGATATGTATTATGAGTATCATCAACTCAAGCAAATTAATTGCATTACTGAATGTTTTAGTTCTACTCATTTATACAACTATTTACAACTAATTTCATTTCCATTAATTAAATGTTTGACTTCACACATCAATTATTTAACTTATTATTAAGAGGGGGAATCAAAGATATACTAGAAAGATCCTAACTTATCTTATCTGTTTGGTAACCATGGCAATTTATTTTAGGACAAAAGCTATTACAGAATGATGTTTCTTATGCGCTTTTTCTTATACGGATAGGAAAAGGGGTAACACTTTAGAATACTGATCCTTCATTAATGAATAAATACACAGGAACAAATGAGTAATGCATTATTAACACTCTAGTAACTACTATTAACTAACAAGAAACTCTGATTAATGAATTAGTAAGTAATAGTGCTCAGTTGAAGGTGGTAGTTCACTATTAGATAATCAGTATATTTTTTTCAGTCTATTTTTTTCATACCTCCCAGAGAACTACTAAGAACTACTATATACAGGTTCACAATTAACATGAATGATGCATAATGTATAATTAATTCTAAAGTAAAGGTCATGGTAACACACTAGTAATGACTGAAGTATTACCAAATCCTTCAGAAGGAATTACTAATTATTTGGATCAGTATTCTAAAGTGAGAAACATGATAACTCTCTGGTAACTACTGAAGTCATTGTAAACTTTTTAAGTTCTTGTAAAGTATTGGATAGTAATAACTCAAGAGTTACTATATAACTCTAAAGTAACTACTACTTATTTGGATCAGTATTCTAAAGTGAAGATCATGGTAACCCACTAGTAATTACTCAAGTGTTACTACATCCTTCTAAAGGAACTACTAATTATTTGGATCAGTATTCTAAAGTGAAGATTATGGTAACCCACATCATAAGGAATTACTGTACAAAACTGTACAAAAACATACAAAAACATCAAAAGTTTACAATGACTTCAGTAGTTACTAGAGAGTTATCATGCTTTTCACTTTAGAATACTGATCCAAATCATTAGTAATTCCTTCTGAAGGATTTGGTAATACTTCAGTCATTACTAGTAGGGTTACCATAACCTTTACTTTACAAACCCGATTCCAAAAAAGTTGGGACACTGTACAAATTGTGAATAAAAAAGGAATGCAATAATTTACAAATCTCATAAACTTATATTTTATTCACAATAGAATGTAGATAACATATCAAATGTTGAAAGTGAGACATTTTGAAATGTCATGCCAAATATTGGCTCATTTTGGATTTCATACACATTCCAAAAAAGTTGGGACAGGTAGCAATAAGAGGCCAGAAAAGTTAAATGTACATATAAGGAACAGCTGGAGGACCAATTTGCAACTTATTAGGTCAACTGGCAACATGATTGGGTATAAAAAGAGCCTCTCAGAGTGGCAGTGTCTCTCAGAAGTCAAGATGGGCAGAGGATCACCAATTCCCCCAATGCTGCGGCGAAAAATAGTGGACCAATATCAGAAAGGAGTTTCTCAGAGAAAACATGTTTGAAGTTATCATCATCTACAGTGCATAATATCATCCAAAGATTCAGAGAATCTGGAACAATCTCTGTGCGTAAGGGTCAAGGCCGGAAAACCATACTGGATGCCCGTGATCTTCGGGCCCTTAGACAGCACTGCATCACATACAGGAATGCTACTGTAATGGAAATCACAACATGGGCTCAGGAATACTTCCAGAAAACATTGTCGGTGAACACAATCCACCGTGCCATTCGCCGTTGCCGGCTAAAACTCTATAGGTCAAAAAAGAAGCCATATCTAAACATGATCCAGAAGCGCAGGCGTTTTCTCTGGGCCAAGGCTCATTTAAAATGGACTGTGGCAAAGTGGAAAACTGTTCTGTGGTCAGACGAATCAAAATTTAAAGTTCTTTTTGGAAAACTGGGACGCCATGTCATCCGGACTAAAGAGTACAAGGACAACCAAGTTGTTATCAGCGCTCAGTTCAGAAGCCTGCATCTCTGATGGTATGGGGTTGCATGAGTGCGTGTGACATGGGCAGCTTACACATCTGGTAAGGCACCATCAATGCTGAAAGGTATATCCAAGTTCTAGAACAACATATGCTCCCATCCAGACGTCATCTCTTTCAGGGAAGACCTTGCATTTTCCAACATGACAATGCCAGACCACATACTGCATCAATTACAACATCATGGCTGCGTAGAAGAAGGATCCGGGTACTGAAATGGTCAGCCTGCAGTCCAGATCTTTCACCCATAGAAAACATTTGCTGCATCATAAAGAGGAAGATGCGACAAAGAAGACCTAAGACAGCAACTAGAGCAACTAGAACTTGAGCAACTAGAAGCCTGTATTAGACAAGAATGGGACAACATTCCTATTCCTAAACTTGAGCAACTTGTCTCCTCAGTCCCCAGACGTTTGCAGACTGTTATAAAAAGAAGAGGGGATGCCACACAGTGGTAAACATGGCCTTGTCCCAAATTTTTTGAGATGTGTTGATGCCATGAAATTCAAAATCAACTTATTTTTCCCTTAAAATGATACATTTTCTCTGTTTAAACATTTGATATGTCATCTATGTTGTATTCTGAATAAAATATTGAAATTTGAAACTTCCACATCATTGCATTCCTTTTTTATTCACAATTTGTACAGTGTCCCAACTTTTTTGGAATCGGGTTTGTAGAATTAATTATACATTATGCATCATTCATGTTAATTATGAACCTGTATATAGTAGTTCTTAGTTCTCTGGGAGGTATGAAAAACAGTAGTTACTGATTAGCTAATAGTGAACTACTACCTTCAACTGAGCACTATTACTTACTAATTCATTAATCAGGGTTTCTTGTTAGTTAATAGTAGTTACTAGAGTGTTAATAATGCATTACTCATTTGTTCCTGTGTAGTTATTCATTAATGAAGGATCAGTATTCTAAAGTGTTACCGGAAAAGGGTATTATAGAAGCACTCTAACTCAACAAAAAATCCTAAAAAACTGTCTTAACTTTAGGACAGCCCCACTGGTGTCTTAACTTCAAAATTATTTGAAAGGCAACTGTAAAAATCAAATAACAATAGCCCTGTCTGAGAACGGTGTCACATTTAATAATGATACAAGATGAAGAACAGCGATGATGGTGACAAGATTTTTTGAACACCCAAATGATGTGCTGCACTTTGATGACAAAACACTGATAAATAATTAAAGACTTCCATGAAATATAGTGATAGGCTTTGCCTTTTTCTACCAAGCTTAACAAAACTTCTCTTTCTGCAGCACTTAATTAAAAGCACTCCTGTTTTTTTAACTCCATTTTAATCTCTAGAAATGTTTACTTCACTGCAGCTGCTTGGGCATGGTTGGTTGCTTGGCAACAGACCTGACAGTTGATTACCAAACTCGGATGGAGCGGTTTAAGATTTCCTAACCACAAATAAGATGAGATTTTGTAAGATAGGATAAGATTCCTAAATCAAGATAAGATTAGATTCTGTAATACAAATTTAACTTATCATATCTTAAGTTAAGACCTATAAAAAGTTTCTGTAATACACCCCCAGGTATCTATTCTCAATGCATTATAATGCATTTATGATACACTAAAAGAAATTTGCTCAAATATTACTGAAAGGTCAATGTAATAAGTAGAAAAAGTTATGTGAACTCAATAATGATTATGTTAATCTGAATTTAAACTTTTGAGTTGCTAGTTCTCAGCATGTTTTGCATCAGACTGTATAAGGAGAATAAATGTTGAAATTAAATGTTTTTTTTTTTTTGTTTTTTTTTTAAAGATTAATGTTTTTTCAAAAGATTAGTACAGGGAGAGATGTGTGTCAGGGGTTGGCTAGTATAGATAATCCAAAGATGATGCGTGACAGAATGAACGATTAGATGATATTTAATAAACACAGAGAGCAGGAATGCATACACAAACTACGTAAAATTAACATAGAATCAGGAAATGATGAAAACCAAGGGATTAAATACACAAGGGAAGGTAATCAATAGAACAGGGAGCAGGTGTGAAACTCAATTAGAATCCATGGAAACAAACAAGGAACTAGAACTCAGGCAAACAGGAACAGGGAAACCCAAACTAAATGACAACACAATGAAACTAAACATATCCATGATCCGTAATGCAGAAGCTGGCAACACAGTAACATCAGCTTTGATAGGCTGAAGCAAGTCGCTCCCAGTCATGCAGGAAGTATGGCAAAGATATGCAGCGTCTCGTTCCCTTCTCAGGGAAGAAGGGTTACAGTCATGACTCAAGACGTTCCCTTTCAAGGGAACTTGCACTGTGTCGTATGACGATACTTTGGGGAATGAAATACCCACCTCGCCATACTGACAAATGCCTGTCCTGGTGTGAAACTGTTCAAGCACAGCTCAGTACAAGAGCACTCAAGACCCCGGCGTAGCTATTAGGTCCAGGCTATAAAACCTCACAACATATTGCCATTCTTAATGCCATACTTTGGGTGGAATAGGCTTACTGGCAGAGGTGAGGGCAGATTGCACACTTAGAGACCAGAAAATTGCCTCCGGAATCCACCTGCTGATTGTTAGTTAGGTAGCTGGGCAGCCCTCTTGGGGGGCCCAAAGCATACCAACAACTGGTCAGTGTTTTTCACCAAGCAGTCATACAAAAGTAGATGTAGCTTATCTGGGTCTATCGACACAGGAGGAGGATGAGGGCCTGTACGACTATAAGCCAAGTCCAAAGGTCTGAAGAGTGCCAGGGAAAACTCTTATAAAGTCACGGCTAGATCATCCTGCCAGGACTCTAACCTGAGCTGCAGGCCTCACCCTCATAATGCCACAAAGGAATCAAATTACCAAGTAATGCTTCCCCAGAAGTCCAGCACTTAGTGGTGCATGGAAGGTGACTGGTCGTCATGCAAACTTTAAGTGTGGATGGGGAAAGACCGGCAGAGAGACAGTCATGAACGAACTCCAGCACTGAAGCCACTGGGCAGTTAACTGGGTCCAACTAACAGCAAAAGTGCTTTCGCTTATGGTATAAAGATTGCTCGTAGGGGGAGCTCTACAGTTGAGACTAGTCTCCACAACCTCAAGGGTCAGCCCTCCTCTCTCTAGAACTCCTGGGAGCAGAGCAATCACGGAAAACATGTACAGACAAAGCCTCAGCTAAATATGCAGTAGGGCTGGCACAATATCAGATTTTTCACACCATGGTTATCGTGGCCAAAAGAGTTCACGGTAACAATATATTGCGATATAACGGAAGAATATGTAAAAGTATGGTATTTGGTGGTAAAAAGCACCCCTGCTGTTGGGGCAAAAATAAATAACATGATAATAAATAGCTGTCTGACAATAGGGCGCAACTAGCAAGACCTGCTCCTCATCCTCCCTGACCTTGCACAATGTCTGTGCAACTAGGCTCACTGAGGGAAACGCATATTTGTGTAGGCCCTGGGGCCAGCTGTGTGCCAGTGCATCTGTGCGTAGTGTTCCCCCAGTCAGGGATTAAAACAACTGGCAGTGGGTGGTTTCTGGAGAGGCATACAGATCTACCTGCGTGGCTCCGAAATGACGCCAAATCAGCTGGACTGCCTGGGGATGGAGTCTCCATATTTGTGATTGTGCAGCTTGTGATAGCTCATCGGGCACATGGTTAAGTGTGCCAGGAATGTGAATGGCACAAAGGGCTAAAGGTTTGGTGGCAGGCCGGTGTGATTTCCACCCGGTGAGTGCCGCATTGCCATGCCCATCTCGGGACTCAGCCGTGAAGCCAATGCTGAAGCAATCTCATATGAAGCAAACTGAGCTGTGTTACTGCTGCTGCGGCTGCCATATACCCCAGGAGCCTCTGAAAGAACTGAAGCAGTTAAGCACTGACCGGGCACATTCCTCTGTGAGGCGTGCTGTCCGTTCAACCGAATCCAACTCCATATCAAGAAAAGAGACCCTCTGCACTGGCAACATTTTGCTCTTTTCCCAGTTGACCTAAAGACTGGGTGAGGTGACTGAGCACCAGGTCCCTGTGTTCGCATAACTAATTTTGGGATGTGAACACCACGTTCTCTCAGGGGAACAAGGTAACCATTAGTACCTAAGCAGATTTTTTGACTGCTTGGAAGACTGCCAATATATCTCAGTGGGTCCTGCACTTTGGGGTTCCTGTCCTGAGTGGTAGGCCCTGAGCAGGCTCTGGTTATGGAACAGGAGATACAACTCTGCTGGGAAGGAGACTATTAAAATGTGTTCCTCCTTCCAACAGAGAGTCCAAGTTTTTCAGCCAGTATTTTATTGTTCCGAAAAAGGATGGGGGGTTGAGTCCAGTTTTAGATCTGTGCGCTGAGGCGAATCGGGACATAATCAGATCCGAGGACTGGTTTGTCACGATAGATCTTTTGGATGCGTACTTCCACATTTCATTCTTCCTCAACTAAGGAAGTTCCTCAGGTTGCTTTCCGACAACGCATACCAGTATTGGGTTCTTCCTTTCGGCCTAGTCTTGTCACCCCATGTTTCTGGCTCAACGTGTGAGCAGATGGCTGATCGGCATTGAGATGCCTTCCTTGAAAGTATGGGGGTTAAGGCTGAACGCAATGAAAAGTGTGTTTTCTCCATTTCAGAGGAACACTTTCTCAGGCGTGGTGGTGGATTAGATGACGATGCAGGCACGTCTTTCTCCTGCTCATGTCAGTTCAATCCTCACAGCCGTGAGCAATATAACTAGGCCAGTCACTCACTGTCAAAGAGTTGCGAGACTGTTAGGTCTGATGGCAGCTGCGACCAACGGGATACCTTTTGGCCTGCTGTACATGAGACCTTTGCAGTAGTGGCTCAAGACCAAGAGGTTTCCTTGAGGGGCAACCCATTCCGCATGATCAAAGTTACGCGCAGGTGCTTCGTACTTTGGTTATGTGGAAGAAGTCTTGGTTCTTGTCCCAGGGTCCTGTGCTGGGAGCTCTTTGTCGTTGCGTAATGCTTACGACAGATGCCTCCCTCACAGGCTGGGGAGCGATCATGGATGGTTGCTCAGCGTCTCTGAATGGGTTATCATTTTTCCTGGCACCTGCCTGGTGATGATGACTCTCTACATCCCTGGGCACTAGATTTAGCCCGGGGAATGGAGACTCCACCCTGAGTTGGTGGAGCTCATTTGGGGTGCAGACGTGGCTGAGGCTGTGTCTGTACACGGTTTCCCTGAACGTTCTACTCCCGGGAGTTCTGGAGAGCAGAGTTATGGAAGTGTGGGTTTGGCCTCTGAGGGGACACAACTCATAGACTCAGGTCTCTCAACTAACTCCAGAGCTCCCTGCACAAGGAAACTGGCAGAAATCATCAGAAATCATTGGATCCAGTTACTACCCGGTTGGTACAGTGCTGGAATTTCAGCAGTATCGATTCTCTGCCGGGTTATCCTCCTCCACTCTAAAGGTTTACAGCTGCCTAGCTGCTTACCACCCACCTTTGGGTGGTGTCCTTTGGGAGAAACCCATTGGTGTTTCCTTTGTGATGCGTCGGATCAGGAGTATGGTGGCTTTGAAGCCTTTTTTTAAAAGGGGTATCCCTACAAGAGGTCTGTGATGTGGCGGGCTGGTCCTTTCCACACACTTTTGTCAGGTTTTACAACCTAGATTTGGGCTTCACCCCTGGGTCCCAGTTGCTTGTCTTAGTTGTGCTCGCCTGATTTCACAAAAGACAGGCACTGGTCAGTATGGCTGCGTGGGTATAAATGTTCCCACAGCGTCATTCTTGACGCAACGCAAGTTCCCTTGAAAGGGAACGTCTCGGTTACGACTGTAACCTTAGTTCCCTGAAGAGGGAATGAGACGTGTTGCGTCGCCATACTTCCGGCATGCCTGTGATTGACTTGCTTCGGCCTTTTAGAAGCTAACATTGTTTAGTCTGGGTGCGCTTTATAGTTTCCTGGTCATGACGTCACCCACCTTCCGTCACGCCATTGGACTGATTTCACAGGTTCCCACAGCGTCATTCTCGAAGCAACGTCTCGTTCCCTCTTCAGGGAACTAAGGTTACAGTCGGAATCGAGACATTTTCTCACACTGGTTCCTTTACATTTTTTTTTTTGGTAAAAAAGCACTACACAAATAAAATAAATTGATCATCAGATTTGTCCACAAAAAGCATTTTTATTTGTTCATGTTGATTAAAAAGATATAGAATTCAGAATATTACCAAAAATAAAGCATTGCCTTTTGGGAAAAATTTCAGTATTCTTAATTACTGAGCCCTAAAAGAAATACATAAAGTCTACAATATGAAGTAGACATATACTAGTATACTATTATAACATATTGAACATTATGTGAACCTAGTTACACTAGTCACACAAATGTTCAAACATGGAAAGTAGTAGCCAAGTTATTAGCTCATTAATGAATCAGAAGATTACACAATTCAGTAGAGAAATATGATTGTAACTGAATATTTTGTGAGCCTAGTTATAGTAGTCACACAAACAGACAAACATGGAAACAGCAGCTATTAATTAATCTATAAATCAGAAGATGACACATTGCAGTAGATATATACTGATGTAACTCAACATTGTGTGAACCTAGTTACACTAGTCACACAAATAGTCAAACATGGAAAATAGTAGCTATTAAGTCATTATGAACCTAGTTACACTAGTCACACAAATAGTCAAACATGGAAAGTAGTAGCTGTTAACTCACTTTCTATACAATAAATCAGAAGAGCTGAATTCGCTGGTTACCATGCTGTGCAAAAGAACGTTTAATGAAAGCATCCATGTCTAGAACTTTTGAATTGAGCTTTGGATTCCTTACAGTCTATCTCCATATGCTGTCCAACTGTAGATGTTATGACACAACCCCTGCAGTGTTCTTGATAGCTGTCTTTTTCGCTTAGGGAGTGGCATGTCTGAGGAAATGCTGCAACTGTCGCATGTCTTGATAATCTCATCCCAGACATTATTGAAGGAAGTCTCACTACGGTACTCTTCAAAGGTTTGTTTCAGAGCTCCAATGAGATCAACTGCTTTTGACATCTCTAACTTAGGAGACTGAAGCGTGTCTGATAAAAATTTTGTGCTACCAAGAACAGTCTATCACGATGGCCTTCCTCTGAAATGTCCTCAAGCACTCTTTTCACAGCTGGCAATCGATCCATTAGGTTTCGGCAAGTTATACATCTGCACGCCCACCTGGTGTCACTCAACCTCTGGAGCTCTCTTGTTGCACCCTCGAACATCTCACTTTGCACTTTTAGCCATTTTTGGTGAACATACGAACTGGAAAAGAAAACATACAGCCTCTCCAGTAAGGAAAAAAAAACATACAGCATCTGGAACTGACTTCACACAGTCCGCAAGAACTAGGTTCAAACAGTGTGCACTACAATGTAACCTTGTCCGACAAGGTTTTTCTGTATTCCAATCTACATTTCTCCAAACTTTCAATTATTACTTTTGTTAACCCTGCAGCATTTAACAAAGACCATCTGTTTTTTCTTTTGTTTTTTAAGGTCCTTTGTCTCATCCGCTATAAGAGCAAATTGCTCACTCTTTTTTACCTCCTCAATAATTTCATCACGCACCATTCCGGCTAAACTTTCAAGGATTTCGTTTTGAATTGTGGCTGTCGCCGGCCAATGACATTCTCGCGTTTGAATCACATGCTTCAGACACTGTCACACTGGAGGCATTCCCTACAAAGTGTCTTTGGACACAGTGCAAGTTCATATTCAAAAGGAACTCCTGTTTTCTCCAAATCCTGAAGCCTGATTGGTTCACGTCTGTGCAACCATTGTGCGCACCCAAACTCTTTCTCGCCATTATAGCAAACCAAACTAAATTTTTACATACTCACAAAAAGAGCATTTAGTAACACTTTCTATGAAGCCTGTATTTATAATGTATTATAAGTGTATTCTTAATGCATTACAATGCATGCATAATGCATTATAAACAACATTATAACATGTTGTACCAACTGATAAATAATCATGACAGTAGTTATAATATTTTATAATACTTTGCTATTTGCGGTTATAACTTTTAAGAGTATGATGCATTACAACACCAGATGAACCCTGAAATTTATAATGCATCATGAGGGTATTCTTATAATGCACACATAATGCCTTATTACAAAAAAAATCAAGCTATCGGCTCGCAGAGGTTTCCGTTTTGCGCTTATAGCACAGCGCTATTGGATTAAGTTCGCCATAAGTGTCAGCAAAACTGATGCAATGCGAGTTTACCGTATCGAAAGGGAAAGTTTACGGTTACTCATGTAACCCTGGTTCCCTGAGATAACGGAATGAGCATTGCGTAGCTTGCCGTGCCATTATGCTGCACAGCATGTCATGCTAGCTGCTCCTCAGTCGAAAGATTCTGACTATACTGCATTTCTGCATGACTTATATAGGCAGTCAACCCCGCCCTTTTTGGTGAGCTGAAATGCCAAAAATGCAGTTACACAGATGTGAACCAATTAGGCTTCAGGATTCTGAGAAAACAGGAGTTCTCCATAAGCGTCAGAAAACTGATGCAATGTTCATTCCCTTTATCTCAGGGAACCAGGGTTATGTGAGTTATCCTAAGCATACAGCATTTATCTTGCTTAAAACGTTTCTTTCGTCATCTTTTGCTATATCCAGCAAAGTAAACCATCAGATTGAACAAGATTAAACATTGTCAGATTAAACATTTAAATAATAACATTAACAACAATGACCAGATTTTAAATGAACAGAGAATGTTGGTTGGATGATCTACCAACATGCATTACCACTACATGTTCAAATAAAGTTGACAAAAAAAAAAAAAGTTTTTAAGTTTTATAAAATTATAAAAACCACACATTTCAGGAGAAGGTGCTCGCTGCAGAGCAAATGGGTGGAGCTTACGTTAGCTCCCCCTCGCTAGACGTCCAGTGAGGAGGAGCGAATGTACAACCACACCCTAATTCTACCCTAACCCTACCCACAACTCCATTTCTCCACCCCATTCGACGTCCAGAGAGGTGGAGAGTTCTATCCCTCCACCCCACTGGACGTCCAGAGAGGCAGAGCTGGCCATCATAGACTCTGCAGTGAGCACTTGCATTTTAGCCTTTAAAACATTTTTTAAGAAAAGGATGAGTCAAAATGATAAATGATAATTGGTATTTTATCTGCTCTGTGAATACTTCAAGGTACCTTTTTTCCGAATTGTTTATATTTTTTGAATACACATCAGCTTATTTTCCATCAACTGGTTTAAATGTACAAAATTGCATAAAAATCACCCTGATTTTTGCATTGGTCCAAATCTTTTGAATCACCAAAGGAGACATAAGGCTGGTTCAATTTACACCAGTCATGCATTTGTAGTGTTCAAGATACATTTGTAGTGCTCTGACAAGGCACAAACTGTAAAGATATTCATTCTTCCAGACTGAAAAGGATGAGAACAGAAGACCTATACAAAACTAAGCGGTGTACCTTCAGTACAAAACTGACCTACGGTTGAAGTATCTCATCTGGGGCATATTCAAGACAAGAAAGTTTACTGAAAGGGCCTTCCAATAGACTGAAAAGAGAGCTTAACAGAGAGTGTGCACAAGAAAATGAACTCCAATGGTTCAAATAGAGCAGCCTCAATCATCTCCAACACCACAGACAGATCCCACATAGAAACTAATATAGGATATGTTGAATGATCTAAAGGCGTACAACCATGAGCCCTCATAATACACAAATCAATCTTGATGTTGAGGATGGAGACATTCTAACTGGGGATCAGAGAACTCTTGAACCCGTTGTTCCTGAGCAAATTAATTTCTGCCACCCCTGAAAGTGTTAAGATCAGCCAATCATCAGGACTGAGACACCACTCAAGGTTAAAGAAGCGAGCAATGCAATGGTAGTCCATTGTATCCAATGATGACATTCCTCCTCATTAACTGTGTTCTCTGATAGCTATGGAGTCCAATCCTTGATCAACAAATTTTCATGTTGCACATGTAAAGTCAGTGTGGGTGAGGACAGGCATAGCTGTATGACCGCTCAGTCTTTTTAGCTGTTACATTATGTTCCTCTCCTATTTTAGCTGCTCTATTCCTGCATGAAAGTGCTGTTGCCATGTGGAACGGTTATGTTTTTAGCTGGTCTTAATACCGCTTCTTCTGACCCCCTGAAGACTGGTGAACCACATGAAGTTGTCCATATAGAACTTGTCATGGTAGGTGATCTTGAGGCACCTTGCTAACATGCTCGACTTAAGTTAGTATTAAGTGATTGTGGGCTCCATGCTTTTGAGGTTATCCTAGCAAGTACACTTTCACACCATGTGATCCACAGAATTCACTTCAGGCAACTATTTGGAAGCACTGCAGCCACCTGGTGTACGTATGTGGCCTAGTCTTCAGAGCTGATTAGGAGAGTCAAACTTCCTACTGCAAATGGCTTTAATGATAGTAACTTTGGTGTGCAGTTGAAGGTGCTTGTTTTGAAAGACCTTTCGTCTGAGATTGCCAAAAGTTGCAAAGGTTTGTTTTATCTGGTTGTGATTGACATCACAGTCCTCTGAAAGGATGCTGCCTAGTTTTTCATGGTTAAAGCAGACATAGTGGGTGGGGGGCTGGACCTCCATTGGCATGCTATATCACCTCCATCTTAGAAGAGCTGACTGACGGGCAGAGTCTGCTGTAGGTCTTCACAGCAGCAACAAGGATGGTTTGCTGGTCTTCTGCAGAGTGAGCCACAAGCAGTCATCAGCATACTGCAACTCAAAGATTTGCACTGTTGAGACAATGGTGGTTGCTTAGTGCCTTTGTATATTAAAAATATTTCTGTCTAGCCTGAAGTCTAGAGTGATCCAACTACTTCTTTCAAGCTTGCCATGATGAAGCTTCGTAACACATTGGAGGAAGATGTGTACTAACACACACTCTTGTCATGCATTGAATTTATTATACTACTTTTAAAAACTAATGCCTTTCTCTCAGCCCAACTGTGTTATATTATGTATGTTGTTTATTTTTGGTGAACTAGAGACTTAAAATGATTGTCAATGTTGTAATCAACATTGTTTTTAAACCTGATGTGTTTTTTTTTTTTTAAATAAAATGGATCAAGTTAAAAGTAAACAATCAGCAGCTGACCACTGATGCAATATAAACCTGGTGTTTTCCTTTTTTCAATACACAGGTATGATATCTCTTGTGATAAGTGGTCAGAGTCTAATTAACAGAAAAATAAGATAATTGGACCCTTGGTGATGTCAACTGTACCTCACGGTTCAAGCTAATCTTAAGCCTCCCCTTGAGTGCCACTTAGTGTGTTTACTGCCAAGTTGTAAGTTTGACCCTTGTTATAGCAACAAAAACATAGAGGACCCTTGAGATAGGTCTAGCTAATCAAAGTCCAGTAATGAGTGATGAATTAAACTTTGTGTAACTTTGCCCCCTTATGACAGTAGTTAGGGAACTCTTAGAAAGATCTATCACCATGACTCTTAAATGTCAGTCAGACCTTATAATAATTTAAAAAAAAATAATAATAATTGTAAAAAATGAAAGGATAAAAAAAAAAAACAAGTTTATTGGCCATTCACCCATGGGGTTTCCCTGTCAAAGGCCAGAGACACTGGGATAGGCTCCAACATCCCTACGGCCCTACATAGGACGAACAGTTTGGAAAATGGATGGATAGATGGAAAATCACCATATGCCCATTTAAAGAGCCTGATCAAATTTTAATCTTTGAAAAGTTGCCTTTCCACAACTTTTTGCAAGTTGTTAAGCTGATAACACCAGTGACAAGAAATCAAGGGACAATCATTTGGTATGAACAGGACAAAGGATTTTTCAGGAACTTGACAAATTATTATTATTATTTTATTTTTATTTTTATTTTTTTCGTACAATATGTGCAAAATAATATAAAGTTGTGCAAAACAACAAACCTTTTTGTATTATTTAATAAACGCTTTAAAATAATGCCTTTTATGTGAATATTGAAACTCTTTTTCATCATTGAAAATTCTAGGGGCCCATTTTTCATCATATTTTACATGTCATGTCTGCACCATAAAAGAAACCTTGTAAAATCTACCATAATATAATGCAATATTTGAAATATGGAATATTTGTTTATATGTCACTAGCAAAAAGTATATTGTCAGAATGCAACCTTTTAGTTGCCATCAACAAAAAAAAAAAAAAAGGGCCCATATGGTGACATACACCAGAATGGGCCATGCTAACCACCCAAACCTTGACCCCTTAGTAACATGTTTTGTTTTGTTTTTTTGTTTTTTTTTAATCTTGTTACATAATTATATATTTTACAGACTCATGGGAACATGAATGGTGTATTTAGAGACCATGATTTCATTTCAAGCTTTCATTTCACTCTAACCTGTGCTCTTCCCATTACATTGATGAACTGAAATCTTTGCTCATTTGTTTAACTATCATAATGCTCTTACTTACATGTTAATGCATGAAAGGCCTAAATAATAAGTGTAACTTTACATCTAGTTTACTACAGTTATTTGTGAATTTTCTGCTGTTTATATGATGAAACATTCATTGAACATTTAACTTGTAAAAGTCAGCTTGATTTTTTTTTCTTTCACAGCAGCACAGTATAACAAAGAGGCCTCACAAATAAGGTAAAACATAGTTGTATTCTAATCCTTTCACAATGATAGTAGATGAAAAGCACATTCCCTTGGCATTTTTATTCATATAGTGAAAGTGAAATCACAGAATCACATAATTGTGTGCAATACTAGTAATTTTTTATTTATCACTCTCAAATGTAGCATGGCCTACTAGACAAACATGGAAAAATGTTTAAGTTATCTTTAGGCTTTAATCCTTTTTTATCAAAACCCTGTTTGTAAAGGGATTGAAGACTGAACATGAACATGAAGAATATTTCTGCACCAAATATTTCATTCACAGACTTCATATTAAATGGTTTTTACAGCCTAGGGGAATGGAGGCCCTTTTTATTTATTCCTTTCTTGCTGATGTTTTTATTGTCTATCACAGCAAATACTATTCTCATATATTTAATTATATCTCAAAAGTCTCTGCATTCTCCTATGTATGTACTAATAGGTTTAATGGCTGTTGTAGACTTGATCTTGCCTATATTTTTTGTACCCAACATGCTTCTTATCTTTTTATTTAACTGGAGTGGGATATCTCTAGTTGGTTGTTTAATACAAATGTTTTGCATTCATTATGTTGGAGCATTTCAGTCCACTTTGCTTTTGTGGATGGCACTGGACCGTTACTTTGCAATATGCAAACCTCTTTATTATCATAAATACATGGAAATCCCTAACTTTCTAAAGTTTGTTGTTGTCCCATTAATCAGAAATGGACTCCTGAACATCACCATGGTCTCTCTGGCTGGAAAACTGTCATTTTGTTTAACAAATGTGATCGATCACTGTTTTTGTGAGCACATGGCATTGGTTCAGTTAGCATGTGGTGATATATCTATTAATAACTTGGTTGGACTTTTGACTGCTTTCCTTATACCAACTGCAGATTTTATTCTCATTACTGCTTCCTACATTGTGATTTTTACCTCTGTGTTTAAATCTGGTAAGGCCCAAATGAAGGCCATAAACACCTGCATTACTCACATCATTGTAATGACAAGTAGTTTGATTTTTGCCCTGATTGCATTTATGTCATACAGAATAAGAAATAATTTTTCTACCAATAGTCGTGTATTTGTGAGCACAATGTACTTACTTTTTCCAAGTTGTTTAAACCCAATTGTTTATGGAGTGAGAACAAAAGAAATAAGAGAAAGGTTTCTTCAGTTTATTAGAAAAGTATAATCTGTATATATCTGTATATATGAAAAATATGTCTCTGTCCATTGTTAAGAAATCTAAAAAAAAAAAAAAAAAAAAGGTCAATAACATAATGTGCTGATACTGTAACATTTTAATAAGGATGTGTTGTTTTGTTAAAGCTATAGTTTAAACAGCTATGTAGGCCCTATCTGAAAATATGAGACTGAAAATATGTAGCTAATAATGGACATACTGTAAACACTGATGGTAATTTAGAAGAATGAGATCCTTGTGCACAATTTTTGTATACAGAAATGGAGGAGTTAATAAAGCAAAAGAAAGAAAGAAAGAAAGAAAAAAGAAATACACAGCATTCTCCAATTCTCCAATTCCTCCAAGAAGCTACAATTTTACAATTTTTACAATTGTAGCCAAGAAGCTACATTTTTTCTCATGCCTGCTCAAAAAAATCTACAAAATAGAACCTTTTACTCCATTTATACTAGTCTCCTTGTAAGAGAAATACAACCAATTGCTCTTTTTGTGCTTTTCTATTTGTGCTTACTGATATATATACACACCTCTAAGAAACCAATTTCTATGGAGCAAACAAAACTACCAGAATCCCCACAACCAGAATATTGTAAAATCAGGTATACAGCCATATAATCATTTTCAGTAATATACCAAAGAGCTTAGAATTGTCTGTACAGTTATCTGTAATCATTATGAGGTATAAATTAAGCTTCATATAGTTATATATATATATATATATATATATATATATATATATAAAATTTACTTCTCCAGCAGTACAGACTGCTACCAGGAGAGGGAGACAACAATGTATTGAGGTAATTGGAGAAGAAATAACATGAACTTGCATATTGTTTTTCATTGCTGCTTTATTATTTCACTTAACGCTTATGTTTTATTAATAATAATAATAATAATAATATAAACCATAAACTGCTTTCTAGCAAAGCACTAGCCATTGCAATCATTATCCAAAACAACTGCCTAATGTGTTATTTCCCTGATGTCATCTGTCATTCATTTTTTAAAAATGTAATTTTTTTAAACAATTTTTTAATCTAATAATATCTTTCTGATAACATCTGAAAAATTCTATTCTATTTTATGCTTGTGCTTAGAAGCTTAAATGTAATTTAACTTGTAAATTCTTGCTAAAATGCAGTGTTGAAGTGCTCATTGGCACTCACTCCAGCTTGTGGTGGCCTAGGAAAGTTTACATAACTCACAAAAATACAAACAAACACAATAAACAAACTATACCAACCCACAGGGCTGAGGCTCCCCACGGAAGGAGTTATCACCAAAAATGATTTATCCAAAAGCACACTTCCATACACACCACCGTGTGCTTGGATCACGCAACCAAAAACTCCATCAAAAATGCACCACCATCACAGGGAGACGAGAGATCGTTCCACACGTGGGAACCCAGCTCCTGAAATAAATCACAAATTAGTAAATAGACGATCAAAACTTAAATGATTCAATCACAATTAGATAGTTGGGTTCATACAGCTCACAATCAACAAAGCAGATAACAGTGATGGGCAATCACAAAATGTCACAAACAAGACACAAAATAAAATAACATGAAATGAATTCACATAATATAGACATTCAAAATACAAGTAATTAATAGAAGAAAAAACACCCCATTAAAATACACTCCCAAAACAGAAGAAAAATAAACTCAATACATAAAAGGAGGGAAGACAGGGGTCTTACAGAGCAATCATGTAGCTTGTTCTCCGACAATTTAAGTAATGTGTCTCACCCCCTACAATACAGATAAATCAAAATGAAACCATAAAGCAATGAAAGCAGACAGCAACAATCCCCCTTAAATATTTGAACAATGTCGACGTTCCTGTATCAATGCAGAAAGTTACCACAATACTGTGAAAATGGCAACACAGCAGCAGGCAATGGTCACAAGTAACGAGAGGGAGAATCCTGCGCTGAATGCAAACAGAGAAGTAATGTATTACTAATGGTTATACATCCCCCGGTCATAATTGCATAATTATATTGCATACAATACACAAAACAGGATATCGCCCCAGCTAAATAATCCCTTTAAAGGCAAAGGCGCACAGTGTTCATATAAACCACTGATTAACTTTGATACAGGGAACCGCACATTACTTAAAACATTAACCAATTGCTATATCCCAAGCAAATCTAAATCACCTGCTCAGTAAAAACTGCTTCAATCCACATACACGAGAGGTAAGCAATCATCCAATCCACTAATAGGCGCGCACTGAAGGAGCCGAGAAACAATGGCAAAAAGACGTGCTAGAATTCAACATAGGCAAATCATTAATGCCACACACGCAAAAAAAAATTGATTTTGAACAAATTGCTACATGCTAACAGCACCTACCTGCAACTACCATCAACAACACAAAAGGGAGAAAGTCGGACGTGACGCATCTCAGGCTACAGCCGAACAGCATTTAAATACACAGCACCCTTCGCTGATAAGCAATCGCAAGCGTCAATCACCACTTACCTGGTTCTGCTACACAAACATAAACAAATTCAAAATAAACAAAGACTTGTCTTGACTTAACCTGACTAGGAATCATGAAACTCACCAACATCAGATACAGGGAACAAAGCAAGACAAGAGACTATGGAAACATGAGTCACATATATATTATGGAATATATATGGAAATATATATTCCATTTCGCGGAAGCAAACTTCTGCCCCACCCACCCCCGGCTCTATATTTCTTTGTGCCCTGACGAAACTTACCAATTTACAAAATTAACGGAATGCATAGCTGATATAAAAAATTGGATGACTATTAATTTCCTCCTAAAAAAACAGTATATTTTTATATAAAAAAATATATCTAAACTACGACATATGCTCTCAATGACAAATGCGGAACGGTTAGTTCATGCGTTCATGACCTCAAGGTTAGATTACTGTAATGCTCTACTAGGTGGTTGCCCTGCACGCCTAATAAACAAACTCCAGCTGGTCCAAAATGCAGCAGCTAGAGTTCTTCCTAGAACCAGGAAGTATGACCATATTAGCCCAGTTCTGTCAACACTGCATAGGCTTCCTATTATACATCGTAAACATTTTAAAATCTTGCTAATTACTTACAAAGCACTAAATGGTTTAGCTCCCCAGTACTTGAGCGAGCTCTTAACACATTATAGTACTTCACGTCCTTCAGTGGCACAGATCCTTATCAACCCCGTTTCCATACCAGTGTGATGAATACGATCTTCAACCAGATGGAACTGGATTAAATATTTTGACTGTTTCAATCCCAATCTGACTTCTGACCTTACATGCTGCCTGAATCATAATCATGCACTGTTCATTTGTTGACCAGAGGAGAACTAGCCCCCCAACTGAGCCTGGTTTCTCCCAAGGTTATTTTTGTTTTGTTTTTGGTCACCTAAAGGAGTTTGGGTTCCTTGCCACTGTCACCTCTGGCTTGCTTAGTTGGGGACACTTGATATTCAGCAATGTTTTTGATCTGCTTGCATTGATACCATTGTATGCAAACTGAACTGAGCTGGACAATGACACTATTTTTTTCTAGAGCTGCTATACAGTTAAAATTATGTTCTCTCTATCACTGTAAAGCTGCTTTGGCACAACATTGTTAAAAGTGTTATATAAATAAAGGTGACTTGACAAAAAAGTAGACATTTTACAGTTTCTAATGATGTATTGCTTGTATTATTGACCTATGCGGGAAAAAATTCTACCATAACGTGCTGGTGTGTTTGTCGACCCCAGAGTAATTGACAATGATAGCAATGGATGGGACAAAAAATTCTAATATGTAAAAATAAATCTGTTCATTATTGCAAAATAAATGCATACTGATAGATAGCAGCACTAATCAGTGTTAACTGAATAATAATATACACATTATTTTATTAACATTTTTATAAAATACAACTTTTATAAACAATTTATTACTTGACAATTTTAAAACAAAATTTATTTAATCGAAAAATGTTGGAAAGTATATGCTGGTGTTATAATGTACCGTACTATTTACTCAGCAGTAATAATTAACTTCTTTAAATGACTTAATATATTTTTATTCTCAAATAATTTAATAAAATATTTAAAGTGAAGCAAAAAAAAAAAAAAAATTAAGCAATGAAAATTATTTAGGCCTTATCGAAATATCTAGGGTTATTTTTAATACAGTTTACTTCACATTTATGAGGATGTACACACCATTGTATTTTCAGGAGGAAAAATGGTGTTTGACAATCACTACTCTATGGAAACATTCTATGGGAATAGTTGACTCATGGGAACACAGCATGATGTATTTAGAGAACGTATTTAGTGTCAAGCTTTCATTTCACTCTGAAATGTAAGACAAACCATTATGATATGAGGAAGTGGTATAGATTTCTATTGATCAACATATTGGGAAGATCACAGGTTAATGAATGAAAGGCCTATATAGATTAAAAATAGCACCATATATTGTTTAGTTCAGTTATGTGGTCTAGGTGTATTTTCTTTGAGTAATTTGTTGAACATCTAACTTGTAAAAGTTTCAAATGTAGCTTTAGTCTTCAGGCTTTTAACTTATTTCTTTGAACAGAACATTGTTTGTAAAGGGACTGATCGGCATGAAGAACCTTTCTGCAGGAAATATTTCATTCATAGACTTCAAACTGAATGGTTTCTACAGCCTTGAAGAATGGAGACCTTTTTTATTTATTCCTTACTTGCTGATGTTTTTATTGTCTATCACAGCAAATTCTAGTCTCATATGTTTAATTATATCTCAAAAGTCTCTGCATTCTCCTATGTATGTACTAATAGGTTTATTGTCTGTTGTAGACTTGATTTTGCCTATATTTTTTGTACCTAACATGCTTCTTAGCTTTTTATTCAATTGGAGTGGGATATCTCTAACTGGTTGCTTGGTACAAATGTTTTGTATTTATTATGTTGGCTCATTTCAATCTACCTTGATTTTGTGGATGGCACTGGACCGCTACTTTGCGATATTCAAACCACTTTATTATCATAAATACATGGAAATCACTAACTTTCTAAAGTTTCTTATTGTCCCATTTATCAGAAATGGACTCCTGAATATCACCATGGTCTCTCTGGCTGGAAAACTTTCATTTTGTTTAACAAATGTGATCGATCACTGTTTTTGTGAACACATGGCATTGGTTCAGTTAGCATGTGGAGATATATCTATTAATAACATGGTAGGACTTTTGACTGTTTTCCTTATACCAAGTGCAGATTTTATTGTCGTTTCTGTTTCTTATTTTGTGATTTTCGCCTCTTTGTTTAAATCTGGTAATGCCCACATGAAGACCATAAACACCTGCATTACTCACATCATTGTAATGGCAAGTGATTTAATTTTTGCCCTGATGGCATTTATGTCATACAGAACAAGAAATAATTTTTCTCCCAGCAGTCGTGTATTTTTGAGCACAATGTACTTACTTTTTCCAAGTTGTTTTAATCCAATTGTTTATGGAGTGAGAACAAAGGAAATAAGACAAAGGTTTATTCAGTTTATAAGTAAAGGAAAAGTCTTTTCATCATAAGATATCCAATTAAAAATATATATGCTAAAACTGTAACATTTATATAAGGATATACTGTTTTGTTAAAAGTTAAAGTTTAAAATAGCTGTTAAATATGTGTAATTAAGTCAACAAGATTGAAAATATGCACATATGAGATATAAATGAGAATTAAATACCAATGTGCACTCTTTTTTTTTCTTTACATGCAGAACTGGATGGGTTATTAAAGAATTCAAATCAATTAAATTTTTCAAAAAAGCACACAGCACTTTCCATCAACTGAAAGGCAGTTTCTAACCACTCTAGTGCCTACCTGACACAGCCTACAAAATACTTTATAGAGGATACCCGTTTCACTCTCTTCTGGTTAGAGAAATTCTGAAAAGATGCGTCAGATTCTGGGCCATAGCTTAAGCTATGTAATTGAAATATAATAATGGTATGATTAACTGCTTATGCAGATGCACTTTAAGAAGAGATCTAACTCAGCCAGAGGGTGGCACTGACTGACATTGGCCCTCCAGAAGCAGGATTTGACACCCCTGATCTAAATACATATACGCATAAAATATGACCTTAGAATACCTTAAAGGGGTCCTACAGTATTATGCCCTTTTACAAAGTTTTGCTTTTGTTTTTGGGGTGTACTAGGATTAGGTTTTCATGCTTGACTGTTCAAAAAACGCATTATCTTTCACATATTTTACATTATTGCTGTACTCTCTTTCCAGTCTGTCTCAAACACACTGTTTAGTTCCTGTTTTGATTAAGCCCCTCCTTCCAAAATACGAAATGTTCTCTGATGGGTTAGCTGGTCCAGTGTGTTGTGATTGGCAAACCGCTTAGAGCGTGTTCCAGAAATGTAAGGATTGATTTCCACTAAGAACTCGAGAAGCCTAATCTGCAATAAAACAATAAAACTCAGTAATCTGGAGAGAAGATCTCAAATAAAAAGCTGTGCATCCCCCTCTTCCTGCTCCCTCTTCTTTCCCCCTGACTCAAGTCACACATATATCTGATGTATTTTGTGAATCTATTGTTTTTCACTTTCATGTTTGGTATCATTTTAAATGTCTCAGTGCGATTGGTAAAATAGTCAATTTCACAGCAGTCACTTACGTATATTATGTAAAAGAGTGAACATTTAGAGGAATTCTGTTCTCCTTTTTGGGTGGTGTCTCTTCAAGATATCTGATAAACATTGCTTATCTCTCATGAAACCAGGTACAGCCCTTTGGGGCACAGGAATAGATCCAACACAAATTCAAAAATATTGATGTAGTAATTAACTGTTTTGTTCTGGTCTGGGTATTTAAGGGAAACTAGCAGAATAGTCTTAGGGAATTCTGTAACCAGGAAACCCCAACACACTGCTGTGTGTCCTGCTGTAAAGTATGCATTTCTTTGTATTTTCAAATTTGTAATAGTGTTAAACACATTGTGCTCATAGAACATATTTTAGTTGTTTGTGCTTCTACATACACATAGTAAAGCAGTCGTGTGTTTCACAGAATAAACTCAATTAGTCTATAAGTGTTGTATGCAATACTTAGGTTAAAGGTTGTAGATGCTATGCATTCAAGACCATGTGTCTTGTGTAAAATTGGAATAACTGTAACACTGGAATTGTCCAGCAATTTCAAATTACATGAATTTGTTTGTCTCGTATGTGGTATACTCTGCTATTTCCCATATAGCTGCAATAAAACCATGTACAGGAGCACAATGTGATTCACAATTGCATTATCATTTTTGAATTGGCTTCTAATTGTTTAATTGTGTAATTTACATGATACAATCTTACCTGAAAAAATAAAAATGTTATTTTTTATTTATTCTGTATTCTTCTGACATCATTATATCTAGTAGATTAAAGTAGACATAGTAGATTATAGTATAGTATAGTACATGTAGTAGACATATAGTAGATTAAAGTGGAGTCTGATGCTACTGCAAATTTATGTTCAGGATAGATCAAACCGAAGGCCCAATGAATAGAGCATGGGGCACATCATCTGGGACCTTCCGATTACTGACTATTGCTGATTTAGCAAGTTGCAGTTTCAGCCAATGTGAGTCTCTGTGTGACATCGGGTCCCTAATGAATGAATAATTAAAAGTATGGGATACCCAGAATAATAAAATATCTAAATTAATACATAACCAATATTTATGATTAGTTCCTAATTAGAAACACAATCTAAATTTAGGCCCCGTCCACATGGAGACGCGATTCTGTGTATACGCACAAATTTTGTATTATTTATTATTAAAATAAAGCTTTATTTTGAAGCTTTACTAAAGTTTTACTAAAGGTTTATGCGCATGCTCCAAGTCTTATTCTTTGTTTTTAGTGTATCTCTATTGCAGAATTACAGCACCACATACTGATCTGGCATGTATACTACATCGTTTTGAGTCGTTTCTGTGGTTTCTTGTGTACGCAGATATTTCTTGAGACGAGGAAAAAAAAAAAGATCGGATAGGGTAAGTTCTGGCTTCGTGTGGACATAGCCTTAATAATCCAATTTGAAATTGGAGTCAGATTAAGGATGGAGCTAAAGTCAAACTTAAACTAAATTCTAAAAAATTAAGTGAACTTCACAGAAGCGCTGAAAAGACCTACACGCATTATACCTTCGCCCACGCTGTTGGATTCTGTTGTTGGGTTGACGGCTGGTCCTAACAGAAATGTCACGCCCCTTACATAACCGTGTGTTTCATCTGCTCAGGTGTAAATATTAACAATGCCATCAATTTGAGCCCATTTCAGACCCTGAGAATGTACGTACAAGAGGATCGTGCAGAACCTTTGAAAACATAGATTTTACAGGACGTTTCAGAGTGGTAAGTTTGGTGAACAGTCTTACAAAAGCAAGAGCTTAGGAAAGCGAGAGCCTAGTAGCACTTCATCAACACTGTAATGTAAGTTAGCAGGCTAGGAGAGCCACAAATAATAAAACACACTTACAGGTTGTGGTCCATAAACAACCGATTGTCTCGACAAAGAGGGAACTACTCCATCTTTCAGAAGAAGCTTTTGTGCTTAGTTGGCATTGTACTCTCTTAGGTTCTGGAAGCTGTCCTCTGTAAAATGTGCAGCACACAGATAAATGTTGGGGTAATAATGTTCAGGAACAGTGTTAAAAATACATTTTCTAAATTCGTCACCTTAGGAAGGCCAAAGGGTTTTGCAACCAGGGTGGAAAAAACAGTGTCTCTTCGACATGACAACAACACTCGCAGGTCAACCAAGCCTTGTCCCCTTTTTTGCATATTTTTGCATTCTTTTTGTCTATGTAGATTTATGACGTCTAAAACATCCAGTTGTCACGTGTGTTTTGGGTTCTGAACATGTTTCAGGAGTTTTCCACATCAGTTGCAGCAACCGATCGGCGAGAGTAGCCATGTGCAGGTGGGGAGGAGCTGAAAATGGAGACATGAATTCGGACACTTCGGCCTCCCGCAGTGACGCTCGTGCTGTGTTTGCATACTTTACCACAGCTGAAGTGAAATAAATGCAATATTTGACTAATACATCGATGTTTCAAAGATATTTTCATTCAATACTTTAAGAACTGCTTACAGCGTCTGTACAAGAGTAAAGTTCAACATAAGCATATACTATTTAAATACCAATGTAGTGGGGTTTACGTTTGTTATCAGTTTTATTTTGATAAACATGACACAATAAAACATCGTGACTACATGAAAAGAGCTTTAAATGTTATAAAAATGCAGTTCCCTTTCAGTCGGTCACGTTCGACGTACGTCAGTAGTGACCGACGAATTGGGATATCGCTAGAGAGCCCTATCAGCTTCGAGTGAACTACAACAGGCCAATGAAGTTGGCGTGCGATATGTGCATAATGCGCACCGCCCCCGCCAGGTGGTATAAATATGGGAGCAGATGCCATCGCACTCTGTCTTTCGCTTCAGAGCCAACCTGTGTGTTCCTGCTATTAGTCTGAGAGTGACTTTGCAAGCCTTTGAAGAGCTTTTGTTCTACAGTGCTGGTTTTATGGCACCTTACAGCAAGGCCGCGAGCTTTCCCAGAGTGAGCTTCTCGAGCTGTTATACAGCTCTCAACTGCTGTTTTCACAGCATTATTTGCCCCGTTTGGTTTGTGATTTGGGCCGGTTCCTCTGTGTCTGTGACTCAGGGAGTGAAAAGTGTACCTGCAGTCACATCGCGGCTGTTCCCTGTGTGCTTCGGCACAAAGAACAAGAGCTTCTAAAAGAGCTTCACAGACAGACACTGCGTCTTTTTCAAGACGTCATTCTGTCTGTGTGTTTCTGGAGGCAGTCATTTCCTATCCTCACTGACGGCCACAATCACTTTCTCTCATGTCTGCTTAGCTTGCTGAGACTGTGTTTGTGGGTGGTTCATATTCTCTTGTAAAACAAAAAAAAGAGAGCACGTCGGCGTGTTGTTCGTCTTGCCTTTTTCGTAAGGGCTTGAGCGCTCAGCGCGCCGTGTGCCGTCGAGCTACCAGCTGTCAGCGCGCGTTGTTCGGTGCTCTAGATGCGTGGTCGAGACTCGAGTGCCTCAAATGAGGTGGAGTCCCCTCACCTATTCCCTGATCTAGTTTCTCTTTCTGAATCAGAAAAGTACTACTTTTGGTAAATAAGCCAGGGTGACCAGAGGATCACAGTGGGGCAATACCCGCCGAGCCAATCTCCGTGGGCCACCCACTCCTCTAATGCATCGCAAACATGTTGTGACTGTGTTCGTGGGTGGTTTATGTTTGGTAAAAACATGGCCACGTCGGCGCTCAGCGCCGTGTGCCGTTCAGTTAGACGACCACGTTCACTGTCCCACATGGCTGGTAGCTTCTGGGTGGATTGCTGGTCCTTCTCATGGGGGACCTAGCATCTTAGTCAGGGCTCCAGCAAAGGATCAGATGTCGACTGCTACATTGGAGAGAGGGTTGTTGGGCTCTGGACATGAAGATGAGGCTGAGCGTCCCACGGTTGCGATGTGCTCATGCTGAATCAGATTCAGAGTTAACGACCATGCTTTCCCGGGTCCCTGGGGGCATGGTGCGACGCGTACTCGCCTTGCCCCACCCCACGTCTTAGCCCGGACGTGCATGAAAAACTTGGCAGTTTGGAAGCCTTTTTTGGTGCCAAATATGGAACGCCAAAATGGTCATAATCTGCATTAAAAGTTTTTTCTCTCTCACTACCCTCTGTGGTGGGGTGGCAATGCTATGGGCACACCACCTCTGCCCTGCATGGGTCTTGGCCCCCGGCAAGTCTGTGGAAGGCCAAAGCACTCATTGCATATGGGTAGTTCTGAGTCGGGGTTGAGCTACGCATGATGTAAGTCATAGCACAGGCCCCTGGCCAGACAACGTCCACCATGGTGGTCCGGAAACACCCCTGGCTAGCCTTGCAGAGGTGTGTCATCGTCTAAGTACGCTTTCTCGATGCTTTCATCTCACAAGCTGGCCTAAAATCCAGCCCGCTCAGCCCGCAGCTAAGAAACTTGGCTGGCGAGAAGCGGTCCTGGAGAAACGGGTGACCTGGAGCTGAGGTAAACAGTTCTTCGGGAGACGATGCCCACATCGCTCCCTCCCCGGAGGAGGGCCGGGTGGAGAATTTGTTTGTTCCGCCGCTGGCTGTCCGGAGTCCAGCGGTACCCACAAAGTAGAACTGTTTTCTAACCCTCCAGGTCCCAAGAGGGCACAGCTGGCAGTGTGCGAGGCCCCACCTCACCACTCTCAGCCCCCTCTCACTTCGCCAGCAGGTCCCTTTGTGTTGGTCGAGGCCGTCTCCCATTCACACTGCCACCTTGCAGAGTCTGACCCCACTATGGGCCGCTATGCCGTCAGAGTCGGGTCCCAGCACTCTACCTCGCTGCCCCACGCCCGGTATGTCTGTGGTGCATTTGGTCCCACTGGTTCGGTGTCTGGAAGCCTGGCTAGCGCTTTCCAGCCCGTCCTGCTGGCTCATTCGTACCATCAGACTCGGCTATGCGATTCAGTTCGCCTGGCGTCCCCCGGTGTTCAGGGGTGTCCATTACACTCGTGTGTCCCTGGACAATGCACCTGTTCTCCGGGCGGAGATTGCTGTCCTCCTGGCGAAGGATGCAGTCGAGCCGGTCCCTCCAGCCGATATGGAGTCAGGGTTCTCCAGCCCCTACTTCATTGTACCCAAGAAGGGCGGTGGGCTACGGCCAATCCTGGATCTGCGTGTCCTGAATCGGTTCCTTCACAGGCTGCCGTTCAAGATGCTTACGCAGAAGTGCATTTTCAAATGCATCCATCCCCAGGATTGGTTTGCAGCGATCGACCTGACGGATGCGTACTTTCATGTCTCGATTCTGCCTCATCACAGACTCCTTCTACGGTTTGCGTTCGAGGGTCGGGCATGTCAGTACAAAGTCCTACCCTTCGGGCTGGCCCTGTCACCCCACGTCTTTACGAAGGTTGCGGAGGCGGCCATTGTTCCGCTCAAGGAACAGGGCGTTCGCATCCTCAACTACCTCGACGACTGGCTCATCCTGGCCAGCTCACGGGAGCAGTTGTGCAAACACAGGGACATGGTGTTAGCTCACCTCAGCCGGTTGGGTCTTCGGGTCAACTGGGACAAGAGCAAACTCTCCCCCGGGCAGAGGATCTCTTGTCTCAGTATGGAACTGGATTCGGTCGCCCGGACTGCGCGCCTCACCGAGGAGTGCATCCAGTCAGTGTTGACCTGCCTGAGTACGCTCAAGCGCAGGACAGCGGCCCCACTGAAACTCTTTCAGAGGCTCCTGGGGCATATGGCATCCGCAGCCGCAGTCATGCCGCTCGGATTGCTTCATATGAGGCCGCTTAAACACTGGCTCCGCGGCCGGGTCCCGAGATGGGCGTGGCAGCGCGGTACGTTCCGTGTCCCCGTGACACCGAACTGCCGTCGCACCCTCACCAAGTGGTCGGACCCTTCGTTCCTGTGGGCTGGAGTTCCCCTCGAACAAGTGTCCAGGCATGCTGTGGTCCACACAGATGCCTCTGCCACGGGGTGGGGGGCCACGTACAACGGGCATGCAGCGTAGGGTCTTTGGACGGGGCCCCAGCTGCATTGGCATATCAATTGCCTCGTGTTGCTAGCAGTACATCTTGCACTGGGCCGCTTCCAGGAGCTGTTGACAGACAAGCACGTACTGGTCCGCTCGGACAGCACTGCGGCCGTTGCGTACATCAACCATCAGGGTGGTCTACGCTCCCGCCGTATGTCGCAACTCGCCTGCCATCTCTTGCTATGGAGTCAGAAGCATCTGAGGTCGCTTCGTGCCATTCACGTCCGACTCCATCCCCAGGTGGTCCAGCTGATCTGGCAGCACTTCGGCGAGGCACAGATAGTTCTGTTCGCCTCCCCGGAGACTGCCCACTGCCAGTGGTTCTATTCCCTGACCGGCGGCACGCTCGGCACGGATGCCCTGGCACTCAGCTGGCCCCAGGGCCCACGCAAATATGCGTTTCCCCCAATGAGCCTTCTCGCACAGCTCCTGGTTCTCGGACCTCACGCTCCTCGCGACAGCCCCTCCCTGGCCCATTCCTCTGAGGAAGGACCTCCTGACTCAGAGACGGGGCACCCTCTGGCACCCGCGTCCCGACCTGTGGAAACTCCATGTGTGGTCCCTAGACGGGACGCGGAGGTTCTGAGTGATCTCCCGCAAGCAGTCGCAGACACTATCACTTCCGCTAAATCTCCTTCTACGAGGAACCTCTATGCGCTGAAGTGGAACCTGTTCGTCGAATGGTGCTCCTCTCACCAAGAGGACCCCCGATCATGTTCGGTCAGAGCCGTGCTTTCCTTTCTGCAAGAGGGCCTGGAGCGAAGGCTGTCTCCCTCCACCCTCAAGGTGTATGTTGCCGCTATCGCCGCACATCACTATGCAGTTGATGGTAAATCGCTAGGGAAGCACGATCTGATCGTCAGGTTCTGGAGACTGAATCCTCCCCGGCCCCCCTCTGTACCCTCTTGGGATCTGACCCTGGATCTTACATCTCTCTGGGGTCGTCCCTTCGAGCCTTTGCAATCAGCTGAGTTAAAAGTACTGTCCCTAAAGACCGTCCTCCTGGTTGCATTGGCCTCGCTCAAGAGGGTAGGGGACCTGCACGCATTTTCGGTTGACGAATCGTGCCTGGAATTCGGGCCCGGTGACTCTCACGTTATCCTGAGACCCCGGCCTGGATTTGTGCCCAAGGTTCCTACCACTCCCTTTCGAGATCAGGTAGTGAACCTGCAAGCGCTGCCTTCGGAGGAGGCAGACCCAGCCCTAGCTTTGCTCTGTCCCGTCCGCGCTCTGCGCCTGTACGTGGACAGAACGCGAAGCTTTAGGACCTCAGATCAGCTCTTTGTCTGTTACGGAGGCCAGCAGAAGGGAAAGGCTGTCTCCAAGCAGAGGATGGCCCACTGGATAGTGGACGCCATCACCCTGGCGTATGAATCCCAGGGCGTGCCTTGCCCGCTTGGGTTGAGAGCCCACTCCACCAGAGGAGTGGCCTCTTCCTGGCAGCTGGCGCACGGCGCCTCGCTGACAGATATCTGTAGAGCTGCGGGCTGGGCGACACCTAACACGTTCGCTAGATTCTATAGCCTTCGTGTAGAACCGGTATCTTCCCGTGTACTCACTTCCACCAGCTGGTAGATGTGAAGAGCCCGTTTTGGTGTCGGATACGTGCATCCTTTTTACTCCAGTCGAGTTCCCCGCTTGGCGAACCCTGTCGAGTTCCTCCGCCTCCCCCTTCAGCTCGGACATTGCGGAGTGTCTGATGCCAGGCCAAACCTCCGTCTCCGACGTTGACGTTTGGCTGGGTTCCACATGTCGTGACCCCTCCACGTGACTGGTCCCATGTGTGTATTTGTCCACGGTCAACTCCCCATGGTGAGCCCGTGTCTTTCCCTTAGCAGAGCCAGCTCTGCTGTCACCTGTCAGATGAGTCTCCCCCTACCCAGGTGGAGCCATCTCAGGGACTCCATATGCGTACTGCCCACGCCCAGTCCATATGTGTACTCTCCACGTAAATTCCTCCCCTACAGGTGGGTAGTGGTCTCCGCAGCGTCCCCTATGGGTTCGCTTCCCCAGTGTAGTCTAGTTTACTTAGTGGGTATATCGGAACAGCAGTAGACTCTCTCGCCGTCAGCTCGCCCCCTTCCCCGTCCCACTGGTGCGCCGGGTGGCTAGAGCTTGCGCTGGGCACTGGAAGGGGTTCACACTGTGGCACTTTATTTGGGATCCCAATTCGTCGGTCACTACTGACGTACGTCGAACGTGACCGACTGAAAGGGAACGTCTCGGTTACGTATGTAACCCTCGTTCCCTGAAGGAGGGAACGGAGACGTACGTCCCGTCGCCACAGTTGCTGTACCCTCGCTGTAGTGCGGACTAGATTGTCTCCTCAGCAAAAAACAGAGTGCGATGGCATCTGCTCCCCTATTTATACCACCTGGCGGGGGCGGTGCGCATTATGCACATATCGCACGCCAACTTCATTGGCCTGTTGTAGTTCACTCGAAGCTGATAGGGCTCTCTAGCGATATCCCAATTTGACGGTCACTACTGACGTACATCTTCGTTCCCTCCTTCAGGGAACGAGGGTTACATACGTAACCGAGACGATTTGTGAGCATTAGTGGAACTGAAGGTGTGAGAACAAACAGGAAACACCCGTGATCGTTGTCATGCCATGAATCCGGCCAATCGTGAAACAGCTGTGTTGTCATCAGAGCTCGTGCAGCCTTTGGGAGATTCTGCGCAGAATGAACCAGCCAGCTGCTCTAGAAAGCGCTGTCTCAAGTCGGACAACGGTTCTAACCGGCATGCACTGCTTTAAGCCAGACGCCGATCGGTCTGTGTGCAGCACTGCATGAAGTCGAACAAGCCTATAGTCATTATTTTCTGATTCATCAGCGCTGCACAGACCGATCGGCGTATGACATCAAAGTACCGCGAGAGCATTTGGATAGCATATGACTCTTTATGCTTTTGAATCGCTCTCGCGGTACATTGATGTCATATGCTGATCGGTCTGCACAACGCCGATTCATCTCAAACAAGCCTATCATGTTCTCATTGGCTTTTCTAGTCAGGGGATTGTCAGTTCTGTTTTCTCATTGGTTCATCGTCTTGATTGTGTTCACCGGTGTTCCTTGTTTTATCATTAGTCTTGTGTATAAGAAGCCCTCATATTTGCCTTGTTCCGGGTCTAGTATTGTCTGTGTAAACACTGTTTGGTAAGCGTTATGTTCCTGTTTTAAATCCAGTCAAGTCAAGTCTTTTGTTTCTTTTGTGTTTTGTTTGAATTCATGTTGGGAATTAATAAAACTGCTCTTGGGTTCTTCATGCTTGTCTTCAGTAGACTGTTACACCAGGTAATAAAATGTTCAAACAAACTCTTTATTAAAAGTCACTGGACTACATAAAAACAAGTTGACATGTTTTGTTGTTCATCCACATACCATCCTCAGTTGTAAAAACACAGGAAGTAACTCTGGCAAATATACACCTGCTACATTCGCATGATCAGCACACAAGTAGAAGTCACAACTTGACTGTAGTGTTTACTGTTAATAAGTTAAAAGATATTCAACAGTATGTAACTAATGTAAATAATTATGAAAGGGTTCTTTCACTTGAGCATCTGCCACCTAAAATGTCTGTGCAGGACCCTGTTAGAAAGCAGCAGGTATTTTCTTTAATGGTCAGTGAAAACAGTTATTTTGCTCCAGCACTACAGACTGCTACCAGGAGAGGGAGACAACACCTGTCACACCCCATGTGTTGCTCCCTCTTTCCCAACAGGAGACTATTGACTGTTTTCACGGTGGGATCGGACAGTTTGTGGTTGTTGCTGTTCGGATATTTGTAGTCTGCTGTAGAAGCCTGTGGGGGATGGATTTTTTTAGCCCCAAACTTGCATGATTCTGTCCCACAAAAAAAAGTAGTATTTCATTTTTAAGTGTAACACTTCCTAAAACCACAATACAACCTCCTAACCAGCCGTAGACCCATAGCACAGACCCCATCAATCAGTTCGACTGCCAGTCAAACTACACATTTATTTTATCATTTATCATATTTTATCATTTAATCATTTATTTATCATATCATTTAATTATCATTTGTTTATGTAATTAAATTATGATTTTAAACTTAATACCGTAATTTCAAAGTACTGACTTTGTGCAGTAGCTTGGAATCACATTGCACATACACTGTGACTGTTTCATTATTATCACAGTCAAATGACAATAAAATTTGTCTCGGATATTTACATTTATGCATTTGGCAGATGCTTTTATCCAAAGAGACTTACTGCATTCAAGGGACATACTGTATAAGTTCTTGCTTCCCCTGGGAATCAGACCCATGACCTTGGCATTGGTCCCCAAATCCTAATTAAACACACCTGAACCAGTTAACCAAGGTCTTTGGAGCCACTATCTATCATCTATCTAGACACGTACACACACACACACACACACACACACACACACACACAAATACATAGAATATAAAGAAGAAACAAAGGCTTTGATATATACAACATAGTATATATTTAATATATTGTAATTTCTTCTTACATTTGATCATCAATATCATTTTCTTTATACTTTCATTCATTCTTGTCAATAATTAAGTTTACTTATTTTAGAATTGTGGTTTATCCAGCACATGGAAATTATAATATATCAGTTCATTGAACAATCCATTTTCATTTAAACTTTTCTTTCTTTCTTTCTATCTTTCTTTCTTTCTTTCTTTCACAAAACATACAAATTATTGACGTCTCATGCAGTAAGTCAAGGCCTCATTCATATAGAAAGCACATAATCTTTGCAATGTAAAAATGGCAACATTTCCAATCAAGTGTCTTTTGTCTTTTAGTGGCTCTCCAGCTCAGAGAATTACTGGATGAGACTAGAGGAGTCAGACAAGTGTGAAATTGTCCATAGAATATTTAAACGAATAGTTTGCCCCAAAATGAAAATTCTGTCATCATTTATTTACTGTGATGTTGTTCTGAACCTGCATGACTTTCTTTCTTCCATGAAACACAACAAGAGAAATTTTAAAGAATGAGCTGTTTTTTTCAGTGCAGAAAAAATTAAAATAGGGACTGGAGCTTTCAAATTTCCAACATGACCATATGGAGCAAAACCATATTAAAAGAATTAGTCACAGTCCATGTGACTTTGTACACTTAAGTCATTTTGCATTGCTAGAGGAACAGACAGATATTTAAGTTATTAAACAATGACATCTGCCCAACATCTACTTGGCCATAGTTCATGAGAGTTCAAGTAGTGATTCTTGATTCAACGTTTATTTTTCTTTCTTTCTTTCTTTATTTATTTATTTATTTGAGTCTGATTTTTTCAATGAATTGTGTGATCTGGTTCACACCGAATAATTCATTCACAAACTTTGATTTTTTTTTGCACAAACGAAATTAAAGAAATTATTTATACAATATAGGCACAAGTTGGGGCGAATTTTAATGATTATTTTATGGTGCTTTTAAATCTTTACTGACACTTGAAAGCTGCAGTCCCTATTAATTATGATAAAAAAAAACAGTACATTCTTCAAAATTTCTCATTTTCTGTTCCACAGATGATGGTTTTGAAACAGATTTAAGTATACATATAATTTATTCAGAATAGATACTGTAACTGGAATGTTTGTAGCACACAACTATTCATAGGTGCTTTGTTTGAGAAGCTTCAATTATGTAAAAATATCCTATAATAATATACTGTCCCTTTAAAGATATATAGGCATTGTTTACAATTAAATGATTTCATAGAAACCCACTTTTAGAAACCATTGAAGAGAAAAAAATGTCATAAATGGTTGTTGCATTGTCATGTATCATATATATATATATATATATATATAGATATAGATATATATATATATATATAGATATATATATACGATAACTTTTAGATTAGATGAGACATTGGTTCTTTTGAAACGTGGAAAAAAGTACCTCAGTTGAGACATGAGACATTATAAAGATTATTCAATTTGGCAGCTTTTTATAATAAAAAATAGTAAATCCAGTTCCTTTTAGAGTAATTAAAACAGAACAAATTCCATACATTAAATAGGGTTTAATACGAAGCCACGACCCTCAAACTCCCCCTCTGTTCTAATCAAAGGAAGAATCTATAAAACAAAGCAACAACAAAGGCATGCTACCACCGACGTTTGATTTAGCTATGATGAGAAGCCATTGCCTCAACCCCAAAAGACCCTCTAATATCCGAGGCACTCAGTGGGCGGCCTATCAACTAAAACCTCACCTTCTAATCGCTTCAACGACAAGGTCACATTTTTCTACACAAGTTTTTATTTTACACCCTCGCAGGATGGAAGAGACGAATGTGAACAAGAACACAACAACTGCACCACTGTGAGTGTGTTAAAGGGTGTCCCATTTTTCCAGGTTATCTAGAAAGGGTCTCTCGTATCGTCACAACACAGGAAACTCTTATCTGCACGTCTATCTGTCATTCAGTTTGGGCGAATCGGCACCCTCCTCATCTTCATCTTTGTCGTCTTTTGCCCCGATCAGTCGTTGCCGAGCAAAGTCCTCGAAGATGATGTCATCGTCACTAGGAACAAACAGTCAGAAATTTTTCTTACAAAAACATGAAAAAATCTTAATTATTCCAGATTTTTGACCGGTAGTGCATATGACTGTCAGATTTTTTGATTAAACAAAATATATGAATCCATTAAATTAACAAGCCATATGGGTAACTATTTATAACCATAAAGCTCAAAGCAGTTTAGTAGGTTAAAATCTAATTACCCCATAGAAAAGACTTTCACTTACTTTGTGTCAAATTCAATGAGGTTCGTGTCAATGGGGGCATCATTTTCTGGGGCTAAAACAGAAAGGTTGCAGAAAGAATATTGATTGGAATTCTGTAGGTAATGGACTTCATTTCCCACTTCCCAAGAACTGTATTATTTTTTAATTTTATAGTATCTAAACTTTCACCCACTGGCACCTATTCAACCAAACAACAACAGAAAAAGTATTTATTTAAAAAAAAAAAAATAGCTTTTGCTCTTCACATAGATTTTTACAGCTGGAATTCAGTACTGTCATGTTAGGATGTTTTTAGGATGTTGTTAGGATGATTCAGTACTGTCATGTTTAAAAGTCTTAAATTAAAGTATAAAATAAATATTTATATATTTATTACATTTTTATATCTTATTCATTAAAATATATTTATATTTCCTGTACAAGGAAAAGTATATGTTTTAGTTGGAACATGCTAAAAATAAATCATAGCTTTAAACTAGTTCACCAGAGCAATATGAAAGCAGATAAAAAGGCAGTCTGGCAAATACCATCTCTGTAGATCGATTCCTCCAATGGTTTGGGATGCATTAATGTAAAGGGGAGCTCGACAGCTACATCACTGGAGAGGGAAACACAAATCATGCATCCAGTAGACATGATAACCAAATAAACCCTGGCAAGTGCTGCTCCCAAACCTCAATCCCACCACTCATGAGATGCTAACAGAGTGCTGGAACCACTAGCCTAAAAGCATCTGCACAAATTATCCAGTAATTGATGGCATCTTATCAAGTGTCTGAGCCTGTCTATACTTCTGGCCAAAGGCATGGCTACTTATAGGAATCATCTTGGGTTACAAATATAATATAGGTTCCCTGAGAAGGGGAACGAGACACTGCATCTGACAATTTGCTATGGGGATCTCCTTAGCATGACCAGTTTCTGACGCATGTGTGCAATGCGACAATCATATTGGCCAGCGACAGCCTATGACGTCACTACCAGTGTGAACGCGAGGGTCAGTAAGGGTCATTGTAAGTGTCAGATTCTTTACAATTGCACCAGCAGGCCACAGCCCATGCTGCATACCTTGAACCAGGAAGTTCTCAAAGGCTTGGAATCATTTACCTACTAAAAGATTCTTCAACGGAATATGGCTAGGCTCACAAAGAGACCTGGCCTGTCACTTCGGGGGATTAAAGCATCAACCCCTAGAATCACCAGGGAGGCTGACCCCTGCCATCCTAGCGTGTTTAGCCTACAACCTGCCTGCCTAAGCAGAATCTCTAGATTCAGCACTCTCACAGAGGCCTCCGATGAGAAGGTATTGCAACAGGCAGTAACCATTTCACACCGGTCTCCAGAGACGGAAGTCCTGGACAGCAGAGACTCAGCATATCAACCCTCCAATCGGAGGCCCCAATTAGACTACCATCAGCCGGCCCCGGATAACGAACCGACCCTCTCAAATTCAGAGAGTACTACAGAAGCTCTGCCCAGAACGATACTTCTATACGGGCTCTAGAGAAGAAGGCACTATACATACTGACCCTCTAAAAGAGGGGAGTACTAAAACTAGCCTATAGAAGGATCTAAGGGGGTTTACAGAGAGCCTAACCACTTGATACTGCAGGTTAAGTGGAGTCTTAGGGAGCAAAGTACTCTACAAAACGACCCTCTAAGTGAGGGGAATACTAGCTAACACACTAGACTTGACTCATCAAGGAGGCTTGATCCAGAGAGCCTACTACTTGACACAAAGTACTCCAAATTTTAAGTAGTACTTAGTATAATGTCTTTTTCTAAAATAAAGGGCAGAGGCAATCATGCTCAACCTAGGATAACTCAGCTAAAACAAGGGGCTCTGATAGACAGAGGCCTCAATAGGAGAAACCTCAAAGAATGACTATCCAGAGAGAGAGGAGGTATAAACTATTGAGTATATATAGAGTATATTCCTAAAACAGATATATCGAGGAGGCTCACAGAAAGCCTTGCCACTTCAAACTGCTAAATCACAGGGGTTCAGAGGAGAGAATCCCAGGGAGATCAATCCGCAGACATGGAGGTTCAATGAAGGAGCACTAATGAGCGAGCAAAACGATTCTCTAAAATGAGAAGAGGCCCAGTCAATTCTAATGCCTACCAATGCAGAGCACTAGAGAGCAGAGGTCTTAACAGGATAGCTCTCAATAAAACGAGAAGAGACTTAACAACACTCTCTGTCAGGGAGGCTCACTCAGAGCCGATAGGTAACAGACTGTGCACTATATATAATATAGGTTTGTCAATTAGGTATTAATAGCTATTAAATTGAAACAACTTATCAACGGGGCCCTAACAAAGCCACTCACTTGACCACTTGACCACGAACAGAGCTCTTAGGGAGAGAGTACTCAGTATAACAACCCTCCGTATAAGAGGAGTACCACCGTGCTCAACCATGATTATGCTTGTGAAGGCTTATTTCTCTTTAAAAAGCCATTCATTTGATAATAGAGCTCTGCAGGGAGCAGGGTACTCTGTATGATGACCCTATGAGCGGAGTACTGTTGACGCTCAATTGCATGAGATTTGTTAAGGAGGCTTTAGCAAAAGCCTGTTTTACTTAACTTAATATGTAGGAATGGTAGTTAAATCATGATTTATCAGGGAGGCCCACAAACGGCCTTCCACCCGGTCAAAAACCATAACATAACATTAAGGGGGCCCAGCAGCCTGCTCCTCAGAGTAGGAGGAGCGCAAGTAGAGACACTAGCCTTCTGGCCCAGTCTTTGGTCATGAGCCCAAGACGGGCAGAGACGCGTTGGGGGTTTGGGCGCAGACCCAGGCCGGTGTGGTATGAATGTTTTAAAGGCTGCCGCCCACGCCTTCACGTCCTTAATCTTATCGACTATGAACTATCGTGCCGAATAGTTCAACCGGCTCATCGAGGAGAAAGCCTTTCTCTTTCTCCCCTATGTTAGCCAGGTTCACCCACAGATGTCTCTCTGTGGCCACCATTGCCACCATCGACCTGCCAATCATGGCAGTGGTCTATTTAGTGGCCCAGAGAGCTAAATCTGTGATGCATATGTGATGTTTTGTGATGTTTTGCATAATTAGATTGCTGAAAACGATGGATGCAGGCTGAATACAGTTTCTTCCAAGCACTTTCCATCTCTATCAGGAAGAAAGGAAAGGCTCACGGGAGTCGGCGGTTATGTCCACACAGGAATCACTGTTCTTGTCTGCCACAAGTGACACCCTCCTTTTCGTGCCTCCAAAGCAGATTTAATCTGGCTAAGGTGCATTCAATAACCTCCAGTAACTCTTCATACGCAGGTAGGCTGAGAAGGCTCCATCATTTCTTCCTCTTCACCTTCATCAGCCGTCTCCTGCTTATCCTGGCTTGAAGCCAGCAGTGTACTGCCTGCTGGACCAGAGGATGTAAGAGATAACACATTCTCCTCCAGCAGGTCACTCTTGTCAGCCACCGAGGAGTGCAAAAGGGCCATCCCCCTCTCAAACTTCTCAGCCAGCTTCACCTGAGATCCCCATGATCTCAGTTTCCTCCTTGCCTCCCCGACAGCAGGGCCTGAGCCTCAGGGTACATGTGTTTGTCCTGGTTCCCTCTAGAAGAGGGACAAACAAGGTTTTTCATGGGAAAACACTCTCAGTGCACACAAACAGCCCCCTCGATGACTGAGCGTGCATGCTTTTCGCCCAAACAAACAGCACAAAGGTTGTGTGTATCATCAGGTGTCAAATAATGAGGACTGATTTCAACACACTTCCTAAATGCCTTGCTACCGCCAGATTCCATTTTGAAAGATTGCTTACTGATAAGCTAAAAACAAACAGCTCCTGAAGACAAAGAAGAGGATGACGTATTCCTCAGGCGCCCTTTTATACTCATGGTAACACTGGTAGTGACGTCATAGGTTGTCACTGGCCAATACAGTTGTCACCTTTGCAGACATACTTTAGACACCGGTCACGCTGAGGCATTCCCCATAGCATATTGTCAGAAGCAGTGTGAGTTCCCATCAAAAGGGAACTATAATATGCACAATTGGCTGGAGTAAGTTTGTCAGTTTGTCTCCATATACTGAAGACAGACTCTTCAGTAAATGGTCATGCAGTCATGGAGTCATGGAGCAACATTTACACACATTACACAAAAATATTAGGATTTCTAAAGGAACGAACAAAAAGATCACAGTACCTTGAGGCAAGATCTCCCAGCAGTCTGAAAAAAAAAAAAAACAGCATGATCTTACTGTATTACAAAAATTAACACTCTGGAGTCGGGAAACACATCGATGCGTTTTGCTGGATTTTTTTCAAATAGCAGCAAAATCAACTTAAAATACTCTGTCATTTTTTGTCATAGAGACAGAAGTAATATATCAATTGAAACTATAGAATGTCTTCTTTTATTTGTGTACACTCAGAGTAAAAACAAAATGTTGTGCTTTTTGCAAAATAAAGAAAACTGATGCGTGATCTGTCGTCTCCCTCTAAAGGAAGTCCATTCTGATAGTCCTCAGAAAATGAACTGTAACTTAGTGAATACTAATCACAAAAAATGAGACATATGTCTAAAGAAACGTTGAAATGTCAGGTTTTAAATCATGTAAGTCAAATCGAAAACAAATATTCTCTGTTTATGTAATCTGTATAAAAAGAGAAGGTTGTCAGACGTTTGCGAGTCAGCTCATTATTCGCTAATACGGCCACACCCACGGAGCGCGAGGCTATTCAGACGCAAATTCTGAGGCGATACATTCAACAGAGTGAACGCCCGCATCAGCTCGGAAAAACATACCAAGCTTGGTTAGTTTCATGTAGGCTACTTTTCATTTGTTTTGAGATGCGGTGAAGAATAGTTCTAAAAGGATTTACCTGAGTGGAAGAGCTGGTTTCACTTTCATTTCAAGGATCAACTCAAGCCAATGATTGTGAATGGTAAGTTTTTTTTATTCTTTAGTTCTTTTTTCTAATTGCGATATAGTGATATAGTGTCTGTGAATATTAAACCGCAAAAAGACTGTTTAAATATGAATCCTGCAAGTTTTGTGTGTCTCAGTGTGAATTAATGGGGCAGATCGACTTACATTAGTAAACTGCCATGGCTATTCCCAAACTATATTGCTATACTGGGATGAGTGAAATTGACTGAAATATGTAATAAATACTGAAAAATGTGTTAGCAATTTATTAAACTGCACATTAACATTTAGGCTCTATAATATAACAAATATAATATATAAAATGCCATAGAGGTAATATGAATGTTTAGACGCTTCGCATCACAGAAATAGATTATATTTTAAAGTATATTAAAATAGAAAACGTCTCAGGTTACGTATGTAACCATGGTTCCCTGAGAACAGGGAACGAGACACTGCGTTTACTGCATATGGGGAACGTCACTCGTGAACCGGTGTCTGAAAGCAATGTATCAAATCTCGCCAATCCTATTGGCCGACGACAGCCTATGATGTCATCAAGACGCGGCCCGGAAGTATAAAGGAGCCGCCAGTGAAGCAGTCAGTATCTTATCATCTGAAGGGACTGTTCAGCAGTGTCTCGTTCCCTGTTCTCAGGGAACCATGGTTACATATGTAACCTGAGACATTCCCTTTCGAAAGGGAACTCAACACTGCGTTTACCGCATATGGGGAACGATATACCCACACCGCTATGCTTGAGGGGAGTGCATGCCAAGAAGATGGCTAGACAAACGTCAACTAGCAGTTTCAAATGAAACGCCAGAGCAACTCCCCCTCGGGTCAAACAAAGGCTGTCAGTGACAGCATTCCCTACGGCCAACAGCCCAAGCTAAAAGCTTCAAAGAGGCCTTCCGCAGAAGGCCTACCAAGGCTGCTCAAAGGCTTCTGGGACCGAACCTTCTGAGGAAAGAGGGTCCCTCTAAGGGAATGTAGCCAGGGGGCCCGAAGGAAACCCAGCCAGTCACTAGAAGGGGAACACAGTCACCCCAAATGCCACCAGTGAGGCCGACCCGGTCCGACAGCAACCTAGTCTTGGCCAGCAACCTGTCTGAACACAGAGCCTCACCAACGCATTCTTCAGAGAAGATATCCAGTTAGAGTGACTGCAAAGGAGCAGTAAGCAACACAGACCAGAGCGTAGAGATGGGCATCCTGGAGAGCAGGACTCAGCTAAGTGCTCTTAACCCTACAAATGAGGGGAGTAAACTCTGCTCAATCCTAGGATCTACTCAGCGCCTGATTATTCGCACTGAGGAGGCTGTGCACTCAAACACCCCGACAAGGGGAGCACATTAATCAGCCTGGGGGCTGGATCACAAACGGGAGGCCTCATAGAGGCCTTCAACCACTGACCAGCTTAGGGAGCTAAGCACTATGCAGGACGACCCTAACAAGGGGAGTACAGAGCTCAACCTAACAGATAGACCGTACTGTAGGCACAAAATCATGGAGGCCCAAGAAGGGGCCTACAACATGACAACAGTTCTACACAGTGTAGAAATATAAATAACACAGCAGCCTTGCTAAAGGCCAACATGTGAGGCTACATGTTTAATCTGCTTAAGTTTCAACACCCAGAAGGGGGGGTGGGAAAGCTTCAAGGGCGGCCTGTTAAGGCCACACACCTCTAGCAGCTAGCTTGCTGAAAGCAAGAACCCACAAACATGTAACTCGTTAGAATGAAACCAAGTTAAACCAGCAGATAAGACTGTAGAGTGCCCACATAACAGTCCACCTAACACAATCCGACAAGCAGTGTACTCAGTAAAAGCACCTTTTACTCTTAAAGCAAGAGGTGTACAACATACGCCATCATGTTCTGTAGGAGGCCCAAAAGGCGGGCCTACGACTTCAGACAGACACATAGCGTCAGCTCGTGGTAGTGTTTCAAGCTCAAAGGGAGCAAACATAAGAAAACCGAACCAAAGTGAGGTTAACTTCGGACAGACACGGGTATAAACCTGTGGCAGTGCTAAATTAAGTGAGCAAAACTCATGAACATCTACCAACAACACTTGTGAAACCATAAGCTATCATGCTCAGAAGGAGGTTCAGATTCACACGAGCCTTCAACTCCACAGACACAATAAGCTGTTGTGGCAGTGATATACTCTAAAGGGAGCTAAAAAGAACCAAACTGAAAGTGAGGTTCCCTACCACTCAACCTGAGCAATGCAATCCATCAGGTTATGTACTCAGTAAAACACCAATAACCCTAAAAACAAGGGGAGTACAAATAGTCACTATGCTCTACAGGAGGCTAGAAACAGGCCTACTACTCATAAGAACAGGTGCTAACCTGTGGCAGCAAAGAGTTAAGCTCACATGTGTAGGGCAAAACTAGAACCCAAAGCAAACATAATGCTTTGCTATTCATACATACCATCCTGAAAGAATGGATGCTTTCACCAAACAGAAATAATACATCTGTACTGAACCCTAGAGAACGGGAGCTAAACCAAGCTAACACCGTAACCTCAAGCTTGAATGCTAATTCAAGGGGCTCAGGGGAAAGACAAATTAGACAGAAGATTCTACATTGTAGAAGGATGGAATCTAGGGTTCTTTTAAGCCTAAAAGAGCCTCCTCACTATCAAGCCAGAAGGCGAGCCCTCAGAAAATATTCATAATGGGCCCAGCCGTCAGCCTGACTGTAAGAGGTGCCTGAGCATGTTACAAAGGATTTCCTAACCCAGGAGGTGGAAGAAGAGAGGAGAGGGCAGATGTGAACTGCCCTCACAGAGAGGAAGTGGATCATTGACGCTGCTGGCGTCTGCGATCGAACACCTCCCTCAAAACCTGCTCTTTCTTCCTCGAGTCCCGCCTTCTCTGGGACCTGCTCCGCGGAGAAGGAGGTGCCCAAGAGGCCATATTGAACTTCTAGCCCTGCCTCCGATCCTCGAATCGGGACGGGCCAGGACCTCCTGTCTGTCTGGGCCCAGACTCGGATCTGAGTGGTATGCAGGTTTTTTTTTTTTTTTTTTTTTGAAAGCCCTCCTTTCTCCCTGATGTCAGCCAGGTTCAACCACAGATGTCTCTCTGTGGCCACCATCGCTGCCATCAAAACCGTCTGAGGCGGCGGTCTTCTTGGTGGCCCGGAGAGCGAGATTCGTGGTGCGGCACGGCTCTTACCACCTCAGGGGACAGACCCTGATCCAGATCCCTCAGCAGATCAGCCTGGTAGGCCTGTTAACACTGCCAGTGTAAGGCCACCCCGGCCTGACCTGCTGCCGCGTATGCCCTGCCATTCAAGCGAGATGTAATGCTTAGAGGGCAGGACCGGAGCTCTTAGCGTCGGGACCCGCCCAGTGACGAGGTAGTTCGTAAACATCTCGTCAATAGGGGGCATCGACACATGCCCATGCTGGCTCAATCCCTCAACATCAGCAAAATTGTTGGTGAATATGAGCCGAATATGGGTTCTTCTATGCCCTTCCGATCTCAACATGTAGATCAGGAAGGCATGGAAGGCTCACGGGGGCTGCTGGTTTATGGCCAGAAAAAGAACCGCACGAGCGGTCCCCCTCCTAACACGCTCCCAAGGCAGCTGCAGTCTGCCAGAAGCGCGTTCCATAACTTCCAGCAGCTCCACATACGCAGGGCAGGGAGGCTTCGAGGTTTCAGCAGGCTCACCTGCTCTCTCTTCACAAGCCATCTCCTGCTCTCGAGGGCTCGAAGTTAGAAGAGCACTCGGACGTCATTGTCATCCAACAGCTTCCACCTGAAAACCCCATGATTTCAGCCACCGCTCTGCCTCAGCATGAGCGGGGCCATAACCAACAGGCACAGATGCCGACACCTCTTCCCACGAGAAGAGGGCCAAACGAGAACGGAACATCTAAATAGGCAGACACTCAGAATTCACACAGACAGTGCACTCAAGCACTGTCCGCGCTTGTTCTTTTCCCAGACAGAAAAACACACAGATTGTGTGTGTCACCGAGTGTCAAACACCTGGGACACGGGTGAACACACATTCTGAAATGTTTGTTAGACATAATAAAACATTCTTACCGGATTCGAAGTAATCGCGATCAGACAAAACAGTCCCGAAAGACGAAAAGATACTGACTGCTTCACTGGCGGCTCCTTTATACTTCCGGGCCGCGTCTTGATGATGTCATAGGCTGTCGCCGGCCAATAGGATTGGCGAGATTTGATACATTGCTTTCAGACACCGGTTCACGAGTGACGTTCCCCATATGCAGTAAACGCAGTGTCTCGTTCCCTTTCGAAAGGGAACCATTATTTTAAATTGTAAAAATATTTCACAGTATTGCTGTTTTTTTCTGTTTTTTTTTTTTTTTGATCAAATAAATGCAGGCTTGATTAGCATGAGACTTCTTTCAAAAACATTATAAATAGTAATTCGTCCAATCTTTTCACTGGTACTGTAATTTAAAATATAATAGGCCTATACAAAATTTTCTTCACATGATGTGCAATAATACGTGCAAGATCACAAAAATCATGTTTTCTGTTAAGAGTGGACATTATATTAACGTTAATACAATAGCTGATATGATCCTGTTTATCAGCATGCTCACAGAGGGTTTTTTTTTTTTCTTCTTTTATTTGAGAATCATAGTGACCAGATATTGGTCCACACTGGACTGCATGCATATGATACTGAGATCACTGACTGGAAGCAGGAAAGTTTTTTTTTTTTTTTTCCTTCTTTTTTTCCCCTCCATTGCAGAAACACCAAATGCCAGGTAAGAGATGTTCACATATATCTTTGAACATGATTTATTTCCAGGTATAACTGTGTACTCAAAATGTGTATTTGACTCTCATTTATATAGTTAACTATATTTTAAATAAACTTAAAACAAAAAATGATATATGTCTTATGTCATTGCATTCTTTCTTAATTGACTCAGTCACATTCCTGACCAAATGGCTCATTATGGCTGCTTAGCAAAGTCCTTTTAATGTAACCCTAGAATGCATAAAGGGTGTCAAACTGATCTGATAGTGTGTCATTTTTGTATGTTTTTCAATAATTAAATTATTTGATATTCTATGCATTTCTAATAAGTAATGTTTTGTGCTTCATTTACGTATTTGTTGGTCATGGGTTCAGAAAAATAACATTTTTGTATCACTAACCCTATACACACACACTTCAGTGATTACTTAAATTTTTAGTTTGTGATAAAGACACATATAATTAATTATATTGAATTACTTTTTTTATTGTATATGTACATGAGAAGGAGCATTGAACATTGTCAAAACATACACAAACATTTGTGTACAATAAAAATCTTTCATTAAACTGAAAAGAAATATCTTTCCTTTAGAAAGAAAACCACTGAACCAATATAAGTGATTTTGGCCCCCTTAATGCATTTGTGCAGGTTAATGGTCATGCACTCTAGGGTTAAAATAAAAATCCTGTTTCAAGCAAACACAAATAATGTAACAAGATTTTTACTTTTTCTAAAAAAAAGTAAAGTACTGTTTTGTGAACCGTCCTTGTCTGTGCTAAACTCACAGTTGCAATGACGGGGCTGCATCCGAAATTGCATACTCTCTTGAGTAGATACTTCTTTTGAATAAGTAATTACTGCTAAAAAAAAATAAAATAAAAAAAAATTCAACCTATTCTCTGTTCAAATCGTAAGTATGCCTCTCCCTTTTTTTCACATTTGGGGAATTTGTGAATTTAGATTAATTCTCGTGTAGTATGAATATGTGTAGCAAGAATGTAATCCGGACACACTACATTTTCCATGCTGTCATTATCATGTGACCTACCAGCGTCAGCTGCATCGCTTTATTGCCATTCACAAATCCTTTCCCGTGGCCTCATGGGATAGTAAAGTGTCCATCATATGCACACTTCAGAATCTCGACGGAAGTAATAGGTCATCTGGGTACTTTTTGCCTACTATTTTATTAGTACTGTGATTTCGGACATAGTTCTTTTGTTACATACATGTTTTTCGCCTACTATATAGTAGGGAAGTATGCAATTTCGGATGCAGTCAGGGTGTTATGGGTGTTTTTAGCATGTTGCTATGCAGTTTCTAGCATTTTTTGAGTGATAGCTATGTGGCTGTTTACTTACCTATGTCAAAAAAGGCAAGTCTCTCTGAAATTCTGGTCCCTAGCATCTCTTAAAAATAAAGGTTCTAAAAGAGGGTTTTTGAAGTGTTGCCATATTTCAAAAACGCTGTTGGACACTGTTGATATTTGAAATCAACCCAAACAAACCCACCCCTCTCTTCATTGCTCCGCCTCCAAAACTCTCACTATCTGGCCACTGTCACACACGCAATGCGAAAGGTGGATGTCTGTTTATCACAGATGACGTGCAACAAAATAATGCTTCACGAAAAATAAAGCACAGATGATGAACGAATGACAAGGAAGCACAAAAAATGAACGTACAGTACACAAGAGCAAACACAAACAAGAGTTTGTTGTTAGTCGCCAACAGCACAGCAGCTCAAGACAATCAATGACACTCAAACCCAGTGTTACTCACATGTGAAGCAGAATCAAAGCAGCCTCCGCATCTGTTTTTAGGCCTTCCTGCTTAACTCTCTCTAGCGCTGGAAAGCTTTTCTAATATTAATACGCGAGTCCTAAAGCGCTTGCCCAGTGATAAACCTTCATTCCAGTGATATTCTTTTAAGCACTTTTGTATTGTCTCATCTCTCTTTCTGCAGTCTTTCTTCAAATCTCCCTCTTGCTTGTTCTGTCTCCTCGACCGTCATACGCCCCCTAATGCTGATTGGCATTCAGTTGATTGTTGGTGTCGGCCCGATAACTTCCAAACAGTGTTTTTAAAATATGGCTAACCCCACCTTTAACAGTTCTTTAAAGAACCAGTGTGAAGAACATTTTTATATTCTAAAGAACCCTTTTCCACTATAAAGAATGGTTCTTCATGGAACCATCGATGCTAATAAAGAGCCTTTATTTTTAAGAGTGGTCCCTTATTCAATGCGCATCTATGGGATTTTATGGGATTTCCAAAATGTATGTAATACCTGGTAAAAATCTTAAGTTGCTTAGAAAAGTGATAGCACACCCTTCCTCAACAAGTCTGTATCTTTTTTGTCTGTAGCACAAATTCCTGGCAAGCGCTATGGCATTTGAGTTTAACATTAATTTGACATTAAAGTTTGAACTTTATTCCAGCATCACACACCACACAAGATGAGCAAAATGTAAACTTACCCTCCACGGGACACCACCAGCTTCACTTTCACCTTATAGGAAACAATGATGCCCAGAATTTCCTTATTGGCTCCCTCTCTTAACCTTTTGAGACAACAATGCCATTGAGAGATGAATTAATAAGAAACACAATCCAGTTTCAAATGGAAGAATAAGAGATTGCACTTACAATGTACTTGATGCTAAATTTGTGTCTTCATGTTTGAGTTTGCCATCCAGAGCCAAACCGCGTTTCTCTCGGTTATTTGCGAGGAATGGGGTAAGAGTGTATACTTTACAAAATGTGGCACTGGGAGCCACTATATCACTAGAACATGGCAAAAAGCAGAGAATAATTAGACAGATGTCAAGGTGTTTTCTCATACGGAAGCATATTGTTTAGTTTGCAGTGTACATACTCTGATTCCTCTGTTGCCACTGGACACTTGTACTGGGCAGTGTTGAAGAGGCAAATATCAGCATATTGACGCACTGCAACGTTTTGTAATAGAAATAAGTGTTATTGCCTAGATTTTTTAAAATACATACTAATGTAAATACAAAGTCCATTGACTATAAATAACTGAATGACCTGAAATCTTTATTTTTTTTACTGTCTTGTTTGTGTTGTTTGTGACATGGACGTTGACACTGATTGGTTCACCATGATAGTAAATCTGAAAGACATTATGCACAAACAGCATCATGCAAACAACAAAAGCTAGAGTTAACAGCAGCATAAGTCAAAAAATATCTGTAGGCCTATTCTGTACAGTATGTGATTCTGAAGAAAGAGTGTATTGTCTAATACATTTTTATTTACACTCATATGCATCACATTAAAGGATTAGTTCACTTTAAAATGAAAATAACCCCAAGCTTTACTCACCCTCAAGCCATCCTAGGTGTATATGACTTTCTTTTTGTTTTTTGATGAACACAATCAGAGTTATATTAAAAAATATCCTGACACATAAAAGCTTTATAATGGCAGTGAACGGGCAACAAGTATGAAGCTCAAGAAAGAGCATCCATCCATCATAAATGTACTCCACACGGCTCTGGAGGGTTAATAAAGGCCTTCTGAAGCGAAGCAATGTGTTTGTGTAAGAAAAATATATTAATATTTAAATATATATATATATATATATATATATTACAAGTTATAAAGTAAAATATCTAGCTTCCACAAGACCGCCTTCCCTATTTAACTTAGGAAGAAAGTGTAACTGACGTCTTTTTTCGTAAGTTGAATACGGAAGGAGTAGGACGTAACGTATGCGTTTTGAACTGCGAGAGGCATTACAGTTTCTTCCTAAGCTGAATACGGAAAGCAGTCTGGCGGAAGCTAGATATTTTACTTTATAAAAGCTTGGATGCATCAGGATATTTATTAATATAACTCCGATTGTGTTCATCAGAAAGAAGAAAGTCATATACACCTAGGATGTCTTGAGGGTGAGTAAAGCTTGGGGTAATTTTCATTTTAAAGTGAACTAATCCTTTAAGTTTATTACTTTGTCTATGTTAAAACTGTGTAATCCAAATGGATGGAAATTTTTTATGCAATTCATACATAAATCTTAAGTTTAGACCTAAATATTTGTGATTCTGTTTCTGTTCTGTTCAGGGAGAGACCCCAAACCTTTTTCAGATGAGCAGGCATAACATTTAATAGTATGTCAAAAATCTGTAATGACATGCTGAGACCCCAGGTCTAAAACATTAATAAATCTAATGAATTTTATTAGAATATGAATTTTATGCAAGAATTCTGTGAATGCAGTACTGATTGTAGCAGTAAACATTCATGCCAAAATGTATTTTTAAATTTGTTTTATAGTTATCTTTTGGTTAAAGCTTCAATAATATCTGCATGAATTTCTTAATTTTCATAGGGTCATATTAAAATAATTTGAAGAAAAGATAAAAGCTTAATTTCTATTATTATTATTAATATTATTATTATTATTAGATACCCCTACTACGCATAACATTGCAGTCCAGCATTTCAGGTGTAATGCCCTGGTTCCATCACTAGATGTACTCATTGTAACTGGAATAACTTTTAGAATAGTATATCAGGATCCTACTGATGTTGCCTTTCCTCATTAGTCATATATTTAATCTTATTCAGACCAGTTGAGTAACTAGACAAACCCACCTCTTTGTCAAGTGAGGCCTCCAGGTGTAATGGTTTGTCTGACATGAGAAACTGCCTTGTGGTTTCAGCCATTGGCTGTGGGCCCGGCTTCTCTGGAGCATACTGCACTTTTCTGATAACAAGACGCACTGAATTTCTGTGGAAGGGCCGGTAATAGGAGAAACATATCATAATTTGTGACATTTATTGACTTTAACAAAATCTATGTTGTGAGTGGTTTCCAGGTCAATTGCAACCACTCACAAATCTCTGTGATTTTCTGGTCTTTATATGTGATTTTTTTTTTTTTTTTTTTTTTTTTTTTTTTCGGTCTGTTCATTTAGATCATAATAGCACATCTCCTCAACAAACTGCCTTGTTTAAGTATCATTTATATTCATGGAACAAATGGTGTGAGACTATATATGAGTGAGAGCTAGAGTAATAGTTACTGCTTTATAAAACTAATAATACAACCCGAATTCCGGAAAAGTTGGGATGTTTTTTAAATTTGAATAAAATGAAAACTAAAAGACTTTCAAATCACATGAGCTAATATTTTAGTCACAATAGAACATAGAAAACATATCAAATGTTTAAACGGAGAAATTTTACAAGTTTATGCACAAAATGAGCTCATTTCAAATTTGATGCCTGCTACAGGTCTCAAAATAGTTGGGACGGGGGCATGTTTACCATGGTGTAGCATCTCATCTTCTTTTCAAAACAATTTGAAGACATCTGGGCATCGAGGTAATGAGTTTCTGGAGTTTTGGTGTTCGAATCTGGTCCCATTCTTGCCCGATATAGGTTTTCAGCTGCTGAAAAGTTCATGGTCGTCTTTGACGTATTTTTCGTTTAATGATGCGCCAAATGTTCTCTATAGGTGAAAGATCTGGACTGCAGGCAGGCCAATTCAGCACCCGGACTCTTCTACTATGAAGCCATTCTGTTGTAATAGCTGCAGTATGTGGTTTTGCATTGTCCTGCTGAAATACACAAGGCTTTCCCTGAAATAGACGCTGTCTGGAAACCTTTATATACCTTTCAGCATTCATAGTGCCTTCCAAAACATGCAAGCTGCCCATACCGTATGCACTTATGCACCCCCATACCATCAGAGATGTTGGCTTTTGAACTGAACGCTGATCAAACGCTGGAAGGTCTCCCTCCTCTTTAGCCCGGAGGACACGGCGTCTGTGATTTTCTAACAAGAATGTCAAATTTGGACTCGTCTGACCATAGAACACTTTTCCACTTTGAAACAGTCTATTTTAGATGAGCCTTGGCCCACAGGACAGAACGGCACTTCTGGACCATGTTCACATATGGCTTCCTTTTTGCATGATAGAGCTTTAGTTGTCATCTGCAGATGGCACGGCAAATTGTTTTTACCGACAGTGGTTTCTGGAAGTATTCCTGGGCCCATTTAGTAATGTCATTGACACGATCATGCCTATGAGTGATGCAGTGTCGTCTGAGGGCCCAAAGACCACGGGCATCCAATAAAGGTCTTCGGTCTTGTCCCTTACGCACAGAGATTTCTCCAGTTTCTCTGAATCTTTTGATGATGTTATGCACTGTAGATGATGAGATTTGCAAAGCCTTTGCAATTTGACTTTGAGGAACATTGTTTTCCACAATCTTTTTATGCATCTTTTTATGCCTATGCCCATCTTTACGTCTGAGAGACTCTGCCTCTCTAAGACATCCCTTTTATAGCTAATCATGTTACAGACCTGATATCAGTTAACTTAATTAGTTGCTAGATGTTCTCCCAGCTGAATCTTTTCAAAATGTCTTGCTTTTTCAGCCATTTGTTGCCCCCGTGCCATCTTTTTTGAGACCTGTAGCAGGCATCAAATTTGAAATGAGCTCATTTAGTGGATAAAAGTGTAATAAATTTCTCTGTTTAAACATGTTATCTATGTTCTATTGTGAATAAAATATTGGCTCATGTGATTTGAAAGTCTTTTCATTTTCATTTTATTCAAATTTAAAAAACGTCCCAACTTTTCCGGAATTCGGGTTGTAATAATCTATAATAATAAGTAATGTTGCTCTGTGTCTGTTATTCAGTTGGGTGCCATTGTGAAAGGTTGTACCTTTTGTGGATTTTTTCTTCAACATTTTCTGCACAGAAAGCTTTGACTTCAAAGTCAACCCCGCAGGCCTTTGCAGACAAGAAAAAATAAAAAGTTACTCTGGAGTGTGAAACTCTGAAAATCTGCAAAGCCCTTTTACTTATATCTATCAAAACCCACATCATAAAACATTATTTGAGGGAAAATGTACCTTTCCTGTATCTTCTGGCCCTGGTTGTAACGTTACAGAACAGGGTAAGTTCGGAGGAATCTGTGAGAAAAGGTTTGATGTTTAAATTTGAGATTGAAATGGTGATGAAGGGACTAAATGTAATCAACAGTGAATCCAATAATCTCTGAACAGCATAACATAGCTGCCATTATGTTAAGAAAATGAGAAAGAAGTTTCACCTCGAAGGTGAAGGGGTAAGCATGTTCTCCAAGTTTCTTTATCAATCGCTCTTGTAGACGTGTCAAGCTCTTTTTCTCTTCAGGCACAGGAGGAAATGCCTGGATGTTGGCCACAAAGAGGTCTTTGCGAAATGTCAAGCCAAGAACATCCAAGTCCTCCCGTCCATAGCGGAAAGCACACGTCAGTGTCACAAAAACTGTGGGAGAATTAAAAAAAACTGCTTAATAACTGTATAGTTAATGGATTTACAGTCAACTTTGCTCTTCCAGTTCCTAATAAAATAAAACCAGCAACAAATGGAACAATTATTGACATACAGTAAGTGTACAGAGCTATAAAATTGATGTGGATTGCACATCTCAGAATGTAATGTAATGAGTGATGTTTGAGTTTATATTGAGATCTCTGATTTATGATTGCAGATTTTGGTATCTGAGTGTGGTTTGTAATGCTGAAATCTCTTCTGAAAATCTCTTCTGAAACTGTAGAGAAGACATATGTGTGATTAACAGGGTGAAACACCTGTTAAATAGGGAATTTCTGCAAATTACCTGTTCTCCCTTTAAAATGCCCATATTATTCTATTTTAAAAGGTTCCTAACTTTTTTAGAGGTCTCCTACAACAGGTTTTTATGCATCCGAGGTCAAAAACACTTTATTTTTCTCATAATCTACAATGTAGCATCACCTCTTTTCTCACAGTGTCTAAAACAGTCCTATAAAGGATTCGGCCTCTCTAAATTCCTCCTATCCAAGAGCCTCCTCTGCTCAGATTGGTCAGATGGCCCAGTCTGTTGTGACTAGTCTACTGCTTACAGCGCGTGTCAAAAATGAAACGCCCATTACCATATTTGCATTTCAGCTCCGGAGGCTTCCTCAGCACTTGATACACAGTGATACGAACAGTAATTATGGCGTCAGTTTTACCATATCAATTCCAGCGCGAGTCCTCATCCTTTGGAAGTGCATGTAAAGTGGATTTGCTTTGACATTGCAGAGAACATAGTCTTTTCGACATGTCAACAACACAAACCAAACTCTTCCAGTCTCAGCTACACCTACAGTGTTTGAGGGTAGGTCAAAGTAGACATTTGCGGGCAGCCAATGAAGACCATAGGCTGGCATTATGCACATTTGTTCGATATGTTTGAGCAGGAAGTAGGCTAAGGCTGGAATTACTGACAACTTATGTCTGGCAGTTCAGAATCGGTTCTTTCATCTGGAAGAAAATAACTCCATTTATCTGCACTTTGAGCTTTGAAATTTTGCTGACCTTTTACATACACAAACAGCAATATTACATACTACATGAAAGGTAATATATATATATATTTTTTTTTAAAAAAGCATAATAGAGCCACTTTAATCTTGTTTAAGAGGAACAACTGTGATGTAAACATTAATTTTGTTCTGTGTTAAATAACATATTGCTACACCGTGGCACTTTCAAAAGTAAAAAAAAACAAAAAAAAACAAAAAAAAGACTCCTTACCTTTTCTTTCTTTCAAGTACTCTGGATCAATTAAAACCACACCATCTGCAATAGGAAAAAGATATTTTATAGGTAAAATGTCAGCTGCATGCTTATCTATGAAATCATTCTTCTTCATCACTTTAACTTTAATCCAATTCATCAACTAAATGTTGATACATTAAAATGTTTTCTTTGGTGAATAATTTTGCAGATAATGCACATGATAATACCTCATAAGGTCACACTTTATAATAGGTGTCTTTGACTACTATGTACTTACATAAAAAAAAAGTTTTTAGGTAGTGTACTTATCGTGTTCATGTATTGCAAAATACTTTTGCTGCTATTGAGGTCAGATACGGGTAAGGTTAGGGACAGGTTTGGTGGTATTTAAGGGGTAAGGGAAGAGTCAAGTGTTTTTGCAAACAGTTCAACAGTTCGTAATTTTGTAATTACAAATTAGGTACACATACTCATTTATGACTTATTAATTACAATGTAATTACAATGTAACATGTTCACTAGCATAAAGTTAAACTAAAATTTAAGATTGTGATTATTATTGCCTACCGACAGGCTCCACAAGGTCCACATGGTCAACGAAATCCCTCTTACCAAGGTACACCGTTAGCTAAAAAGGCAATCATCAAAGTACAATCAGCACAACTCAAAGAACAATTTGAACTGAGCTAAAATGCCTATTTGTGCCATTGTGTATGTACAGTACTATATTTATCTTTCATTAACCTTATCAAAATGAATGCTTTTATTAAGTTATGAGCACTAATTTGTCCTTTAGGTGCATTTTCATCAAGGCCAATTTGTCCCATTAGAAAACATATGTTTATATAATAGTTGTGTTGTGCCGATCCTTGGAAAAGCCTTTCCCAGCTTTGCAGAAGGCTGGGTACTGAGTCACATGCCCCTCTTTCATATTCGCCCCACGCCCGCTTCCTGCTCAAGGACTGTTGTGGCACACCACAGGTCTCCCTGCTAATGATACATATAGACTCATGGCTAGGCTATATGCTAACCGCACAGCGATTGCGACCCATCAGTCTGGCTAACCATGTCACAAGCTTCAAATCCAATTTTGCAACAAGAGGTACTTTGTTGCTCAATATTTGTGGTTATTCAGTCATAACCATTTCATAACAGGCTATGCTGCATTCACTGACAGAAAACCTATGAAGTATCAGATTCAAAACAACTGACACACTAAGGAGGGACAAAATAAATGGAATATTACCTTTCCATTCGGACTTGCCTTCTTGAACACCCTGTGGAAATACAAGAGTGACATATAAGATATAGCATGCAGATAGACGACATATACTATATACTGTAGCAAATCACGGCCATGATTATATCTTTGAAAAATTTAAACTATATTATAGCACAGCTCTGCATATACTGTATAAAAAATGAATATAAGTATATCTGTCACAGATTGGCTGAGGATGAAGACGAGGTGAGACAAAACGGATCTATAATAATAAGCGTAGTCTTTATTAAACAAAAAAAAAAAGAACATTATCTAACAATGAAGTGAAAGCAACATAACAGTGTGCATGAAACACAAACAACACTAGACCATGAACTAGAAACTGAGGGTGCTATATACACAGAGAACTAATGAACAAATAAGGAACAGGTATGTGATAATCAGTAATACAATGAATAACCATGGCAACAAGTGTAAACAGAATGGAAACACAGTAACTGACAATAAACAAATTTAGAGTCCTTGAAAATGAAACAAAAAACACCACAGATTGTGACAATTTCCAACTTTTCTGCATACATAAAGAATACTCGCATAAAGTGATATTTAGTGTAACAAATCCCAACTCCTTGACTGTTTATACCTTTGCAAAATGTAAACTATTTTATCGTACAGCTCTGTATATAAAGTATAAAGTATAAGAAATTCACGTATATCAAACTTTATTTGCATACTCACGTATGGCATAATCTAGCAAATCTCAACTGCTTGTCACAAAATGTAAACTATATATATGATAAATGTAAAGTGATATGTACTATGTGTATTGTGAAAAGTGCAATACAAAAAAAAAAAAAATTACTCAAATTTCTGATGCCATAAAATGTAAAAAGGCCACCTTAGCTGCATTATTTGCAAAGAAACTCTTAGCAGTGTTTCTTACTCAAGGCACAGGATAGAAGTACTGTTTATTTTACAAGACTTATCTTTATCCTAATTTAATATTTTTTCTTTGTAGAAAGATTGAGTGCCTTAGTAACACTGAAATAATACCAAATCTATTAGATCCTCACACACAGTTCAGCCATTACTTTCATGGACAGCACCCTACAGCAAACAACAATAAATGAAGCCGTAAATCAGGCTGTGCTGATGTGATGGCCTAAATTTTTAAAGGAACGCTGAGGCGTTTTATCTGTTATAGCCTAAACGAAATGAGCCGTTTTCTTTCTGGACAAAGACTCAGGGTGCCATCCTTTGTAAACAACAACAGAAGAAACCAATTTACATTTTTTGACATTTGTGAAATGGATAATAACTGACTAACCCAAAGTCAAATGTACACTGGCTATGCTCAGAATAGAATACTACAGTAGCATACTGCTTAGTGCATACTGCAAAGTATACTGCAATATTTCCTGCGCTGTATACTGCCTTTTTGTTATCGATAAACATTTTAAACAATAGTATGCTGCATTGTTACATGATCTCAATTTAGTGAGAGGTGTAAATAAAACTTAGAAAATAAAATAGTTAATTTGCATTTTTAATCTAATTTTGTTTCAACATAATTATTGTTAGTTTTTAAGTAGTTATCACGATCACATTCTGTTTTGTTGAGTTTCTGTTGGTTATGTTCTGCTTGCCTGCCTGATTTCCTAGTATGTTACCTAGGTTACTCATTAATTAGTCATTCTGTTCAGCTGGTCTTGATTAGTTCCCTTTGTTTGCTCCTTGTATTTAAACCCTGTGTTTCATTTTGTTCCTTGTCCAGTATCGTCAATGTTAAGTGGTTGTTTGGAATATTCTCCTATGATCTCCTGTATTCTTTTTTGGATTTATTAAAAGGACTGTTTTGTTGGAATCCTTTTTGTCATGCACTTCACTTCAGCCACAGCTACGTGACAGTAGTTCCCCAAAAATTAAAATTCCGTCATCAATTACTTCCCCTCATGTCGCACCGTACTTGCTTGATGCGTGAGAATAAATCTCACTGGTTTTTGCGGAAGCTCAAACGTGTTTGCGTGACACGCAAGAACAAACCTCATTAGTTCTCATGTGTCAAGCATTATTTACATTGATTAATGTTTATATGTGAATAACAGCCAACATTATTTTTGTTCATCATATAAAGCAATTGTCTGTCTTCAGAAGACTTGGATTAAATCGCTTGATGCATTAATGAACTTTTGGAAGCGTCAAAATTTTGGAGGAATGGACTTTCAGTGTAGGGTCAAAAATCTCTGAGGTTTCATTAAAAATATCTTCATTTGTGTTTTGAAGATGAGCAAAAGTCCTGTTGGTTTTGGAACTACATGAGGGTAAGTACATTTTCATTTTTGGGTGAACAAACTTGGCAGTATGATCAGCCTGGTCTCATTGTTAATACGTAGGTATTAATACGTAACTTTCAAAGACACAAAACGTACATTTTTGTACGTTTAGAAAGGTGCTAAAGCGTACAATATTGACGTAATTATGGCACTAAAACGTAAAAATACTTACGAATATTTACGAATCTTTCATGTCATAAAGATATATGTATAATTTCCATTTTATCGTTTTGTAGATAAATTTAAGAGCCCTAAACCCCATCCCGAACCTAAACCTACCCATTTTATACAGAATGTTAAAAGAATAAAACATAAAGAACAGAAATGTGTAGGAAAATGACAATTTTAGTAAAAATATAACATTAAAACGATATTTTGAGCCACTAATCCTACACCTAACAGTTACCCCTAAACCTACCCATAACCATTTCTTTAAACTACCTACTGTTATAAATAAAAGAATAACAGACAAACAAGCGTAGTCACAATAATTTATTTTTTTGCGAAATTTTCAAAAGTGGTACCAAAAGTAGTTCAAATGATGATGAGTTCCAGTCACAGTCCTTTCTGGCGGTAATAGTTTTTTATAGGGTACAGAGCAGAATTTAACTTATTAGTCCATGAAAATATGATAAATCCGGCTTCTCTCCCTGAAGGCGCGCACTCATTTCAAATGTCAATCCACAGCACAAGTCACGAACAGAAATGTTATTTCATATTAAGTAGATGAGTAAACTGCTTTCAAGAAATTAGACTAAAAACATCGTTAAATCATTAAAGCCATGATTTTAATATTAATACATGGGAATTCATATACATTCACACTTTACGTTACATGATTTACGTTTTTTTGCTGTTAATACATAAGTATTTTTACGTTTTAGTGCTATAAATACATCAATGTTGTACGTTTTTGTGTGTATGAAAACATAAGTAAATGTACGTGTGGTAGAACCACAATTTAAGTAAAAATACACACGTTTTCTCATGAGATCACGTTGGTATGATCAAATAATCAAGAAGTAGATTTAAAAATGCAGCTGATATTACTCCCATTCATTTGTGATATTAGAAATGGAAGTTCTAATCAAGCACATTGTATTGTGGGATACAGTACCCAGTACAGTGTCATAGATATTATTTCTAAAACCTTTGCTAGCTAAACAGCTTTTGCTCTAGCAGACCTTGCAGCTAAGGCTAAAGTTAGGCAGGTGAGGTGCAAAAGCTTCTCAGCCTGTCTTTTCGGTGTCCTATGTAGTGATAGCCTACAGGCATGTTTGTTCTAGTTAAAGGGCTTCAATTAAATTACCCAGCTTTCCTCTCTGTTAAGTCCTAATGCTGCTGTAAATTAGCTGTGGTGTCTCCACAAATCCCTCTGGGTTCCAGCATATCCTCTCTCAACTTTACATCCTTATTAGAGGAGTGTCCTCATTAATGGACATAAGGCTTTCAGAGGAAGCATTTTGGTACAATAAAGAAGTGTGTAATGATAAAGATCTTACAGGCAGTTAGCAAAAAGCTGTTTACTATTAGAGCAGTGAGTGTGAACCATAAAAACACAAGTTTGAGGGATTTTTATGGCTTTAGCATTAGAGGACAAATTTGAAGTGGTTTTAGTGGCACTGATGTGCAACTTGTTTATACAGCACTGAAATAAAGAGAACACAATATTAGCTTCACAATATTAACCACAATTAAGGGGACCTCAAAAAGACTAGTTATGCAGAGCTCTAAAAGATATTATCAGGTAGAAATTGTGAGTAGAAAATCCAGTAAATCAAAAAGAGTGTGATCCCTGAAGAACATTCAGCTCTCAAAACTTCTGAAACATACTTATTTTAATTATAATTATAAGTATTTTTCTAGTTCAAGAAGGACTTACAGTTTCTGTAAACTGAAAAAAGTGGTTCCACTTAGGTGTCTTTAACTACTAAGTACTAACATTTAAATTAATCATTTGAAACAACGCACTTATTGTGTACATACAGTACGTTTTATATTGTACTTATATTTTATAAATACCTGCATGCAATTACAGCTGTAATTAATTTCTGTAATCACATCTATAATTACACCGCTGACCCTTTTAACCCAACCTTAAACTTACCCATACCACCAAACCTGTCCCTTATCTTACCCGTATCCACCTCAATAGCAGCAAAAGTGTTCTGCAATACAATATGTAAGTACATAGTAGTCAAGGACACCTGATATAAAGTGTGACCAAAAAAGTTTTTGAAAACCAAACTTCGTCATTACAGCAGATGTACCAGAGGAAACCTTTTAGCCTACAACAATAAAAGCACTGTGGCTATGGACAAACTGAAATAATTTACTACATTACGAACACACTGTCCCTCCTTGGTAGAACAAACTTCCATTTTCACTGTATTATTACTGTTGTCGCAAATAGTGTGGTCCAAACGTTTGACACCACTAATGATTCTTTTTCATTTTACATTATACACTGATCATTTCCATTTATTTTTCCAGGTTTGAATGAAAACAACCCAAACTTTGGTCTAAAATCCGATTTATGTTTCTTATATCAAAAGATGGCAGGTAGATTTGTAGTATTCTCTGAGTTATGAAATGACATGTAAAAAAAAAAAAACCATTAATTTTAACTCTCCACAAATGTTATTGGCACCACAAATATTCTTGGCTCCTGATTGCTGTTTTCTGTTTCCCCTCAGATAACAGCATACGATAAATGAATGAAAAAAAAATCAGTGACTATCACTGTTTATGTTACCATGGTACAGCTGGCATTGCTTAAAAATAGAGAAATGTACCCTAGCATATGTCATTCAGTGAAAGAGACCACTCTTTCAAAATATAGTCGGCATGGCAATGAATGATGCCTTTTAACACTCAAGTAAATAGTTTTGTTATGCAAATGACCATATTAGGGCACTGACTTTATGTTGCCCGGGTCAGTGGGACACCAAACCATTCAGAGCTGGATACTGGTCTAGCTGAGTTTCCCAAAGCACCATGTACAGTGAATAAAATTTGGTGTAGGATTTACTTTTGGCCATTAAAGTCACTGTACAATTATATTTGAAAATAAATTTTTAAATATTTTTTAAACAAAAAAATCTGTAGCCTCATAATGTATAACTTTATATGGGCCTGCTATGATAATCATAAGTAGTTAATTTCAATAGAGTGATTATATATTGTTAATAATGATATTCATTTCACAATAGGAGACCCTGCAGCAGATGTTTATAGTAAAATTATTGTAAAATATCAACTATAGTTCAGTATAGTTTGTACTTCTCAGCCTTCTGTAAGCTACTAGTAACATCTCTGGCTACATTATCAGGTAAAAAATAAAAAAAAATTAAGACTAACTTGGGGTATGTTTACACGACAACGATGTACTAAAAACGGAAAAGTTTTTCCTTTACGTTTTCCACGTACAGACGACAACATTGTCAAACAACATTGTCAAAACAATCCCCGTTCACACGAAAATGACTAAAATGCTGTATTATGCATTCCAGGCCAGTAGTTGGCGATGTCACTGTAAAGCCTACGTGCCTATAGACTGAACACGTAATACGCATGCGCATCAGCGTTTTCACAAATTTGCAATTTTGTAGTTTACTCAGAGACGATAATGGTGTTGTTTTCTAAAACTTGCACTTTGAATGCCACTTTCAAAAGTTTGCATTTTCAGACCCAAAAAAACATGTAAATTAATGGCCTAAAACACATAAATAGTTTTCTGATTTTGGTTGATGCTGTGTTGTGTAAACGGCCCCTTTTAGAAAAGTCTGGTTGCTAGGTGTTACGGTGTATGCTGTATTGATGAGGCGAAATACGGAAATCCACAATATCAGGGCTTTAATATCATCGAAGGACAGAACGACAGCTTTACACACATGTAGCAAACAATATAACGGACCAGGAGTGCTGGGAATCCGGGGAGATGGCGGGAAGACTGATGAGGGAAGTGCAAACAGGAGTGCGGAACAGGAGGATTCTGGGAAACGGAGTCCGGGAAGGCGTGGATGTGACATTACCTCCCCCTCCCCGGAAGGCGTGTCCTCACGCCTCAGATGAAACAGCGGGGAGGGGGGGTGGGCGCCCTGGAGACCTACAGGCAGGTGCGGGGGGTGCAGGCGGGTGCGGAGGTCGCCACGGCGGGTCCGGAGCCAGGGAAGGCCACGGCGGGTCAGGAGCCAGGGAAGGCCACGGCGGGTTAGGAGCCAGGGAAGGCCACGGCGGGTCTCCTAGCCCACCCCCATCTTTCCCACCCACAGATACCCTTCCCCCCCAAAAAAAATATTTTGGGAGATTCAGGGGTTCAAAGGGCTCGTGGGCTACTGGAGTGGGTTCAGCGGCTATTGGGGCGGGCTTGGTGGCGGCGGCAGGAGCCGGGGCGGGCTCGGCGGCAGCGGCAGGAGCCGGGGCGGGCTCGGCGGCGGCGGCGGCAGGAGCCGGGGCGGGCTCGGCGGCTGCTGGAGCGGCGGGCTCTGGGGCTGCTGGAGCGGCGGGCTCTGGGGCTGCTGGAGCGGCGGGCTCGGCGGCGGCGGGAGCTGGAGCGGCTGGCTCGGCGGCGGCGAGAGCTGGAGCGGCTGGCTCGGCGGCGGCGAGAGCTGGAGCGGCTGGCTCGGCGGCGGCGGGAGCGGCGGGAGCGGCTGGCTCGGCGGCGGCTGGAGCGAGATCGAGGAGACTTGGGGCAGGTTCAAGGAGGCTAGGAACAGGTTCAGTCCAAAAGTCTATTAACCATTCTTCTTCCACAATTATTGGCGTTTTGGGCTGCTTGGCGTTAGAAAACTCAGGAGATTGGGGCTGCACGGAGGCAGAAAACTCAGGAGACTGGAGTTGTATAACGGCCTTCCTTCTTTTCCTTCTTGGCCGTTTCGGCCCCGCAGAGGATCTTTCTTCGGCCTTCCGGGGTTTTGGGTCCGGCAGGACACCAGGGGAATGCTCACTGGAGGGGCAGGCGGAGGGAAGCGGCAATTGGCGAACTGGCCAGGCCGCCGGTGTTTCTGAGGAAACTGGACGAGGATCACACGACTTATCAAGAACCTCCTCAATGACAAAATCAGAACAATATGCTGTCCATTGTGGCGAATGAAGTCTGGTTTCATGTCCAGAGGTCCAGAGACACAACAGCACAGAGCGAATCATATGCGCGAGACGGCGCAGATCACAACACGTATCGGACCCATTTGAATTCTGCACAGAATGATATATTTTAAAGCAGTATGGAGGAGATTAGGAGGAGAAACGGTTAGAGATTAGAAAGAAACTGAGGCTTTACTGAGCTGTGATATAAACGAAATGCTATTTTTAAAAAGGGGAGGAGCTGTTTGATATGTCCCGCCCTGTCTTCCTGTTTCAGTGGAAATTATGTCAACACATTGAATACTGCTGCACGTTTCAAGGCACTTCAGTGGGCCCTTAAGGGTTTCTCTTCAGTCACCAGCTGGGATCATTAACCATGGGACCAAGACATCCTACAATATTACCATGAGCCAAAAAAGTCATGTCTTAATATCAAAGAGTTGAGAGCAGATTGGCAGCTACAGTGCTCCTGAATATGTCATGCGTATGCAAACACCTGGGAAGAGAAGAAACCATTCAACTTGCCACTCTGCAGTCTCCAGAGTCAAATTGTCTTCATCAAAATGAATGGCTCATTCAGTGGAGCCTCTTATTACACTCCCTTGGCTCAGGCACTGACAGCAAAATAATGACAGACAGTGATTTAGATCATTTATGGCAATTACAGCAAAAAATATTCAGCTTTTTCACACCAAGCTTTCCTGAGAGAAATAATGAAGAAATGATCAATAGGAAAAAGCAAGGCTCTCGGGTAGCAAAATATTCATGAAGAGGAAAGGGCAGGATGTGAGATGTGATTATAACTAGAAATGTTTTATTCTGTTCTGTCTAAAAACTGATCATAATAGTCATAACCTTTACAAGAGGTGTCCATGTTTGATACTCCGACCATGAACATTGGGGAAGCTACTTTGAAGCTCTCTACCAATAAGGATAATAATTAAGGTGATAGCATCAAACTAAAAGCTGCAGTATATAATTTCTGCACTACTAGTGCCACTGACTGGAACAGCAAAATCATTTCCGATTACGTCCCACCTTGTCAGCCATTGATCGGAAAAAAACAGATAGCCCCGCCCTGAAATCACACCATTTGTTGAGCGAGTGTTGATTTGTATTACTAGACTGGTCACTTAAGGCTACATCTACATTATTCATTTAAAAAAAGTGGGTTTTTTCAAAACATTCATCACTGCTGTTTTCAAGCATTTCCAAATGTTTCTCGTCAACACTGAAACAACGTCAAACATTTAAATCATCTTATTGCACACACTGCAATAAAATCTCCCTGAATGTAATACATTTCTTCTGCTATTCTTCTGGCGCTATCATTTTATTAGCAAAATATCCCACTACTTACTGCTGCATCCAAGTCTCAATAGCCATTCCTTGTATCGTCTAAAACACAACTGCCCTCATGTTTTGCCACAAGACAGCAATTGAGTAAATTATCTGTCATCTTTGCAGGAATGGAATATTAGGATCAAGTGAAAGGCACGTTTTATTGGTCACAGCTTACGGAGAGAAACAGCGCAAACATTGGACAAGGATGAAACTTTCTAGTGCGCACGTGTTAACCATCTGTGTTCGTGCACACTTATAAATGGAGTATCCTTTGAAACGCTATGTGTTCATTTGTAGTCATTGCATACGTGTCAAAGCTGAAGTTTGCTTTGGGCTTCAGACTGTGCGCATACAGTATGTGTGTAAATTTACGTCATGCACACTGTATACATACAATAGGGCAAGATTCCTCAAATCCAGTCGTGGAGGGCCACTGATCTGCAGAGTTTAGCTCCAGCCCTAATCAAAGACATCTGAACAAGCTAATCACAGTCTTCAGAGTGTCTCTGAATATTAAGCTGGGATAGGAGAAAGTATTTTAAGACATTAAGTTTTTACATACGTTTTTATATACACGTAAATGTACACCAAAAACTAATAACACTAAACAGCATGTAATTGAATAATAAACAGCAGTATTTATAAATTGTTAAAATGCATAAAATGTTGCAAAGGAATTCCAAGAAACCATCTAAGTTAACTGTTTTTTGAACCATTTTCATTAAAAAGTACTATCTAAAAATGACTTTGTAAAACGAATCAGACTTTGAGACTTTGCTTTTTGAGAGCGAGAGACATTCTAGTAGAAAGCGTTTGATTATTGCCTCAGCTTGCTTGCTGGGCAACATAACATGGCATAAAACATCAATGTAGCGATCTGTCACGCTTGCTGAATAAAAGCCTTTTACCGGAAAAGCTACAGTGTTTTCAAAACAGTAGAGCTACTGTCACACTACTGAGAAATGTAGCTAAGTTAACAGTTTTGATTACTCACCACTGCAAATCATAGGCGGCACTATTATTAGGGCTCCAACCCTGAATGTTCTTAGCAAAGTGGTAAATGTTTTATTTTTCACTTTGTCTTTCCCACTAGAATTTTATGTCTGGTTATTTTTGCCTCTAGTACAATCATTAGCCCCATACAGTCTTTCCTGGTAAATTACAATTACAGTTTTTTTTACAATCGCTATAGGACACATTTCTCAATACTTAGGTCACTTTTTCAGAACTCTTCTGACAGTTCTTCTAACTGACTTTCAACTTGGCACAGAAGTTAATTTCACATTCAAAATGTGCTAAAACTACCAAAACACATCATACATGTCCCAAATCAACTCATTCTTCCATAACACTACACTGTAAAAAAATAAATCGTAAAAAAAAAATGGTCAATGACTGTCAGCTACGGCTGCCAAACAAAAACCTTAGAATTAAAATAAAATATTCTAATTTAAATAAAGTGTAAAAAACTTTAACAGAAATTTTCATTATAATTTTTCTGCAGAGAAACACTGTTATTTCACAGGTATTCCCTGAATTATTACAATAAAACACCTTCACTGCAAAACACAATCTTAAAAAAAAAAAAAAAAACACAAATGAAAGAAAGAAAGAAAGAAAGAAAGAAAGAAAGAATGTAACTATATGTTATTGCCTCTGAAATAAAGCAACATGCAGTACAACGTCAATGTTTTCTGGCTCATCCTGGACTGAAGCACAGGCTCTACTCTCCAGCACAATGGTGACTCATGAAACAGACAATACAGAAATCCTTTAAATCCCAACAAAACATGAAACACTAACAGATCTCTCAAGATCTCAGCATCTTCACTTATTACAATCCAGACTTTATTTCATATTAAAGTTCTTATTGAGAATTAACAGAGGATTAGATGTTGATGTTTTATTGAATAAAATAATAAAGTTTGAAGTAGGGATGCTCCGATCCGCCTTTCTCGCTTCCGATACCGATTCCGATACCTGGGATTCAGTATCGTCCGATACCGATCCGATGTTCAAGTAATAATAAAAAAAAAGTGCTAAATTACCTAATAAACTGTATGCCTCACTGTGTGGAAGAAACTTTTGTGCAAGGCATCAGGCTTGACTTAAACATTACTTTCCTAACTTTGTAAAACAAAATAACAAACAGACACAAATGTAGTGAATTATTTATTAAATAATTGTGCATCAGTGCAAGCTTCACTAGCTTCGTAGACATTCAAAATAAAAAGTCCAGCTGACTCCTTCACCCATGACTCATGGCTTGTTTTTCATGAATGTTTGAGTCATACATGACATAAACTAAATATATTTATATATAAATATATACTATAAATTAAAAGATTTCTTTTAAATTTATAGCAGAGTTTTTTTTTAATGAGTCAGCAGAACAAAAAATGCTATTAACAATCTTTCATTGCGCAAAAGTATTATAATATGAACGGCTCCCATACAGAGTGGCACAAAGCGCTTATGCGCATCCTGTGTGCAGAATGATGCGCTTGAAGCATCATGGAGTCGCAGCGCGCAGCATTAAAAAGTTAAAAGCACAAAGTGAAGATATACTGATGCGTATTGTATTACCGGTATCTTTGTCTACAGATGAAGTATAATAATAGAAACATTGAATCATCTTGGAAAGAGTTTCATTGTGTTGACTGTCGTAACCGAACGCGACTCGCAGTTTAAATGCTGAATTGAGAATGACTGACAGCCACAGCGGAGGGAGGCATTTACGTGAACTTTAATTTAACGACGTAAATATTTATCTGAACCTCAAATTAAACTATGGAATGGCTTTTCAACACTTGGAATATAGTGCACGGAAACTTTATGGTGCTTTTTAATGTTTTTGTGCCTTTTATGGGGCTTAACAATAACACAGATTAGTATACGCACAATATCGGATTTGGATCGGTCCCATCCGGCCGATACCCGATCCGGCAAAAATGGCAGTATCGGAGCCGATACCCGATCTGAGTATCGGATCAGTGCATCCCTAGTTTGAAGTCACCATTCTGGTGGTCAGTGTTTGCTTTAGTTGGGCTCTTGATCCTTGACTCTTTAACATTAGTATTTCTCTGGCTGCTTTAACTGTGTGTTTCTGATACACATTTGTTATAGCAAAAAAAAAAAAAAAAAAAACTTAAATCAGTTGATGCTGGTCCCTTTTTAAGTGATGGTATAGTCATCATAAAGTGGTCTGATTCACTGACACCAGAGTCTGGTCTCTGACTGAATTGTTTAATATTAGTTGTAATTTCACATGCCAATACTACTGCAGTGCTGTGATACTATAAACAATTTTAATAAATCATTATGCAGAAAATGTTTTGTCAAGGTCATGCAGACTCACACAGACATCAAGAATCAGTGTACGAATCTCAACAATGGTGACAAAAAAATAAATAAATCCAGATCAACTCACGTCGTCACAAAACAAGCTACTAAAGTCACAAGAAAGCTTTGTTGATTGTCACTATTGATGTCTCCCAAAAAAAAAAAAAGCCTGAAAACACTTTCTGCATAATGACATAAAAATCAGAATACCAGGTTATCATAATATGATTCCACAATATCACATGGTTACAGTAAATCATATGAAATTAACAGTTAATATACTCAGAAATTTGACACTGTGATATCAGTGAATCAGTGAAAACGAAACAAGCCAGAATAGCGCTTGATGGTGAAGTGAGTGATTATGAAAGGATTAAATGGAGAGTGTACAAAAAATCCTGTCGATTCACTTTAATTCATAATTTATTTCCAAATTTCAGTGTTTATTTAGGCTTTCAGACTGTGTATTTCTTTGTGGTACTCAGTCTGATGGTTTTGGCTGTAGTGCTCTTTGGCGGGAGAAAAAAAATAGGCTACAACAGGTCAAATTTGTTCTTAAACATTATTGATTAATAAACTTTTAAAACGCAGTTTCGTTTTAACTGTATAACGTTAAGCTAACAGTTTTTGAGTTTGTAGGCCTATTCTTTTCTGCAAATGTTCTTACAAATGTTCACGTTGCTTGTATTATATTTTTGTCCATTTTGGGTGTTCTTGCTATAAATAAATGTTAACCTTTTTTATTAGTCTATTACTGTTCCATGTTTTTTACTGTAGTAATTTCCTGTGTGATTTTAATTTCCAACTTATTTTGGGGTTCCCTTTTTGACCTTGCTCAGCTGTGTTGCCTAAATGACTCAAATTGGGTTGTTTTTACCTCACCATTGTTTAGAGTGAATTGTAAATTGAAATAATCACAGTAATGTACTCCATGTATTTTTTACAGTAAATGGCTGTAAAGCAATTCCACAGTATTAATACCGTAGAATTACAGTATATTGCTGGCGACTCTGCTGCCAGTATTTTACTGTAAAACTAAAAATACTGGAAAATACTGTATTTTGTTTTTACAGTAATAAGCTGTAAAGCAATTTCACAGTATTCATACCGTAGAATTACAGTAGATTGCTGGCGACTCTGCTGCCAGCACATTACTGTTATTTTACACAGAATTTTTTTACAGTGTAAGTTTCCCCTTTTTTATAGATGATGGTAATGAAATGGAAAGACTAACACTTGTGTAGGTGTTCAGCTACATCTAATTGTTTTAATAGTATTTAATTTTTTAGATTCAGAATAAATTTTAATATGGTATTACTGTAAAAATGTACTGAGGAATGTATTCATGTCGTTTCAAATGATCCACAGTTTAGCCCACATAGACTGATGTTGTGCTCAGTGTGTGAAGAGTTTTGAAAAAGTGACCCAAGTATTGAGAAATGTGTCCTACCGATTGAAAAAAAAAAAAAAACCTACAAGAGATGTGTGAACAGGACCAGGCAAATCAGTTCGGGCAATTTTCTGGTATGAAAAGTTGTAACATTCCCAGTAAATTACCGGTATGATGCTATGTTTGAACAAAGAACAGGATTACCATGAGCTCTATTGGAGCTGTTTAGCTGTTTTGTTGCAAAGTGCCGGATGAGCAGAAAATTACAATATATTATTTTTGGCTTAATATACAATATACCATTTTAGGCTTAAATATATAGTGCATACAGCTATATATTTATATAGAAATAATATATATGTATATAGTAAATATATAGGCATACAGCTATGCAATTTCAGACATAGTATGCAAACAATGTCAGTCACCTTGGTCCACACATCATTTTTCTTATTTATGCCGCTGTACGCAAACAGGGACACACGTCGTATATTATTGGGAAACCCGCCACGGCAATTATTCACCTCTCCTCCATTTTGCTTGGGAACTAATGTTCGGTTGGAACCAAAGTTTATACGACTGCGTTCTCTGGAATCCTCTCAAGCGGTGACCTCTAAATTCCGATTGGTTGCCGCCGAACCGCGTCATAGCTCATTACCATAATGTTGACCTGACTTCAACTCTCCTCGACTGCTACTGTTGCTTCAAAATGATTTTGTGGATCTAAAATTTCAACCTTTATCATAAAGTGTCTCACACTATTTCATCAAATGACGGCTATATGGGCTACACCTTACAGTGCATTTCACATTAATGTGATAGACCATATGTCTTTTGGCATTTTTCAACAGGTAAATATCCTTAATATTTTAACATTTAATGCTAGAAAGTTTAAACTGTCACATGATCAATATAGGCATACTTGCAGAACATCAATTATACATGTATGATGTATACATGATTTATTAATTTTTGTTATTTTTTAATACATCCTGGCTGCTTCTACAAACCAGGAAGGAATTAAAAATTAATTATTTTAGCTGAGCACATGATGTGGTCATGCCATAAACCCTGAGTCATCTGGAAGGAAATTTGTTTTGAGAGATATTCCCAGCAATCGTATCCTGTTCATGAAAACATGTGTCCTTCGACATGCAAATCAACAAAGATCACAGTCATGTACAATGCTTTTGTTGATTTATTTTGATTTGATAGTTGACTTTTTTTATTCTACACTGCAGAAAAATCTAATACAAAATTGGATTTAATATGGTCAAACATTTCATGACTGACTTTTAGAACCAGCCACATAGATTTTTTTAAGGTGTTTAAGTGTAGAATTTCTACAAAATTCCCTAGCAGTACAAAATGGAATTGCAACAACATTTATATAATGCCCCAAACTCACTGTGTTCAGACAAGTCAACCCACAAATGGGTTAATTATAGTTGACAAACTACAGACACAAGGTGACCTTTAGCCTTAGGAAGTCGAGGACAACGCTGGCTTTTTAATGATGATGTAGCCTAAGCCTTATTTTTTGAATTGCATGCATAAACTACTACCTATATAACTGAAACAGCCAGAAATAACTGTTTTTAAATTGTAGTAATATTACTGTTTTTACTATATTTTTAATCAAATAAATGGAGCTTTGGTGAGCATAAGATACTTCCTTCAAAAAATCTTATTGACCCCAGTCTTTTAAATGGTGTATATGTACACAAATCTACTGTTGTGGCATAATGTATTTTAGATAAACCAGCCCCTAAAAGACATAAAAAATAACAAACTATGGTATTCACCACATGAAGCCATACGAATTCAACCTTTTCTGAGAATAAATAAATAAACAAATACTGGCAGCCGTCTCTTTGACCTACATTTAGCCTCATTCAAATGAGCCAGATTAGAGTCTTCTCAAGTAAAGACGTATTGAGGCACATTTGAAAGTATATATTTTTTCAGTGATTAACCATTTTGCTAGAATTTACAGTCTTCAGAGAGATGATCATTTTCAGATGCATAACCATGAGACCAAACAAACTTACTTATGCTTTAATTGCTGGGATTGTTTTTAGAAATGTTTTCAAATTTACAATTCCCTCAATATTATTTTAAGCTTATGCATCTTGAAATATCAGCAATGTGTCACCTAAATATAATTTTATAGAAAGCTGTATACAATTACTTACCCACCACAGCTCTACAATGGCTGATTTGGCCATACATAGACACCTGGCGTTCCCTAAAAGCATTAGATTATGTGTTAACATAAACATGCCACAGACAAAGGTTTCATGAAATTAAACCTGAGAGGCACCAGGAAGCTTTCAGCTCATAATGTGCTTTCTCACTCCAAGTTTTAATAGCCAGGGTACATACAGTAAGTGATTTCAAAGTGTATGTATGAATTTTTAAATATGGTGCATGCAAGACTATATGCAATCTTTACTGTACTCTTAAGCTAAAGCAGCAATACTGACTGACTACCGGTGTAGTTAAATAAGTTAATTATTTAGACCTTATACATACTAAATTAGTTAATATTTTCACATTGTGAGGCTAGCATGTTCTGAAAAAGTCCATACTGTTTTTATTTAATTGTTATGAAGGCTTACTAAATTAAACAATAATTCACCCAATAATGGAAATTCTGTCAGCATTTAACCTTCATGTTATTTTAAAAACTGACTTTCATCAGACTTTCTCACAAATGGAGAGGTCTGTAGATTTTCTTCTTGTCTAAACAAAGGGGATGGATGCTATAAATCTCCAAAAAGGATGATAAATGTATCATAAAAGTAGTCCATGAAACTCAAGTTTCCTAAGGCATCTTTACACAGACGATTTAAGGCTGCTCTAAAGCGGGTCTGTGTCTGCTCAGAATTCAGTGTAAAGACGCAATGTTCGACCTCTTTTAAATCCTGTGGTGATCTACCCGGTGTAATAATGAATAATTTCTTTGTAGCATTTGTTCCAACTGTAATCATTTTTATTAAGAAATAGAAAATAACTATCATTGCCACATAATTATGACAAACATCAAAGCGTGAGAAAGTTAATAGCACGCAGAGGAAATTAATTTAAAATTTCGTATTTTTTTATTTCGAGATTTATTTAATTGTTTATTATTTCATTATTTTTAAATTCGTTTTGTTAAAACTGTAGTTTTAAAATAGTTATGTTCAAAGCATTGTTTCCCGCGATTTTAATTCCTGTGTAAATGCATTAATGCCGCTTCAGAGAAGCATTAAACAGTCTGTGTAAATGCAGATTTTTGTGATTTTATGCCGCTTAAGAGTTTGTTTCTGTGCCGCTTTTTCTGTGTAAAGATGCCCTTAAAAATTGGACATGAATGCCCTCTCAAGTCGTATTTACCACTGAGAAGCTCTGAGATAAATTTTGATACCCAAGTTCCCAAGTTGGGAAAGCCAAACCTTAAACATGGGGGAAAACGAGTGCTGCTGTGACTGGTATTCTTATATTAGTTTTTCCACAACAGCTACAATGCCTTGTCTTGACATTAAAGTGCATATATGTATAATCATTTGAAGCATATCATATTGTATGTTTTATACACAGCAAAAATAGCCTGTAATTTGCCTGAAATTCCAGAATTGTCACCAGCTGACTATCTTAGAGAGCATAGTGAATGTTTATATGGTTGTCAATGAATGGGACGCTAAATATCATTTTGGTTTTAATACGATTTTCCCAATGAATATGCAAGAATAAACCTGATGTCTTTCATGATTCCTGTTCTTTCCGACAACAGAGGACTTGAATGCGACAAGCTCGCAATCACAACTTCAGAAGTGGGAAGTAGGAAATTTCCAGTAGCACGTGAAGGCAGCATCAGTTTTGTGCTTCAAAGTGTGACCACTTGCTTTTGGTCATATATTTGTGGCAAGTGATTTAACAATCTCAATTCAATGGATGTGAAATCTATTTTGCTGAAATATGAGCATAGAAAGTACTGGGCTGAACACTTTTGAGGAAGAAGTACTCACAGGATTTGCCAGTTTACTCTTAGAAGAAAAGGTTCTTAAAATGTACTTTCAGGCGCTTGATATGTAGAACTGTCACGATCATGTTTTGTTTAATTTCATTGTCTTGTTCTGTATCCACCTTATTCCTGACGAGCCTGTTGCATTTTGAATTATGGGTGGCACTTACAGTTTGGGGAAATTCCATTCAAAAAGAATGAAACAAATCATTTTAAATCATAAGGTTGCCCTACAAATAAAGCTTATCCATCAGTTTGACTGAATGAGCTGTCAATTTTCCTTCATGTTTTATTTTCAGACATCATGGGAATAACGTTACGCTTGGTATTTTAATGTGCCATGTTATAATAATATCTATGGCAAGAGCTCTTTTCAGTCGCTGCGATCTTTTCCTCATAATTATTTTCTTTTTTCCCTTTGCATTACGCTGTAATAGTATGAAAAAGGGCAACATATACTGCACATTTGTGGTCTGTTCTCCCGATTTAATTTCTGATATATTCCATTAATAATCCACTGGAATGCATGAAGAATCTCTCACTTTTTTTCCTCGAATCCTCACGTCTCTTTTCAGGCTTGTTTTCACTGGTAAATAAAATTTATTATCTGTCAAAATGATGGAAATCACTTTGAAATAGTATTATGCAATGCTAAAGTTAATGAACATTTTTGATTAAGGCAATGTATGTTACATAATACAGATATATATTACTACAGTGATGTTTAACCTGTCTGTTATTTCTGTGGAAAGAATCACACTTTTGGGGTTCCCATTCAGTTGGTCACGTTCGACGTACGTCGGACAGACTGACGAATAGGAATCTCGCTAGAGAGGCCAATCTGCTTCGAGTGTAACTAAACGAGCCAATGCACACTGGCATGCAATCATATGCAGCAGCTGCTCTCCTCACAGCGCGGGTTATTTAATGAGCAGCAGGTGCATTGCATCTTCAGCTTTTCGCTTCGGAGCCAAACGGTGTATGTCTCTGTTTCTCTGCAAGCAAGTGTCCGTGACGAGTTAGCTCTTCAGGACGAACTTCTTCCTCAGAGACGGGGCCCCCTTTGGCACCCGCATCCAGACCTCTGGAAAATCCATGTCTGGTCCCTGGACAGGACGCGGAGGTTCTAGGTGACTTACCCCTCGAGGTACTTAACACCATCACTTCGGCACTTGCACCGTCTACGAGACGTGGAACCTGTTCTTCGAGTGGTGCTCTTCTCGCCGAGAAGACCCCCGAAGATGTTCGATCAGGGTCATGCTTTCCTTCTTGCAGCAAGTGGTTGGAGCGTAAGCTGTCTCCCTCCACCCTCAAAGTTCATGCTGCCGCTATATCTGCATATCACGACCACATCGATGGCAAGTCTGTTGGTAAGCACGACCTGGTCATCAGGTCCTTAGGGGGGCGAGGCGGTTAAATCCTCCTCTACCCCCCTCCATACCCTCTTGGGACCTTGCTCTGGTGCTTCGAGCACTCCAGAATGCTCCCTTTGAGCCCTTGCAGTCAGCAGACTTAAAGATTCTGTCTATGAAGACTTTGCTGCTGGTTGCATTGGCCTCTATCAAGAGGTCGACGAATCGTGCCTAGAGTTCGGGCTGGGCGACAGCTACGTGGTACGTGGTACTGACTGTACATAGAGCGAATTCAAAGCCTCAGGACCTCAGACCAGCTCTTTGTCTGTTACAGAGGCCAGCAGAAGGGAAAGGCTGTCTCCAAACAGAGGATGGCCTATTGGATAGTGGATGCCATCGCCTTGGCTTACCAAGCACAAGGCATGCCCTGCCCGCTCAGGTTGCATGCTCACTCTACGAGAGATGTTGCTTCTTCCTGGGCGCTGGCTCGTGGCGCCTCGCTGATAGACATTTGTAGAGCTGCGAGCTGGGCAACACCTAACACGCTCGCTAGATTCTATAGCCTTCGTGTCGAGCCGGTATCCTCCCGTGTTCTCACCTCAGCTTGCTGCGCTTACATGCACTTATTACTCCAGAGAGTCCCTACAAGGCAGACCCTGTTGAGTCCTCCGATCTCCCTTTGGCAGCCGGACGTGGCGGAGCGTCTGGCACCAGGCCTATACTCCGTTGTATCCTTGAGAACCGGATTTAGGCTGGGTACCATATGTGTGACCCTACAGGGATCCCATATGTGTAGTTCCATGGTTGCTCCTAAACGAAGTCCGTGTCTTTCCCTCTGGGAGAACCCACCTCTCATCAGGTTGGAGCCACCCCCAGTACTTCCATATGTAGTACAGCCCTACGGGGTTAGTCCATATGTACTTTTCCACATAACTCCTTCGGGGAAGGATGTGGCTTCCGCAGCGTTCCTTTTCCAGCGAAAGGGTACGCTTTCCCAGTGTTATCCAGTAGTCTCACTGAATGGGTCTTTGGGGAACAGCAGTGATCGAGACTCTCTTTGTTAGCCCTGTCCCACCGTCCTTAGGCAAGGGGGTTCAGGTGGCTTGCAACAGAGCGCTGGAAGGGGGCAGCTCCTGTGGCACTTTGGTAGGGATTCTTATTCGTTGGTCTGTCCAACGTACGTCGAACGTGACCGACTGAATGGGAACGTCTCGATTACATAGGTAACCCTCGTTCCCTGAAGGAGGGAACAGAGACGTACGTCCCGTCGCCACAGTCACTGTACCCCACTGATGCTGCCGCCTAACCTGTTCGGTTCCTCAGCGAAAACCTGAAGATGCAATGCACCTGCTGCTCATTAAATACCTGCACTGCGAGGAGAGCAGCTGCTGCATATGATTGCATGCCAATGTGTATTGGCTCGTTTAGTTACACTCGAAGCAGATTGGCCTCACTAGCGAGATTCCTATTCATCGGTCTGTCTGACGTACGTCTCTGTTCCCTCCTTCAGGGAACAAGGGTTACCTATGTAACCGAGATGTTATTTATGGTCTGTTGAAAGTTCTTTGTTAATGCTTTTACACTTTTAAATGTCCTTTTATTGTTTGATGGTTGAAGGGTGAGTAGAATAAAGTCATCTCACTGTACCCAGTTTAAAAAAAAAACGTATTATTGTGTTCATAGAGTGAGCCTTTCACTGATTGTTTACAGCTTAACGAAAGTTACACCCATGATTCACGCAAACCGTCACAGGGCATAGGAATAAGGTGGATAGTTTCATTGTCATGATCTGTAGTTTTTAGGTCATGGTTTTCTTTGTTACTGTCTTTGCCTGAGATCCCTTTTATTTCCACGAATTCTAATTAGTGCACACCTGTTCCGTTATTTTTTTTTACAAATTAAACAGCTCGTACACATACTTCATCACAAGAAAAAAACTGAAATGACTTGTTAAACATAAAAGTATTATGCAATAATTTAAGAAATTTCTCATTATATAGAACATTTTTGGAATAAAGGTTCTTTAAAATTAAGTCAAGAATCCTAGGATTTTATATATTTTGTAACATTATTTTACACTGTTACAAAATATTTATATTTCAAATAAATGCTGTCTATTAGGGCCTGAGCACCGGTGGTGTGAGGGCCCTATTGGAATTGCTCCTTTTCTTCTTCTGCTGCTGCTTCTTCTCCGAAATGAATCGCATTTTTGAGGGCCTAAACTGCTCGCAAACTCATGAAACTTTGCACACGAGTCAGAAGTGATGAAAATTTACGTCTGGTATGGGTTTCAGAATTGGGTGTGGCAAAATGGTTCGATTGCACCACCTAAAAAATTTCAATGAAGTGCCCTGAATGCTGAGTTTCAGGTACAGGTATGAAATTCAGTAGACAAATCTAACAATGCCTACAAAAAAGTCTCTTGGAGCAAAATGTGAAACCCAACAGAAAGTGAGGTATTTTGAATTTTCTTTGCAAAATTTGTGCAGTTTTTGCCATTTCCAGACCTTGTACTTTAACAAACTCCTTCTAGAGCTTTAATCAGATCAACATCATATTTGAACTAACCCTTTAAATTGTGAAGATCTTGAGTTTTCGCTGGATGATGCGTCCGTGGCGGCCTGACAAAGTCTGATGTTTCGCCATGAAACAGGAAGCTGTTGTAACTCAGGCATACAATGTCCGATCTGCCCCAAACTTCACATGTGTGATAAGAGTCCTGGCCTGAAGACATCTACATGGCAGTCTTCAGTTGTAGTCAAAGCGCCACCTGCTGGCAGCAGGAAGTGTGGCACATCAAAATGACTTTGCCATATTTCTCCTACATTTATCCGCTTAAATGTATGTCTCGCCCACTGTTCACACACACACGTCTCTTAGTTTAGTTTTTAGTTTTTTTCTATGCTGTTTACTGTGGTTTGTGCAGGTGGATAGCCTTTATACTGTTGACCTGCAAAACTTAGCAGGATAAGCTGATTAACCAAGTAAGATTGTTAGTTAAGCTTGTTAAGAAGTCCCATGCTGGTCTAGGGTATTATCCTCCTTTAATCAAAAATACATAAGTTTGGCCACTACAGTGGATTGTCTTTTTCACATCTAAAGCTATTATCATAATAACATCAAGTTCAAACACAAAATGTACGTTTAACAGCGAAACGCCTTCCACATTTCCACAACGTCTAAGAACAGGTTAAATCTGTGTTCAACTGCATCCTCTTCATCCCATGCAGCCTCCAGTCCCCAGCCTCTGAAGACACAGGATGTGCACCCAGGAACAAAGAGCATGGGTGGGATCGAGGCAGGTGGGGGTTGACTGGGGGAGGAAGCGGAAAGGATAGATGACAGGCCCTCTCTGTTTAGCACGCTAATCATGACTGCCATGCTTGCTTCTGTCGGTCTTACACATGCAAGTCTCCATTCTCCTGAAAATCTGGACATCAGTATCTATTCTGACAAGGAGGAAAGTGTAGAAAACACTTGAACACCACCTTAACAATACAGACAGACATGGACCATGATTAAATAGAGTAGCATATTTTCAGTTCTAAAGCATGGTTTCACAATATTTTGGCACTCTGTACTGCCTTAATTTATGTTCTTGACTGTAACCAACAATTAAAATGTCATAATTTTGAAAAACTGTTCAATTGATTTTCATTCCATTAAAAACTAGTTTTAATAAACTGATCCAAAATGTAGTGTAACTGTTTCTCACATTTTGATTGCAACCATGTTACTGCATGATTTTGTTCCATTGCCAAAAATGCTAAATAGCTGAAAATTTGTTTCAAGAAATAACTCTGGACCCTTTTCACATAATTTGAAGACAGATAAATAATCTCATTGCATTTTTAAATTTTTTACGTAGATTGTTGTGTATTTGTTAACCATTCAACCATGTTACCAAAAATAATCTAAGAAAAAAGGGTGTATATAAAAAAAAATATGTTAAACGTTTGTGATCAGATCTTCGTTTTTGAAAGAAATCTCTTGTGCTCAGCAAGGCTGTATTTACTTGATCAAAAATACAGTAAAAACTGTAATACCGTCACATGTATGTTCCTTTTGTTCAGTTTCCCGACACTTCTTTTGTTTCCATGGTCACTGTCATTGTGTATTTGTGTTTGTGTTTGCAACTACCTGTCTTTTGAGTTTGTAATTAAACTTATGAGATTTTGGAACCTGATTCATCTGTCTTCATCTGTCTGCCGTGACTGGACCTACAATAACAAACTGGGCTGAAGATCATCTCCTCTCCTTCCGGCAAGATGGTCATCCTCTGAAGCGTTATGTGTAGGAGTTTGTGGAGTTTTCCCATCTGGTGAGTTGAAGCGATACAATGCTCAGTGCTTGCTTCCATATGGGACTGGATGAGGAAATGATTCAGTTTTTGTCTCCTGGGCATTATTTGCCCTTGGTTCCGATTTTGTTGTTGAAGAAGTTAAAGAAAATAAGAACAACCCTCATCCAGTCCCAACTCACCCCAAGCCTGCAACTAAACCCTTCACATCCATGAACATTGGGACCATCTCACCCGCTCCAGAGGCCACTCCAGTCCCAGAATTTGCTCCAGCATTCAGCCCAGAGCCCACTCCATGCGTCCATAGTGGCTGAGCCTAGCTCCCGTGGCAAGGCCACGGAGGCTGATCCTCCTGGCCCCACGAACTGCCGGCGCTGCGGAGGAGGCTTCCTGTTCTGCGAAGCCCTCCCCTCGTCAGCCTTCAGGACAACCACTCTCCCACCCCTTGGGACTTAGATGGCTCAAGGATGCATCTTCCGGGAGGGGGAGGTTAATGTCACATGTATGTTCCTTTTTTTCAGTTTCCCGCCACTCCTTTGCCACTTGAGTTTGTTTGTTTCAGCTGTGTTTGATTAATTATCTTGTTTCAGTTTGTTATTTAAGCTGCACCCTTGCCTGCACTCTTTGTCCTGTCACTGTTGTGTTTGAGTTTAACTAAACTTTTGAGATTTTGGAACCTGATTCATCTGTCTTCATCGGTCTGCTTGCATACATCGTTACAAATACATTATTATAATTTAAAATAATTGTATAATTTATTCTTGTGATGCAAAGCTGAGTTTTCATCATCATTACTCCAATCATCAGTGTCACATGATCCTTCAGAAATGATTCCAATATGCTGATTTGCTGCTCAAGAAACATTTCTGATTATTAAAGCAGAACAGTTATGCTGCTTAATATTTTTCTGAAAACTGCATTTTTTTCAGGATTTGTTGATGAATAGTAAGTTCAAAAGAGCAGCATTCATTTGAAATCCATTTTTAATAATGTAAAAGATTTTACTGTCAGTTTTAATCAATTTAATTTGTCCTTGCTAAATAAAATTAATAATTTCTTTCAAAAAATCTTTTTTTTTTTTTATGAATTTTGTGTGTTTAATGTTTATTGCTATAAAAAAAATCATCACAGAAATCAGGATTTTAAACTATAATTAAGAAATGTCCCAAATTTTGGTAACAGGGTTGCAACCCTAAAATAAAATTAACTTAATATATAAAATAATATAATTTACAATATTTACCTGACCTCCTAAGATGTATGATTAACGTTTTCTGAAGGTTAAGCTCCTCACTGACCACTGCACTTCTGAAAATGACTTTTTAAAGCATTTCAGACCCTAATTTGAGCCCTATTCATGGAAAGTGCCATTTACATCATCCTTTGTAGGCCAGAGTAAACCAAAGCTGCCACAGCTGAGAGAGCGATTAGCAGGTCAGGGCTCTCACTGAATAACCTCTGCTGTAGTGAGTTGTGCTCTTTAAGATAGCTAATCAAATGTTGAAGAAGAGAAAGCCATTCTCTAGCAGTCCATGAATAAAGAGAACAACAGGACAAAACACAGGGGAAGACAACCAGTTTATTGGCAGCTGCTTGAGACTATCTTGCTGTGGTAATAGATTTTGCTCATGGTTATGTCAGAGGCTTTCAGGCTGAATCAATAAATGAAGTCAGTGCTCTTAACAAACAGTGGTCGTGCCCTTTCAGACGGTGGGCTGAAGCTTCTCCCCTCACCACCTCCACTCATTCACTGGCAAACAACTAAACTGCCATCCTGTACATCAAGCCAACAGAGGTGCTTACGCTAATCATCAAATAAAATGGAAATGGTATTTATTGTGATTAAAGATCTAAAATCTGGAGTTTAAAGTGAAAATAAACTGTCCCACTCCTGTTAAAATGGACTGAAATGATATACGATGTACACTATAAAAACATTGGCAGCTGCGTTTGTCAGACTGTGTTTTAGAGAGTACGGGATGTGATTGTTGATTGACAAAATACCATCAAAACACATGCATATTGTAAATTAAGATGATACTTTTTGCTTAAAAAAAATATTTATTAGTAATTTATACTTCTTTTCTTTTCTTTCTTTCTTTTTTTTTTATACATGCTTTTAGTTTAGTGTTTTATAATTGATTCACGTGTATTGCCTTGTTAAATATTATGCACATTTTAACCATAAATACAGTTCATTACTTAACAGACTGTAGCATTTTAACTTTTTTTAATTTTGTTTTAACCTTAATGTAAATACTTTTTTGCTTAAAAGCAGTTTTAATTGTTTGGTAAGTACGTGTTTTGTCTTATTATCTAAGTAATTTATAATTTTTTACATATTTTTAAACAGTAATTCATAGTACATTTACATGTATTGTTTTGTTAAATATTATACCAATATTAACCCTTAAGATAACATACAATACAGCTAATTAATTAACAGGCAGTAGCATTTTTACTTTTTTTCAGATCAAAAAATTAATGTTTTACAGTATACATTGTCTTTTTGCTTATGACCAACACAAAAAAACATCTGAATTCAAGGAGCATGTTGATCAAAACGTAAAGTATGTGTATGTGTATGTTTGTGTCAGATAAGGGAAGAGCACACAGACCACAAACTTGATGTTCCCTTTTAAGGGAACACACTCTGCGTAGAAGACGCTGCGGGAACGCCTCTGCGTGATTGCGTCATGAAGCACATGTGAAATCAGTCCAATGGCGTGACGGAACGTCATAGGCGGGTGACGTCATGACCAGGAAACTATAAAGCACACCCAAACCAGCTTCTCTGTCTTCAGCAAGCATTCTATGTTGAAATTGTGTGTCTTATTTGGTGTTGTCTGTCTTTATCACACACACACACACACATATATATATATATATGTGGGGTTTGCAAATGGATCTTGCAGAGGGGTTAGAGACGGGCGTTGCCCTTTCTCTGCCCTCACCTGCTGGGTCCAGTGCTTCATTTCAAGGGTTGGAAGCAGGGTCTGCGGTTTCTTCCGCTGCTTTCCACACTCCTTTAGATGGTATGTCTGTTGGGAGACACCCATGGGTAACTCTGAGGCTGAGGCCTGCAGCACATTTGAGGCTGCCGACTTGAGATTTGGCCATAGTTTTAGAAGGCCTTTCCCTAGCTCCCTTTGAGCCTATTGAGGAGGTTCCTGAGAAGTTCCTAACTCTCAAGACTGTGTTCCTTCTCACTATTTCATCTCTCAAGAGAATTGGAGACTTACAAGCCTTGTCATTATCCCCTTCCTGCCTTGATTTTGCACCGGGCATGGTAAAATCCTTCTTATTTCCTAAGCAAGGTTATGTTCCTAAGGTTCCCACTAATGTGGAAAGCCCTGTTATGTTGCAGGCCTTCTACCCGCCTCCATTTCATACCCCAGACCAGGAGAAGTTAAATCTACTCTGCCCAGTTAGGGCATTAGATGCTTAAGTCCACAAAGCTGCCCTGTGGCATAAAACTGATCAACTATTTGTGTGTTTCAGGTCTCCCAAGAAAGGGTACCCTGCATCTAAGTAGACGATGAGCAAGTGGATAGTTGGGGCTATATCACTTGCTTACAAGACAGCCAGCCAGCCTTCACTTTTGGTGTATAGCTGCTTCTAAAGCTTTGCTTTTGGGAGTTTCACTTCAGGAAGTCTGTGATGCGGCAGGGTGGTCCTCGCTGCATTTGTGAGGTTATATAACCTGGATCTGGCCTCGACCCCGGGGTCACGGGTGCTCTCTTCTTAGTGTGCACTCACAATTTCACACAGACAGGTATTGAGGTTCCCACAGCGTCTTCGATGCAGCGCAAGTTCCCTTGAAAGGGAACGTCTCAGGTTACGTATGTAACCATGGTTCCCTGAGAGATAACGAGATGCTGTGTCATTCTGCCATACTCCCTGCATGCCTGTGACCGATTTGCTTCAGCCTATTAGAAGCCTATTTGGTTTGGGTGTGCTTCAAGACTCAATCACGCAGAGGCGTTCCCACAGCGTCTTCGACGCAGCGTCTCGTTCCCTCTCAGGGAACCATGGTTACATACGTAACCTGAGACGTTTCCTGGCATATGACAAATCGAATTGCTTCCTCATGTCATGCAGGTTAAAGGTCAATTGAATATATCCAGCGATTTGACACACTTAACAATAAATTTGTGTCGGTCATTCTGATGTGTTGTGTCTGAATACTGTTTACAGCCAGTAAGACATTCTCTGCCTGATACTGTTGTGTAACAAAATACTACATTGTGCGTTTTTATGTCACGTTGTTTATGTGCAACTTTATGATCGACTGAACTGTTATTTTAGTATCACTGATATACTATTTATTGTTATAGTTATTGTTAATATTTTGAATTAGATGTTTTGATTTTAACTTTGTGTTTTTGTCTTTTTTTTTTAAGGTTTAGTTTTTAGTTTTAGTTTTAGATATTTTAGTACTTTAAACAAAAATGAGAAATGTTGACTTGGCAACACACTGAAATAAAATAATATTAATATTTTTCTTTTTTTTTATTTCAGTTAATGTTTATTTTATTTCAAGTAACCCTGAACTGAGAAAATAATCAAGCATGCTCTCCAAAACTTGTTTAATATGCAACATTGAAAAATATGATTCTTTTCTTTGTGAATTTGTTTGTTTGTATGGCACATGATCATGAAGTAGTTGAAAATGTTCCTGACCTCCACTCATAGAAATGAGATTCCCTAGGGCCCCAGCTTATCTGAGGGGCCCAACAAGATGGTCAATAATAAATGCAGATCATTACTCCCGATAGGAAGATCATTTAATAACACTGGGGTCTATTTTCATTATCACACAAAACCCTTAGGCTTGCTCTATATATTCATATTTTTCTTGTGTAATTGCAGTTTTCTTATAAAAATACAAAAAAATACACCAACAAAATCTTTATAGGATTAAAGACATGTGCCTTCTATTATCGGATTCCATATATCAAATATTAATTGACTTTCATCTGCCTCTTAACGGATCACACACAAGAGACAACTCATTCTAGACAATCAAACTGTGATTCAAGAGCTTATATGCATCATGGAAGATTACGATTGGCAGGAGGATTCAAAAGCTACTGAACAGTTCTGTGATACTCAAACAGTCCCACACAAAGACACTAAAAGCATAAAAATCATTCAAAGTGAACAATGAATCAGAAAGAATACCAATTTATTTTAATTGTGGGGAGCACAAGTAGGACGCCAGTGCTGAAATCACTGCACAGGAGATCCATAACAGAACAATTCTAGAACTGAAGGCTTTTGAACTAAAAAGCACTTCAAGTAACAATAAGCCATTAAGGGCTATAAAATTTTAAACTTGCTTACTGCACCGGAAACTCAGAAATCAACTCTGAATTTTAACGAGTGCATCAGTGCTGATAGCCTGATACAATCCTAAATTAGATTAAGTGCAAAAAATGAATTTTTATCTCACAAAAAAGCACTTCAGCATGAGTTGCAGATAATGCAAAACTTCACAAAACTTCAACTGCCAGTCAGCCCTGAAGCCTAGTTTCTGGTTCAGAAGTAACACAAGGCTGATAATGCAAGTCCATAGATTTTCAGTTGGTTATATGTCTCTGCAACTTTCAAAGAGCAGAAGCAGAATAGATTCTTTCACGAACATGCTTTATTTTATGCAGTGTCTGGCTCTAATGGTCAAAGAACTGACATATGTAGGGACATTGGAGACTCTACATACCTTCCGTTAACGGGTCTCGAGGCCTTCCATTCAAAAATTATATGTGATTAACTCATATGTAGTCTAGGATTTTGTCCGTTTTAATCTAAGGACTCTAAACAGGTTATCCTGGTTACTCCAACATATGGAAACTATTATTAGGATCTTTCACTTTAGGTGACCTTTCAATGTTAACTCAAACTTATCAAGTACTATATGAATGAAAATGTGAAAATTAATAAGCATTAATCCTAACTTGGGGTTCACAATGATTCATACAGGGCATTCATTATACAATAACTAGCTTATTAATGATGTATACAACTTGAAATGTTAAGCAGTTTATTAGTATAAACTGTGAAAAGATTAAATGACCATGTAATTTTATTCAAAGTGCATTTTTATATGGGTTTAATTGAAAATCATGGTTTCCAGTTTAAACCTCTTGTTCACTTGGGCTAAAAACAAATAACACTTCACAAGGTCACACGTACGTGAAATCAGATATAGTAAATTATGCTTATTTGGCGTGCTGTCCGGGGATGGGCTCTGAGCTCAGAATTTGGTCCGAACCCAAAGTACTCTCCAAAAGGCAAAATAAGCACATGACAGCAACCGGAAAAAGATATAAAATTAACCCCCCAAAACCAAGCTTGACCGTTCGACCGGGAGGGCTCTAGCAGCATCCGACAGGAGCTTAAAATGTTTGCAGCATTGGGCAGGTAAGCCCTGCCAGCAGTTGAACAGATAGCTCTTGCATACGGCGCAAGATTAGAAGAGCGTGATTCAGAATCGTGTATAGTCGTTCGACCGGGAGGGCCCTCATAGCGTCCGACAGGAGCTTTGGATGAAAATGCTTGCGGCATTGGACTGGTAGACACTTACATGCATCCAAGGTCAAAAAACACTAATTTTCTTTTAATATACATTGCACATCTCCTCTTTGCTCAGAGTCTGAGAATGGTTAGTTCGAAGATTCGGTCTCTCTAAATTCAGTTGTGATTGGTCTACTCTGTTCTGATTGGTCAGATGGCCCAGTCTGTTGCGATTGGTGTACTGTGCTCTGATTGGTCAGATGGCCCAGTCTGTTGTGATTGGTCTACTCTGCTCTGATTGGTCAGAAGCCCAGTCTTTTGTGATTGGTCTACCACTAACAGAGTTAGTCAGAAACAAAACTCCTATTACCATATCTCAGTTCCAGAGGTTTCCTCAGCGCTTGATACACAGTGATATGCACGATGGCGCCGATTTCACCGTATCAATTCCAGCACAAGTCCTCATTCTTTTGAAGTGCATGTAAAGTGGATTCGCAGTGCTGAAAACAGCATCTTCTCAACATGTCGACAACACAAACCAATCTCTTCTAGGCCTCAGCTACAATTACAAGGTCAAAGTAGACGTTGTTCGCAGGCAGCCAATTAAGATCATAGACTTGCATTATGCTGATTTGTTACATTGTTACGTAAGTATGCTACAGGAAGTGAGACTGGAATTGCTGACGACTCGTTTTGGCAGTTCAGAAGCGATTCTTTCTTTTAGAAGATAATAACTTTATTTGTTGTGCACTTTTTACAGTTGCAAACAGCTATATTACACACAGCATTAAAGGCAATATTCGAAAAAGCACATTTTAAGGAGTTTTGAAGTTAATTAAGTTAATTAAGTAAGTAAATTAAATTAAACACTAACAAAATGCTTTCATCTTAAGTGAAAATTCTGCTTTCATATTCTGGCTAAATTAAGTTTTTTATGATGAAATTAAGTTATATTAAGTAACATTTTGGCTTATGTCTAAAAAAATGATTAGTATGTGTGTTCTTTAAATTAATTATTTATAAAAAAAAAAAACCTTTTTACTTTTTATGAATGTTTTTGTCTGTGGGAAAATAAATATTTTTGATTAATATTAAATAAAAATTTAAGTTCTGAACCAAACCTTTTTTTTTTAAGATTTTTTTTCAGTGTATCCAGAAATTAAGAACACATATAGATCTATATTGATGAACGAATATTGTAAAAGCACTGATCGCTTTTAGTTCATAATACTAATGCATGAGTATGTTCAAGGTAATAACAGCATCTATAAGTCACATAATCATGTTAAGCAATAGAAGATAGCTAAGGATGTGCTTCTTTTTACTTATTCTGACTGGCTTGAGGTATGCAATTTCCAGGAGTCAGAGTGTACAGGTATTTATCAGCCTGCTATGAAAGTCATATCTTCAAATTCTTAAGCTGTTACAATGAGCACTTTTGAGAAAGAGCTAATCACTGCGAGGTTAATGCAATTGAATGTCTGAAAGAATTCCATAATTGTGTTTGAGACAATTATTAAACAAGACATTTTTGAGCACGTCATATTCCTCTTTTCTCTTAGCTTTATATTCTTATGTATCATATCTCTTCTAGAGATGCGCTGATCCAACACTCAGTATCTTATTGGTCAAATCAGGTATCAATCAAACAGGACTGCTCCAAATTTAATACTGTTATACCAATTTGCCAAAATGTAAAATAGTTACAAATGGCCATGAAATTGCATTGGTCACATCATTCTCCATTCAATATTCAAACATCATGTCACATTCGGTTACGACAGTCAGCACGGTAAAACACTCTCCAAGATGTTCTAACTTTCCCATTTTTTATGCGTACACTGAACATAAAGGCCTGTGCTTTTGATTAAATAGACTATTTTGCTGGATATTTTTGGTGATTATGAATGATGTGGTACTTGCATGTGAGTAGCAGACTGAATGTAACTTTAATTATGGAACAAGATTAAAAGTGAATCATCATGCGACCAGAATATACATAAGTGCTTTTGTGCCACTCTGCATTGGAGCCTATCATACTGTTTTTCACAATCAGAGATTAATGTTTAGACTAGATTTTTGTTCTATCATATCTGTTGTCTTATTGCAAACGCAATGTTCTAATGTCACAAATGTTAAGAATGCCATAAGGGTTTGAAATAAAATGAGAGTAAATCATATCAGAATTTTTATTTCCAAGTGAACTGTTCCTTTAAGTGGGTGATTATTGACCAAAATAAGCCGTAATGTATACCAGACTTTATGCTTATAGTCAATATTCTGGAGTCTGTTTTTATTGTATTTTATTTATTTATTTATCGACAACACTGATGGCATCACTAAAAGTTAAAGGTTTGAGTGGGGAGGGGAAATATGTCCTACTGTAATAAAGGGTACTGCCTTTGGGAGTTTGGATGTAACTAGCTCAATTATAAAGCCAGGTTCCAAAAATGAGTTTTCGTGGCTATTTTGGGTTCCTCAAAGAACCTATCAGTAAACTGTTCTTAAAAGAACCATTTTTTCTCACTGCGAAGAACATTTCAATAGAGTGTATGCACGTGACGTCATCGCTGGCCGGAGTGACTGCGGTTACGTCCACTGAGTGGCAAAAAGACCGAGTGGCAGCATCGGTTTTCAGTGTAAATGCCAAGAGAAACACATAAAACACATCTAAAACAGGAAAGAGCTGGACTCCAGGCAATTTTGAGGTAAAATCATACTTTTATATATTGTATTGTCAACTCATCAATTAAATATTTACCATCTTATATTCTGCATAATTGGGTGTTTTAAAATAAACACAAAATTTTACAAGTTTTAGGGCTGGATGATACATATAACATTGATATATAAGTGATTACCCGGAATTAGACCTACCTACATTGCATTTATATAAAGCGTTCACAGGCACATTTGCTTTATGTATTTGCCCGGTGTCGAAATCAGTCACATATAAATGTCAGGAAACACGATTCCTGGCTGCATGTCAATATTCATGGATCACTGGATCTTTGGTAAGTTGTAAGGAACACTATATCGAGTACAACCTTTAGTTTAAACTGATAATCATTTGTTTTCGCAGTTACCCCAATTAAATCCAGTCATGCGGCAGGCTCTTTTGCCACTCAGTCCAGCTGAGGGGGTGTGTTCTGGTGGGAAAGTGACGTCAATGCATACCCTCTATAACATGAAGAACCTTTTTAAAGAACCTTTTGTGCAATGGAAAGATTCCATGGATGTTAAACGTTCTTCAAGGAACCACAGACGCCAATAAAGAACCTTTATTTTTAAGCATGTAGATGATTTTGATGAGTGAACTATTGAGTTATATCATAAAGCTTTGGGCTTTGAACACTGACCTGGCTCACAATCCTGCTGAGAGTTTAGAAACAGTGGGTATGTCCTAGTCAAATGTGTTCTTGTGTGAAATGTCAAATATCAATGGAAATGCCGCTATGCCGAAACAGTTTGATACCTCTACCAACCTCTAAAACCTTCCTAGAGAACTGAAGCAAATGCATAACATGAAACAAATGGGTTACATTTATGTAGTGGTTTCTGAAGGGTTGCAGGTCTGTTCCTGCTTGGTTCACAGAAAGGAGGGGATAAAAATGCAACTGACCATATAGCTAATTGTCCATTTAGCATAGCAAATAGGCTTATTTGTAGTGTAGTGCATGTGCTCATTAGGGCAGGTTCCAAGAGTCCCAATCCCAGTCTCTCCCTCCGCTTACCTGTCCAGTTTCATGTTTTCAATTGAACTATTAAACACTGTAATTTTTATTTTATTTTATTTTATTTATTTTTGTAATATAAACTGTAAAATGCAAGTAAAAACTGCTAATTGGTTAACAGTAAGTTCCCTTATTATGGGGAAAAGCTGTAAATGATCTAGCCCTACATGTCACGCAATTCTTCAGTAAAATACTCTTAAATGTACCGTTTTTGCAAGTAAAAAGAACAAATCATCTTATAATTTACAGTGAAAAGCTGTAAACTGACATATCCAGAATTCATATTTGATAGTTTTTCATTTTAATAATTACATTTCTTCTTAGTTTTTTTATCAGTTATGTGCATTAGAGTTTTATGTTACATCTTATGTTGTTAAATTAATGTTGTGTTACCATGATGGTGTTTTGTTTTGCACCGGGATACAATAGCTACTGACTGCGTAGATCCACTGTGATGTTAAATAGCCAATTACATCTAGAACATAGAATGAATAAAATTAAAATAAAAAATAAAATAAAAAACTGAGCAATGGTACAATGTCTTCCAGTAGCAGCTAATCCATCTGAAACACGCGGCTTACCTTGTGCCTTTATCACCCATCGCGAGGATCTGCGTGCGACACGTTCCACAGAAACTCTTCTGCTAGTGGGAAAGAGATGACAGGGGTTGCCGAGAAGGCAGAAGGAGAACAGAAAGGATGGAAAGAAAGACTGAAAGAAATTGAATTTACTACGCTGCGTTATAGCACCGCTGTCACTTAAGCAGCTCTCCTTGCGGTTTGAGAGCTTTCCAGATGAATCCAATTACAGGAGCATCTCCACTGCCGCTTGCCAACAGACAAACCCCGCGTTTCCAAATAAAACAAGCAAAAGCCGGTGATTCTTCACTGCCTTCCTGTGCTGCTCTGGTCTAAGAGTCCTTCAGGTGAGAATGTACGAAAATTAAACGCTGGTTGGAAAATCCTAAAGCTTTAGAAGCTTCCGTTTGATATCCACACTGCCTCCGTCTACCAGAGCTCTCTCACCCTCCCTTCCGCTGCGTTTCTCTCTCTCTCACTAATATACTCGCTGTCTCCCCTCCTCTCTGGACGTGTGAGGGTATGTGTGCGGGAGCTGAGGTGAGTGGGTGATGATATTCTCTTTCTCAGCTCGCCATCACTGTGCAGAGGCTGTGAAATGAGCGCGCGCACTGTCGCCGCGGCGACGAATGAAGCATTATTTACATCTTGACATCGACATCATTTAAAGTGGTGTCACATTTCAGTTCGAAACTCCCTAAGCATTAAATCAATATTGGACAGGATAAAGCATATCAATCAGCCATCGTGTGGGTTTAAGATGGTTTTATTAATTGAAAAAGCATCCCTGATGTTTTTAGTGTTTTTTATCAGGTTTTTTTTTAAAAACCAGTGGTGACTGGTTTACAGTATAAGTTCAGATGTAGCTATAAAATAGCCTAAATTCGTTTCATACAGGCATTGAAATTAAGATTTCTAAAAAATAAAATAAAAAATCATACATATGACATCAGATATTACACAGCAATACCCATGCATTTCATAATTACTTCAGACTGTTATGAGAAAACATGTAAAACTACTAATGTTCTAAAATGAAATCATGTTATATTGGCACTTCCCACAAATATGATAACATTTGGTGTCCCGTTACTCTTTTATTAGACACAATCCCCATTTTTTTAAGCCTAAAATTAAGCAGGAAGCTAGTTTTAAAACATCAAATGTCTCAAACATTTACATTTCAAACATTTATCAAAGTTTCTGTACAAAAAAAAAGATATCAAACAAATATTTTCTTCAAGCTTAACTCTACAAAGTGATAAATCTGCAACCAGTACTTACAACACAGTTAACTATTATTTTACTATTTAATTTTTATGTTCATATAATGTAGACAACATTTGAAAGGGTTTAAACTATATCATGACATGAATGTTGATGTTTCAGGACCTATTTTTAACCTATTAATAAAAAGTGCCTATTAGAACAAAGACAAGCATGGACTTATTCTTATTTGCTCTTGTTCTTTGCTTTCCTATGTAAACAACAGACTTTATCATCAAACTCACTTTTTGTACTTACTCTGTAGTTTTGCTTGGTATAAGAGTTATTTTTTGGTCACAAAACAACGATAAATAAAACTAAATAAAATAAAAAATATAACAGAGTTTGTATATAAACTTTTTTTAACAAAAATGAGTGTGTTGTTAACAAATATATGCAGCTGTTCCCTTGATAAATGCACATCTTTGAAAACAATCCATATTTGGAAAGGCAGGGTTCAGTAACAAATATAATAATAACGCTTTCCCCAAATATCTCTTTTCGGGGCAAAACGAATACAAAAATTCCTGTTTTTGTAAGAATTTTGCTGTTCAAACGAATTTAAATGTGCAACAGTTATTCTCATAGAACCAACAAACATATCTACCAGATGTTTTCTTATCAACAGATGTTTCTCTGGTACTTAATCTCATCAAGTGGCTTCATCATTTTTGATTTATCTTACCCTAGAGTATTTCAAATGTTTTCAAGCAGGCCCTGAAAAACATATAAACATATGTAATCAATCAGTCTATCTATTTGTGGCATTACATTGCATTGCAAGATTATTTTCATGACAGTTAAGTACATTTCCATCTCAATTCTCATGCATGGTGATAAACCTCATTGCCATATGTATATATGTAAACTTGTTAAGTATTTATAACTTGTAACATTTTAATTATGGTAGAATTGGTTGTACTGCCTTTTATTTATGCTGGTGTTATTTAAAAAAAATAATAATAATTATGAAAATATAAAATTCTTTGATTTTGGGTTGAAATATGATGTTATAATTTTACAATAACTCACAATACAAATCAGTGATTTCTGTGGCACACAATAAATCAATAGCAACTACACTATAATAAAAAATAATTGTTGGTTTAACTTAAAAAAGTAAGTTACCTGATCGCCTTAAAATTTTTAGTTCATTGACATAAAAAAATTTGAGTTAATACAATGAAGCCAATTGATTTAATCAGCAGAAACTCAAAATATTATGTTATCTGAACCACATTAATTATCTAAGTTGATTTGACAAAAGAAAAAATGTTGTGATAGCTAATTAATTAATTAAAATAATTTTTTTACAGTGTAGCAAATATGGCAGTTTTAGGTTAATAAATATATACATTATACTCTCTGGTCCAACAGCTGACAAGAGTAAGATGGGCATTAGACTTGCCTCACCTATAATTAAGATGCAAATGAACGCAGCAGATTAAATCACATGCCAGTCTGTGCATTACACTGGACTTGTGTGATCTGTGATGCCAGTAATTTGTGTCTTCAAAGTCAGTCAGAGCAGTGCGGTGTGATTCTCATCAGACAGAAGGCCCTTTTAAATGCTAATCCGAGCGCAGTTTAGCAGTGAGCATACTGGGTCTCTATGGCAGCACTAAAGAGTGTGGCGGAGGGCAAGGCTTCCTCTCATTCATTTTTAAAACACGAGTCCCTTTTTATAATAAATTACCAATCAATCCAGTATGACTGAGCACTTCCCTGAGGCAGTGATTAACAACATACAGTGGGATCTAAATGTATGGGATGACTAGTGAAATGTTTCTATTTCGCATTTTTCTAATTTAATACTATTTTTCTAATTTAAATTTCATTACAAATTATATTAGCAGCATAACAATTTGAGTGTAAAAACATATTTGGTGTGTCTCCCTTTTGCTTTAATGACAGCAACACTCAAACTGCATGAACCTGAAGATCATGTTGTTCTGCATGTGATATTAATCATTATCAAATACATAAATCATATCAAATACATCATAATGATTCAGATTTTCATTGTGGTCTAAGACTTTTGAAATACATACATTACGGTTCAAACGTTTGGGGTCTGTAAGATTTTAAGACAAAGTCTCTACTGCTTACCAAGGCTGCATTTATTTGATCAAAAATAAAGTATAACAGTAATATTGTGATATATTATTACAATGTGAAAGAACCGTTTTCCATTTTAATATATAATTTATTCCTGTGATCAAAGCTGAATTTTCAGCATCATTACCCCAGTCTTCAGTGTCACATGATCCTTCAGAAATCATTCTAATATGATGATATGCTGCTTAAAAACATTTCTGATTATTATCAATGTTAAAAACAGATATTTTCAGGATTCTTTGATGAATAGAAGTTCAAAAGAGCAGCATTTATTTAATTTTTTGTAACATGTCCTTACTGTCACTTTTGATCAGTTTAATGCGTCCTTAAATTTTAATTTAAAAACGGTTATATATATATATATATATATATATTATAAACTTATATCTCTTTTTGCATTGCATTCAAGAAACAAAGTCATTGTGTGACAATATACAATGGGCTTTAACCAAGCATTCAAAATTATGCATCTGTTCTGTGTTTTTGTCTCTAAAAATAGGACCGACATGCGAATACGCTGGGGTCGAGTTTCCATATATTCAGAAATGTGCTGTCATGTTCTTAAAAAACTCACTGGTTCCACTTTGTTCATGTTTCCCTTTTTCATATCAAATCCCAGAGGCAGAAATATCTGGTGAATGTCAAGAGATCTCAGATTTGTAAGTGGCTGACAATTATAGTAAGAAGTCAAGCAACAGGAAGGCCTACAAATGCTTCGCCACGTCCTGCGTCAGTAATTCATTTGTAACAAGGTTTCAAAACAAAAACCCAGACAGCTCCGCTCGACAGTCGCCAGACCCTTGTAACATTAGCACATCTGTTTGTGCTTTTGAATGACACGGCTTCTTAGCAACAAAGACTGTCACAACACTAAGGGTCTTGCTATTGACGGAGTGCAGAGTGTGAGCTTTTCCCAACAAGGTTGTGTTTTGATGACATCCCTGAGTGCATTTCCAGGAGTGATTTCAGTTGATAAGATGGAAAAAGGAAGCCCATGTCTGGTCTCAGATATCACTCCAGAGCACAGCTCGACGGCTCTTGTCCACGCTTACCACGTATTCGCCCGACAACGACCAGGCCACGGCACTTATTGGAGCACTGCAAAGAGAATTTCATCTTAGAATTCAATTTAAAGGCAAATTTAAAGAGATAATTCACCACATCCCAGAAAAAAAGTGGAATTATTGACACAAAAAGCACCATAAAAGTGGTCCATACAACTAAACTCTGTATTCCAATTATTCTAAAGTCAAACTTAATACCAAGATATAGCTATGTGTGAGGAACAGACTGAAATTTAAGTCAATATTTGCTGAAAATCTTTCTTTAAAACCTGTCACACTTAGCCATAATGACACATTTTGACATAATGATGGCTTTTTTTCTTAAAAAAGAAAAACTAATCTAAACAAATTTCTCTCTAAACATTTAGGGACAATTTTGAGCACATCCACACTTCATAAAAACAACACTTTCATTCTCTTTAGACTAAAAGACGTAGAATGAAATTTGTATCTACAGTATATAGAATGGCATATGTGACCCATGCTGGCAAAATGAGTCACGGGCTAATTACGAGCTACAGGCAAAACAAGTCAAAAATGACGATTCTGGTCGAATTTGAGGTTTTCACAAAAATGAGTTCATTAAGTCCTCATCTAGTGATCTAAATGCTTCAAATAACAAACATTTAAAAGTATCTTTATTTGTATGTTTTCTGAGAGGAGTACCTTTCCTTTGACCATGAAAAATGACGTTTTTCTTTTGACGTTTTAAAGGAACCTTCAGAAAACTAACTTGATTTTTCTCAAAATTGACTCTATCGACTTCAAACAGGTGTAGCTCAATCATTTTTTATGTCAGATTCCACCAAATCGTACATAATTTTGAAGGTTCTTTAATAGAGATTGTGAAAATAACAAGAACTCATTTTTGAAAATTTGCTCATTGCGACTCATTTTGCCAGCACGGGTCACATATATAGATTGTACCTCATGTTAGCTTGCTTATTTTACTCAAGAGCATGATCTAAGTCTAGATGAAACTATGCTTCTAACCACAGGTCAAGCACTGTAATTCCAACCACACAATTTTGCAATGCTGTTTGTAAATGTTCATTGGAACTATGGTTTTGGGAAACTTTGGTTTCTGACTCATTGAACTATGTTGGTAATGTCACGACCAATGTTTGCCAACAATACTTTTTCAAAAAAAGTATTGTTGATTAGTTAACCATGACCCATCTCTGACTTACCTGTGCATTTCTGGAAGCCGTTTTTCTAGGTTTCCTGTGTTGACATTCCATATGTACACGGCACCGTCAGCAGAGCCAGCTGCCAGGAAACTGCCATCCGGACTGAAATAGAGAGAAAACCTACAATTGTGACTGATGACTACAGACTGATACACATTACTCTGGAACTGATTCTTTCTTGCCGTATAGATCCCTCAGGCAAGTGATCTGATATCAAATTCACTGAAATGTCAAGAACCTATACAAGACACATCCAAAATCTGTTCCTAAACCAAGTTAAAGACCTTCCAAGACTGCACTTTAAGGCATAGAAACTTTTTTATTTTATGGTGAAATTATGCTGCCTTCAAAGATAGTAGATTTTGGACAATTTAGATATGGTATTGAACATATGCCTCACAGAGTGTGTGAGAAAGAAGAAAAAAAATAAGATGGTGGACAGAGTCTATGAGAATTAGTTGAGTCCAATGTAGAGTGTTTCAAAACAGTTGCGGCTCCATTTCAGACAGGATGCTTCTTTAGAAGACAGCTGCCTATGTAAGAGCCATAAACTGTAGCCAATAGCCATCTGGACACAATTTTCAAGGTTTTTGCTCTATTCCACAACACTGCATCTGAAATGAATCAATGGACTTCAAAAGGTACTGTAAGCGATTTCAGCTTTGCTAACTTCTGCTAGACTGCATTAGACCACCTTCTCTCCAAAACCCCGCCCTCAAAAGACATGTCAGCCAACAGATGTCAGCCAATCCCAAAGCCCAAAAAGACTAACAAGCAAAGAGCATTTCTGGTTGGCTAGTTTTATAATCGGCTGTCACAGTCTAGGTCTGTCACAGAAACAGGTGTGATTTCTTAGAACACCTATTTCACTGATATCCGTCAGGTAGTAAGACATTTTTTTGCATAGTATTTCAAATATATCACTTACAACAACTTAATTTTATCCATGACTGGTGAGGACCTGTTTTATTCAAAATATCATGTATAAAATAATCATAATTCCTATTTGATTCTACACTACCCTTCAGTAGTAGGGGCTTAGTAAGATTTTTTATTTATTTATTTTTTATTTTAAGTCGATCAAACATGACAGTAAAGACTTTTACATTATTACAAAGGATTTCTATTTTAAATAAATGCTGGAATTTTTAAAATGTCAATTCATTAAAGAGTCCTGAAAAAATTCATCACAGTTTCCACAAAAATATTAAAAAGCACAGCTGCTTTCAACATTGTTACTAATAATAAAAAAAATTCTTTTAAAATCCACATATTATAATGTTTCCTGAAGGATTATGTGACATTGAAGACTAAAGTAAAGTAGTGCACTAAAGTATTGCCATCAAGGGAATAAATGACATTTTAAAATATATTAAAATAGTTACTTTATTGTAACTATATTGTAACAATATTTCACAATATTACTGTTTTTACTGTATTTTGATCAAATAAATGTAGCCTTGGTAAGCATGAGACTTTTTTCAAAAACATAAAAAAAAAAAATTGTACAGACCCCAAACCATTTAATGGTTGTGTATGGTCATTTTTAACAGATCTTCGCACACTGCAAAATATTTTGCCAGACAACAAAATTACTTCATAGTAACATTTAAATGAATGTGTTTTAAGTCAAAAAAATATATATTATGACTGAATGAACCTGACTAAATCAGGTTATACCAACAAAAGTCATTTTTAAGGGTCAGAATAGTTAAAAATATATTGCCTAAAGATATCTGTACATTTTTTAAGTATAGTAGATACGCTTTGTGCAACAATTAGTTTGAGTGACATACACTGTTTCCTAATGGCAGTGGGCTGTTTGTACTCAGCCAGCCTAAAAGAAAAGTGTTGGGCAATGGTGAAGATTCTGAGTTCTATGCCTGGCACAAGGGGAAAATGTTGCAGGGTGAAGGTGTTGATGAATGATGAAGCGACCATTAGGTTCCTACTTATGGCTCTTGCTCCCATTTCAAATGCTTGTGCCAGATCTAGCCGTAAAAAAAAGTCTCAGTGCGTTTTGGCCTTACTGTCTCCATGGAAACAGTGTGTATATGTCTATGCAGGGAGGTGCTAAAAAGACTTATCTGTAAGACTCGTTTCTCATCTCACATCATATGGAGCGTGTTGCATTTACTTTCTAACAATGTTGAGAAAATTGCAGGGTCAGACTGTATATAGAGACTGCAAAAGCTCTAGGATTATTGAAAATACATCTGTAGTAAAGCGTACCATTTTTAGGCTAGAAGAAGACAACAATTTTGGCAATGAAACCAAATCTAAAATAAAATAAGGAATCATACTTTGCATAAAGAATGTGAATGTGCAATATAAACAGTTAGGTTCCAGATGTAATTTTTTTTCCCCAAGAAAAAATGATTTGTAGCTTCTGGAGGAGATGCAAGCCAGTGTGATTTCCCTTGAATAATTGAAAAACTACACTAGCCATAATTCTGAAGACAGATCCACCAATCAGAGAAGTCGCTGTTACCATGGATATGGAATTCGGCATAAAAAAGCTCCATTGCAAGAGTCCACTTCTAAAACACTGCAGTGTAACTGAGTCTCCCTACACTCTAAAACAACATGTATTTGTATGTGTTTCAATATTTTGCAATAAACTTCAAATATATTGAATTTTATATAAATATATTGAAAAAAGCAAAGCATTTTTATATTATAGTGCTCTTTTTTTATTAATTATAAAGATAAAAATGAATTTGAAAAATACTTATTGAAAAAAAGTGTCTATTGACCAGTGTTATTTTAGTATAACTGATATATAATTATTGTTTTTGTTAATATTTTGAATCACATTTTATTTTTATATTTTCTGTTTTCATTTTCATTTTAAATTTTTTGTGTGGTTTTATCATTTTATTAGCCATACTAAGGAAAATACCTGACCCATAAGATTGTGAGGTATGCACAATCACAAACTGAATAACCCAGAGGATTCAAGTCTGGGGTCAAATCAATTCAATAGCAACATCATGAATGTGTGTGGAATAGTCCAGCCTGCCACAACAAAACAAAGGCACAAAAGATGCACGCTCGTTTCTGCTGAGTGGGTCCTGTTACCCGGGAACGAAGCCACTGTGTGTCCCATAGATAGAGAGACACATAATTTAGAACACATACCAAGAGGTAGAACTCTTGGTCTCCACAGCAGACCAGTAACTGATCAGATTTATGCCACAAATCTGAGCAGCCAACGTAAATCCTCAAAGCCCTGACTGGACACAAAAGATTTTTTTGCTCCGGCAAGTCAAACGGCAGAGGAGAAAAGGCTTGAAGGACGATCAGATGGAATGTATCCCGGCCTCAGGTGCAATATAACTTTAACCAGTCCAGGGACTAAATCTAGGCAGGACGGGGCAACTGATAAGGCCTGCAATTCTCCTACCCTTTTAAACGATGTTAACGATAGTAACAGGGCAACCTTGAGAGTCAGAATCTTTTCTGAGGCCGACTCTATAGCCCAGGATACACTGCACGATTTTTGGCTGTCCCAGATGAAAGATTGCCATCGTAAAACAATCATGGCAATTTCTGTGATTGTGGCTCTTAATCGGTGGTCCTATGTCGTACAGTGAGAGAGGTTCAAAGACAGCCGTTTTCCCGGTCTTGCGACCAAAGATAGCCTACGATCATTTTCTGAGAGTGTCAGAAATTCAGCATGATCAACGCACAGTGTGTTTGCTGCTATGACCTACGTCTACTGACCAGCCAATAAAAATGCGACATGAAATCAACACGACATGGCGCTAAAACTTAAAACTCCTTACCTCAAGCTCTTTTCCCTTCTTCTTTCGCCGCTTCCTTTTTATTTTCAGCACACATAAAAACTACAGCTGCCAAAGTGTGTTTCAACATGGTGTTTTGTTTACCACTAGCGCATACTGAAGACGTTTTATTCTCCTATAGAAACTTGCATCGTAGCCTACAAGTCAATAGGTGTCATCAACGTACAGTCTACATGCATGTCGTACCCAAGTTTAATAGATCCATGTCGCACAGTGTGATTTGTAATGATCTTATAGGATTGCTAAAATCGTGCATCCCGAGCTTAAGGGCTCAAAGGGGGCCTCTGGTAAGCATTGAGGGAACTTGCAGCCTCAGCCGTCTGGCACCACAAAGGAAACGAGATTTAAGGGGATGCCTTCCAACAAAGGCTACATCCATGTGGTCATGGCAAGCAGAAAGAGCATCCACATACATCTTAAATGTAGAAAGGGATAACCCTGTTGAGAGGCGCTCCTGCAAGAACTCCAGCACTGAACCAACTGGGCAGTGGACTGGCTCTGTAAGGTGCTGCACACCATGACTCAAAGAGACGCCACTTCAGGGCATAAAGCTTACTAGTGGAGGGAGCTCTAGCATTTAGGATGGTCTCAACAACATCAGTTTAGAGATTGGAATTTATGAGCTGGTACTCCTCAGGGGCCAAACCCACAGCTTCCACACTTCGGGCCTGGGGTGAAATATTCCTCCTGGTCGGAATCTCCCAAGGAGAGGCCACGTCTGCACCAAGGCATCCAGCCCTAACAGAGCTGGAGGTGTGGGGACGAACCAGAGGGGACAGCAGGTTGACTCCTCTGAGGACTCCGCTCTGTCGAACCTCTGCCAAATTAACTCTACCACCTCGAGATGGAGTATCCATTCTCTGGGCCCCAGCCCCTGCCTCAACACAATGTCTGCTACCACGTACAAAAACCCTGGAATGTAGATTGCCCTCAGGGAGAGCAGAGCAGGATCTGCTGCACCAATCTATACACCAACTTAAATGCAGTCAACCCTGTTAAATTTATGTAAGAGCCTACTGACGTGTTGTCTATCCATACCAACATGTGGTAGCCCCTCAGGTCTGGGAAAAAGTAAATGAGAGCCAGAAATACAGCCTTCATCCCCAGGCAATTTATGTGCCAAACGAGATGTCTGCCTTCCCAAACCCCTTGGGCTGGGTGACCATCCAGAATGGCACCTCAGCTTGTAAGGGAGACACAGTAGTCATTATCTTGAGATGACAACATGCCCCCAGTGTGGGACCCCAGGTGAGGAACCAGCAAAGCCCTCTGTGTGTTACCCTTATCTTCTTCAGGGGGTTGCACAATGGGTGGATTCCCTTGCTTTTTAGTCAGAACTGAAATGGCCTCATGTACAGCAGCCCAAAAGGTATCATGTTGGTGGCGGCTACCATAAGAGACAACAGTCTTTGGTATTGTTGGACAGAAATTTCTTAAAGGAAGGGGAACATGTTCTATGCCCCCCTTTGCTAAAAGAGAGTGCAACTCAATAATAATCTCAATAATGGAACCTGCTCTTGCTTCACCATAGTGGGAGCACACCATTGAACTGAGAAGGATGAAAGTCTGACTAAATTCTGTAACCTTTTTATATTGTTCTTAGAACCCACTGAAAAAACATTCATCAGAAGTTCCCATGCTGCCAAATGTCGTGAGAGAGGAATCAGTCTCTTGATTTCTATTTGTAATGGGGTTTATTTGTTCGGGCCCTGAAACAGCATGCTGGCATGATTTGTGGGATATCGTTAACTTCTAGAGCCTCTTATTACATTATCAACACAAGGAAGACACAAGTGTAATAAAAGGGGTTTTATTAATTAAAGGATTGACAAGAGTAGCTAACAACTACTAAATGAATAGCATGAGTGTATAAAGTGCATAAAATTGATAAATCCAAGTGATTTGGACGTTACTATGGCAGTTACATGTTATCTTATGGAAAGATAAATTGTGTTTTCTCTGGGCTAAAAAGGTGGAGAATCTTTTTCTGAATTTAGCAAATAAACTGAATGATTGTTTGTTATTAGCTGATATCAGATATACAAATCTAATGCAAATTAGATAATCATATACTGACAATACACAGTAATGCCAAGGTCTCTAGAAAATTAGGTTTGGTCAAGTGATATTTATGTTCTGCCTGGACACGAGTCAGGAGACGGCGACTTCTTCCACTGGTTGTACTGTTGCAGTGAGAAGAAAGAAGCTGGATTCCGTTTAAACAACCTTGAGCACAAAGACTGGAAACACTGAAACATAAGGTTCTTGTCTGGAACACACAGAGGAAAGAAGCCTTGAAAGTGAATGTTCTGAAGTCTGTGCAGAAGATACAGATTATCTGGAACATACAGAATGAGGATCTCTGAAGACAATGTTCTGAAGTTGGTGCATAAAGTCCTGAAAATTGGAGGGCACATGCTTGGTTGTTGTTGCTGTTTCTATTTCCATACTCCCCAAAATTCCCTTCTTCCAGAACTCCCTACCTGGGCATAGCAAATTAAGCTTCTCTTGATCTACCGACATGAAAAGAGGAGGATGAAAGGCCTGCAAGATGGTTGAATGTGCTATGTTTGTTGGAACCTTACACATTTAGCTGGTCTGGGGTGCAAAATTACTTTGACTCTACCCGGAGCAGATCGAGGCAACTGACAGGACCTGCAAGTCTCCTACCCACTTAAGGGAAGTAATAGCCAGCAGAAAAGTCATCATTAGAGTGAGGAACTTCTCTGAAAGTCCTCTGAAAGGGCTCGAAGCCAGGGATAACCCTTCTAGAACCATGGCCAGATCCCAGGCCGGAACTCTTACATGAACTGCAAACCTCTATCTCAAAGTGCTACCAAGGAAACAAGTGATGTCTCCCCAAAGAACCATCGCCTAATGGTGTGTGGAGGGCAGCAATGGTTGTCACATAGTCCTTAAGCATGGAAGGGGAAAGACCGACATAAAAACAATCCTGGAAAAACTCCAGCACTGAAGCCACTGAGCATTTAACTGGGTCTAACTGGTGTTCTCTGCACCATAAAGTGAATACTCTCCACTTTAAGGTGTAAAGTTTCCTCATGGAGGGAGCTCTAGAGTTTAGGATGGTCTCATCAACCTCACTTTAAAGACCATAGATTAAGAGTTGATCTCCCCAAGGGCCAAACCCACAGTTTCCACATCTCCGGCCAGGGGGTGATAGATTGGGTGATAGAAGGTCCCTCCTGACGGGAATGTCCCAAGGAGAGCCATCCAGGAGATATTAGGTCCATAAACCACACTCGTGCCCACCAGAGGGGGCTACTAGCAGTAGATGGACCCTTGTCCCGGCGAACCTTCTCTAAAACTCCTGGAAGCAGAGCGGGGGAAAATGTGTACAGACGTAGCCTTGGCCATGTCTGCACCATGGCATCTAGCCCCAGCGGGAAAATACAACCATCATCTCCAGGCAATTTATGAGCCATGACAGATGATGAACTCTTCAGAGACTCTGAGTCAAGTGGCCATCTAGGACCAGCCTGTGAGGGAAGCGCCTGTCGTAAGTGTAACAAGAGCACAACTGTTTTCAACATTGATAATAACAATAAATGTTTATTAAGCAGCAAATCTATCTATCTATCTAAAAATAGGCTTAATTTTCATGTAATATAGCCTTGCTTTGCCTTGTAAAATTTATATATATATTTTTATTTTCATTTTGAGGTGAAATATGACCTGCACAAGTTTTGTGAGATTCACTTAAAATATTATGCAACACCACGCCTGAATAATCCAGATTTTTACCTGAGAGAAAATAAGATGTGACTCCTGCTGATACTAGAAACTGACAAGAGTAACAAATGAAATCCATCTCACCAGCTATCTTTACTCAGAGGGTCAGAGTCTTTTCCCATTCATTACAGTAGCAGGATTGGATTTTCCATCTACGTGTAAATCCACATGACCTCTCCAACGACTAAGAAAAAAAGTCAGGGTTGGTGTAGATGCCAGAAGTACTCAACAACACAGCAATGCGCTTCAGAGGTTGTAAGCATCACAACGCATGCCATCTCGATTGAGACATAGCACAGACATGTCCTATTACTGTGCAGACAGTGGTCTGCAAACTCCATATTGATAGATTGCTAGCGACGACTCATAGTGTCCTGTTTGATTTCACTCACCTGAAGATGGCCTTGGTGCTGTCACTTCCACATTTGAAGCCCTCTGCTCTGAAACAACAAAGACAAGCAAACAAAAAGAAATTATTGAGTGTTCAGTAAATTGAACAAACAAAACAAATCATGAATTAAGCTCATTCAGCTTTAAATAAACATACTTTTTAAATGCTTCGCCATGTTCTGTATTACTAGTATCCTTGTAATTGCATTTTGACTTGCTTTAAAACAAAGGATAATGCTGAAAAGACTGTGGCAGCCACAGATGTATCAGGGTATTGAACATGCATGGTTGATGCTTTAAATAACCAATTCATTTCCTCCTCTCTCTTGACTTTAATGATTAAAAAAAAAAAAACATTCTCATTGTAATTCGTTACAAAATCAGAATTTATATCTGTATTTAGAAGTCATCTGTCATGTATATATAATATTATTGATAAGATTTTTTGATTAAAAACTGTAATATTATGAAATATTACAATTTAAAATGACTGTTCTCTATTTTAATATATTTTAAAATATAATTTATTACTCTAGTCTTCAGTGTCACATCCTGACACAGTGTCACACATGACACAGTGTCATCCTTCAGAAATCATTCTATTTGGTGCTCAAGAATGATGCTCAGCTATGTTTGGTGCTCATGTTGGTTTGGTAACACCATGATCTACCGTTGAACTACAGGAACTCTTCATCACTTAGAGTCAGACATTGTTCTTAGATTTTCCTCATTCACTAATTCAGTTCCTAATTCACTTACTCTTCAACTGGTGGGGTTTTTATTTGCTCGCCACAGGCAGGTATTACTCAGATTCGCAAGTGTTTATCTTTAACTATATTTTTGTTCTGTGTTTGGTACGCAGTTAAAAAAAATACACCGCCACCTGTGCATAACCTCGCATTTCTACCTGAAGGCCACCCTGTCGTTACTCTTTCTCAGGTCAACCAGCTGCAGGATGTCGTCCCTGGAGCAGCTGAGCAACTGCCTGTGGTTAGGGCAGAGGTCCAGTGACGTCCCTCTGCCCTGAAGAGGCACTTCCTGTGTGCAGGTCGCTGCCCTACGGAACACAAACATGGACTCATCAACCAAATTTCATTTTACCAGCATATTTTAATGTAACATCATTAAAACAGGTAAACATAACAATTAAATACTTGTTTTATAAGTGCTCATAAGTTTACAAACCACTTGCAGAATATGCAACATGTCAATAATATTAACAAAATAAGAGGGATCATAAAAATGTCATGTTAATTTTTTTTTAGTACTGTCCTGAATACTGTACTTTTATTTATTTTAGGGTTGGGAAGCACATTAATTTCTGTGAATACTATTTGCTGTTTAATGTGTTAACTGTAATTTTTTTGTTTGTTTGTTTTTTTCCAATTCGTAAAGTAGCTTATGTCTGCAATTAAATTTTTTAATATTTTTAATGATTTGTAAGAGGCAGGCATTTTTTTATAGGGGTGGAAAACAGCGCAATCATTTCTGTGAATACTATTTGCTGTTTAACACATTAAAAAAGCAATTGACGCAGCATCCGTTTGTTTTTTCAATTCATAAAGTAGTTAATTTCGTTTCACTTATATTAAAAGTTGTTATGATACTTTTAATGTTCTGTAATTATTAATTAGTGAAAATAAAAACATAATCTGATCATTTGTAGGCCTGGCTTTCAACTATACTGTAATATAATATATAATTTATATATATGTATATATATATATATATATATATAATTATAATTACTCATTTTATCTCCAAAAAAAGTTAATTAATTACAGAAATTTGTTACAGATCCTTGTAAAGACGTGTTTAAAACAACCTACTTTTCATGCTTTTGTTATACTAATAGTTCTAATAGCTAATATTCAAAATATTTAAAAGGAATCAACACAAAAACATGGGATTTGTGTCTTTTAAAAGCTTTTAAAAATGTAATGGGACACCACAGTGTTCCCTGTTTGGGAAAAGTGCCACTAGTTGTCATTATTGCCATCTGGCCTCATATTATTTGCGTATCGCGTATTAGGCAGATCAAGCAGCATGATGCTGAAGGCGCATTTGAAAGTCTGAAATCTGTCAACTGCGGCTCTCCATTGAGTTTTAGCAGACTGATGTCATGAAAGTTTGTCTCATTACACTATGAGTGATGGGCTTAATAAGACAAGAAAGGCGACTGCAGATGTGCAGCCCGAGGTCATAGTCTGCGCTTTCCTTTTATATTCTAACAAGTTATCATCTGGGCAAGGACAAGGAGAAAGATTTGGAATCTCAAGGCATTTAACATATAAGATGTCTGGGGTGTCACTCTGTAAACCAGAGGAGCCTCATCTGACAATGATTTGAATTCCAATCACAGAGACAGGCTTGAGTGTTTATTGCCTCTTAAAGAGGCATGCGATTTTGTAAAGCCCACATATGTGCATGCATTTTACACAAGAGATGTTTAGTGATCATGTCTGTCATTTAATTGCCACTTGAAAGTAACTCTTCTCTCCAAAAGAATAAAAAAGGGTCAAAGCATTGCATGGTGAAAAACGCAAATGTCATAATATAGCACAAATCCCATTACAACAAGATGAGAGGAGAGACAATTATGTGGGCTGACGGTTGCTAGGAGACAAGCGAGCCGTCATCTCCTTGGCAGCTGAAAGCTGTGGTTGCTGGGAGTGAATGAGAGATGTCAAGGACTGAGACATGGTGTAAATAATGGCTCTTCTACCTCTGTGGCGTCATCTATATTGTAAGTTTCGTGCTTTAAGTTTCATGAATTACGCTCGCCGTGAGGCTTTATGAGAGCAGAACTTTGCTGGACTAACATCCTTGGTGCTATTATTTTACATCTCTTATCCAATCAGAGAAATCGAAATCCACTGAGACGCTGAATAACAAGGGTTACACAACAAATGCGCTGTATTATTACAGGGTCGCTTCGACGCTACAAGGTGGTTTTCAAAGCAGCCTTATTCAAGAAAACCCGACCAGCTCCAGTGTGACATAAGATTTATGCAACAACATTAATATTTAGTAGCGAATGATGTATGCTGTTGTTACGGCATCACTGTAATGAATTAAAGACACATGTTCGCTGTTCTTGTTTAAGGCAAGACACAAAAGGTAAAGAGGGTCATGTTGTAACTAATAGATATCACCTTACCCAGTTGAATAATCACAGTACATTAAGGCTGTTTTGTATTACACATTTTCTGAAATGTTATGTTTAAATATGCAAATGAGCTAAAGCCAGGTTCAAAATTCTAGTTTCATTTTATTGACATTTAGGACTTAAAGGTTTTTACAGAGGGATTATCTCATTTTATCACTTCATAAATTATGAAACAAATAATATGCTATATATAAATCAAAAACGAATGATATATGAAGAAATCCCTATGTAAAACCTTCAGAATATTGATATGAATAAAACTGGTGTATGTCTGGTATATGTAAAGTGCTACAAAAGTGGAGATTTTTGGCTTAGTGCAGGAAGAAAAAAACTTATTTTGAGAAAACGGCCTTTAAAGATATGTATTGAAATCGAAATATACAGATGCAAATTGATAAAGTGTAATAAAATAAATGTTTAAATATGTATTTTGGATCTTTTCTTTCCACTTGTCTGACTATGGAAGCAAAATAGCCCAAAATCTCAAAATCAGTGTATGAAAAACATTAGTTTGGCGTTACTTTTCCACACAGTCAATTACTCTTCCAAAACGGTAGCTCTATTCTTGCCTTGCATGGGTTTTTGTCATTCAAAGTAACAATTGTTGTTGTGGACAAGTTTGTCTCCTGTCATGTTTTGCATGTAATGTCTATGTTATGACTAGACGTCACGTCACTTTCAGAGTAGACCACTAATTATAAAGAGCAATGTGGTTTTGTCATGTTGAGTCACATAGCGCCGCTCGATTGCAGTGTTGATGTCACACTATTATGGCTTTATGAGAAAGGGAGAGTGTATTTGTCAGCAAATAAGTTAAATAAACAATGGGTCTCATTCACTAAGCATGTGTACGCACAAATTTGTAAATTAAATCTGTGTTCAAACGTTTTTACGAACAAATCATGATTTACCAAAAACCAATATTTATTCTAAATTTACAAAAAAAAATGTAGGAACAACTGAAACCACACGTATGCAAAAAGATATTTCTCTGTGCGGCTTTATAATCATGTTAAGAAGTTGTAACATTAGGAGTGAGCAGGGAAATGTCAGGATCTAAGTGCAAAGAAGTATGTTTAATAAACAAACTGAAGCAGGACCAAAACAAGAAAAACACAAGGAACACAGAACACGGAACACGGAACACGGAACACGGAACACGGAACACGGAACACAAAACACAAAACACAAAACACAAAACACAAAACACAAAACACAGGAACATCCAAACCCATGAAGCTCCAAACATCAGCTGACAAAGCACAAGATAAACACAAGGGCTATATATACACAGAAGGTAACAAGCTTAACAAGATAAGGAGTTAACAAGACACACCTGGGGAGACTAATCAAGGGGGAACCAATGAACAAATGGACTACAAACAGAATACAAAGCATGGCACAAGAAACAGGAAACACTTCAACATAAAAGTCCAGGAATCCACACATGGAATATGTAACAGAAGTAATATTTCATCTTAACACAATTATATTATATTATATTATATTATAATACAGTTTGATTTCATCTTAAATATATTTTATCATGTACAGTGAAACAGTAAGCTTAAGCTGTGAGGTTTCTCTGAATAATGCAGATTTACGTGTGTACAAATGGCTAATGAGAGGTCTGTAATTTGGGTCTGTATAAAAGATGTTTATTGTGTTTGAACTGGTTTTGGGAATGACTTGGCATTGCTGGAGGATCTGGCGAGTGCGCGTCTGCAGAGAGCAATGAAAGGCTGCAAAGGAAAGGTTGTGCAGAAAGTCTTTATATGGAGATGGTTTGGGCGTGTTTTATGCAAATGACTGACCCAGTGCACGCGGCTGGTCATTTCACTTACAAATAAGTCAGATAAATAAATAGTATGCGTATTTGGCGTGCTGTCCGAGGAGAGGGCTCCGAGCTCGGTATTTGGCCCGAACCCAGAGTACTCCCCCCGTATTCTGGTTTACGAAGATAACTAGGCGAGTGTGAGATTTGGTTAGGAAGATAACCAGGCGAGTGTGAGATTTGGTTAGGAAGATAACCGGGCGAGTGTGAGATTTGGTTAGGAAGATAACCGGGCGAGTGTGAGGAGACGCTGGGATGCTGAAAAACTGTTGAGGAACATGGGTGAGTCGACTGCGTATTTATAATATCCTCCACTTATGCTGATTGGGTAGACATGTTGATTACTGACTGCTGACAGGCTGGTTGGAATGACGTGATGATTGAAAGGATCATTTGAAAGCGCTCCTCCCGAATTTTGTTAATAAAACATAATTTAGAATACTCCAAATTCACTAACATTAGAACGAGATTAAGAACAATTTCATGTGTGTATGTTGTTCCTTAGCACAATATGACAAGTTTCTAGTGAGCAAGTACTTGGTCTGTTCACACTAAAAGCAAAAGTTCTGCACGACACAATCACAGTCATTCGGAAAATACCTAATTTTTACAGCTATGTGGAGAGGGATTTTGGATCAATGAGATTTCAATATGAACTAACAAGCAGGGTGCAACTGAAAAGGTGATTGTGGCTGGTTAAGATATGGTGCAGCTTTCTTTATTAAAACAAAATTATTATTCAAAAAAGTACACTGAACTTAAGGGCAATTACTTTCAATTAATACATTTCAAACTTTGGTTCATGCTAACGTGTCACGAAACAGTCTTGTAAACATTAAGAAGATTAAGGAGAATAGGAATAATGGTATTTAATGATAAAACTCAGGAGATCAGACAGGAAACTCACACTAACACAACTTAACTTTGACGAGAATGGACAGAGGATGAGGAAGAACATAGGGTATAAATACATGGAGCAAACAAGGGGAACTAATGAGTAAATTAACAAGGCACAGGTGAATGAAATGACTAAATAGCAAAAGAGAGAAACTAGATCACAGGGAAACACAAGAAACAGCATACATTTTACAGTACGCCCTCTCTTGAAAAGGCACGTCCTCACACTGTAAATAGTCCAACTAAGGAGGGAGGGAGAGGGCTTTGGAGAAGGGCGTGGAAAAAACAAACAGCAAAAATAGTGCAGGGCACTGAAAACAGTCCATTGGGGAGTGGAGGGTGGGAGGAGCCAGAGGAAAGCCAGGAAGAGGAGGAGTCTGGTGGAAATCCAGAGTCCAGCCAGGATGCCCCACGGCGGAGTCGAGGGAGGGAGCTATGGTGTAAATCTCCTTGAGGAGGTCATGGGGATGACCGATGGAGATGGAGCCAGTGGAGCCCAGAGCGCAGACGGAGAGCCGATGGTCAGGCACGACACCGAAGGCTTTGGTGGCTGTGACGGAGCTGTGGCGACGATCCCCCGAGGTGGAACCAGGGTACCAGAGGTCTGAGGTGGAGCCGGAGAGACTGAGGGCTGAGGCAGAGCCAGAGGAGAGGCGGCGCCAGACGGAGCCGTAGGGGTGGAGCAGATGGCTTGCAAGTCCGTGGCGAAGCCCGACTGAGGTTGAGCCGTAAGGCCGATGGTCCCAGGTGAAGCCAAGGGAGGGAGGAACCAGGGTGGAGGAGTCTGGAGGCCGGCCGAGGTGGAGTGACTGGATCAGTGGCTGGATGCGGAGCCAGGGGATCTGAGCATCCAGACAGTGCTATAAAACAGCTGGCCCAAGGTGTATCCACACCACAGAGGGCTGGAGGAGGAAGAACCGAGGGGCTGACGGGAGACAAAGGAACTGGCAGGGATCTGAAGAGGAAGTGGGAGAGGGAGGCTGGGAAGGCATTCTGGAAGCAAAGGAGAATTATAGCTTGGCGAAACCAATGTAGACATAGGAGAACTTTTGCTGGACGGAACTGGCAGAAACACAGGAGAAATTTTGCTGGATGGAACCAGCGAAGACTCAGGAGAACTATAGCTGGGTGGGATCAGCAGGGGCAGGGGAGCATCCTCTTCAAAATAGTCCTTATTAAACCAACAAAATTAATAGTCCAGCACTAGCTCACCCTCTGTGGTGGGAGTGTGAGCGGGGCTCCATTCCCTCAAACGTGTTGCCAGCTCACACACCTGGTCAGACGATCATCGAGGCCCTGGCTCTGAGGCGATGTGAAGCTCAGTCCTTCTCATTGGTGACGGCTCGTTCCTCACAGCAGGCTGAATTCTTCCATCTGCAGTGGGCTCTGGCTCGTTGTCCATGCAGCTGGGTGATGGTAGGATGGGCTCTAGATTAGGAGCGGGCTGATGATTTCCTCCTCAGTGAGGCCGATGGTCAGAGGCGAATCGCAGTTCACCAGTATCCACTCCACGTACTCGCCGAAATTCCTCCGAGGACCCACACCGGGCAGGCGTGCCTTCGTTTCTGCGCTGAGGCTTGTATGGTAAAAGACACTCAGCGCTTCATCCAGGAAGTTGGTAAGGCACACCCGATCTAGAAATCTGGTGGTGTGGGTCTCGAGAGATTGCTGCTCCTGCTCAAGGCATAACAACTGTACTGCCGGTAAGTCCATGTTCGGCATGGGTCCGTTCTTCTGTCACAAAACAGTTGTGTAAACAGCACAAAGATGAAACTAGAATAGGAATAATGGTATTTAACCCTCTGGAGTCTGAGGCTGATTTGGGGCCCTGGAGAAGTTTTGACATGCCCTGGCATTTGTGCTTTTTTCAGTTGTTCATGAACATATTAATGGAAAAGGTGTCATTACACTGTATTCAGCACGAACTAGGCTACCATAATATGTGAGCAACATGTATGTACATGTTTGTATTTTTGAAGGAATAACGTTTATGCGTGGTTATTGAAAAAAAACAAAAAACTTAAGTCACTGAAATAAGGCCAAAAAGCAAATATTATATATGTGTTCACAAGACTTCTGGGTATTGGAGGTTGTAGACTAGAATTTTTGCTTCAAAATGATGTAAAAATTATCGTGCCTACTTGTTCATATAAAACAATAGAGAGATTTAAATTTTCTAAGACACTTTTTGTCAAGAAACACAGTATGCGTGGAGGCGTGAATCTTCATGAATAATGCTGTGATTCACACCTGAAAAGACAAAAGATCCGCATAATGACCTGCATAATGACCCGCATAATGAGCCCTTTCAGTCAGGTAGACTATGTGAAAAAACCCTATGATAACAGGACCACATCAGCTATTGTATTAAAGTTAATATAATGTCAACTCTTGACAAAAAAAAACATGATTCTTGTGATCTCATGCATGCACGTATTCTTGCACATCATGTGAAGAAAATTTTGTATAGGTTAAATTACAGTACCAGTCAAAAGACGTCTGACATGTCTCTGTTTTCATACAGATTACATAAACAGAGAATTTTTGTTTTTGATTTGACTTACCCGATTTAAAACCTGGCATTTCAACGTTTCTTTAGACATAAGTCTCATTTTTGTGTCATTAGTATTCACTAAGTTGCAGTTCATTTTCTGAGAACTATCAGATTGGACTTCGTTCAGAGGGAGACGACAGATCACGCATCATGTTAGTTTTCTTTATTTTGCAAAAAGCACATTTTGTTTTTACTCTGAGTGTACACAAATAAAAGAAGACATTCTATAGTTTCAATTGATATATTACTTATGTCTCTATGACAAAAAATGACAAGCGCGTTATCCGACTCCAGAGTGTTAATGATAAAACTCGGGAGATCAGACAGCGGACTCACACTAACTCTACTTAACATTGATGAGAACGAACAGAGAATGAGGGAGAACACAGGGTATAAATACATGGAGCAAACAAGGGGAACTAATGAGTAAATTAACAAGGCACAGGTGAATGAAATGACTAATTAACAACACAGAGAAACTAGATCATGGGGAAACACATGACACCTCAAAATCAAAATATCATATATATATATATATATATACACACACACACACACACACACACTATATTGCCAAAAGTTTTGGGATGCCTGCCTTTACGTGCACATGAACTTTAATGACATCCCATTCTTAATCCGTAGGGTTTAATATGGACTTAGCCCACCCTTTGCAGCTATAACAGCCTCAACTCTTCTGGGAAGGCTTTCCACAAGGTTTAGGAGTGTGTTTATGGGAATTTTTGACCATTCTTCTAGAAGCGCATTTGTGAGGTCAGGCAGTGATGTTGGCGAGAAGGCCTGGCTCGCAGTCTCCGCTCTAATTCATCCCAAAGGTGTTCTATAGGGTTGAGGTCAGGACTCTGCAGGCCAGTCAAGTTCCTCCACACCAAACTCGCTCATCCATGTCTTTATGGACCTTGCTTTGTGCACTGATGAGCAGTCCTGTTGGAACAGGAAGGGGCCATCCCCAAACTGTTCCCACAAAGTTGGGAGCATGAAATTGTCCAAAATGTTTTGGTATGCTGAAGCACTAAGAGTTCCTTTCACTGGAACTAACCTCTGAAAAACAACCCCACACCATAATCCCCACTCCACCAAACTATAGACTTGGCAAAATGCAGTCAGGCAAGTACTGTTCTCCTGGCAACCGCCAAACCGAGACTCTTCCATCGGATTGCCAGACAGAGAAGCGTGATTCATCACTCCAGAGAACACATCTCCACTGCTCTAGAGTCCGCAATGTTCTTGAGCTAATCTGAAGGCCACACGAAGTTTGGAGGTCTGTAGCTACTGACTCTGCAGAAAGTTGGCGACTTCTGCGCACTGTGCGCCTCAGCATGCGCTGACCCCGCTCTGTGATTTTACCTGGCCTACCACTTCGTGGATGAGTTGCTGTTGTTCCCAATTGCTTCCACTTTTTATGATACCACTAACAGGTGACCGTGGAATATTTAGTAGAGAGGAAATTTCACGAATGGACTTATTGCACAGGTGGCAACTTATCACGGTACCAGGCTTGAATTCACTGAGCTCCTGAGAGCGACCCATTCTTTCACAGAATGAGCTTGATTTTATACACCTGTGGCCATGGAAGTGATTGGAACACCTGAATTCAATGATTTGGAGGGGTGTCCCAATACTTTTGGCAATATAGTGTGTGTGTGTATATATATATATATTGCGGTTTCAATAGATTTTTGCATTACAAAAATGAATTTTTGCATTATGGTATGAAACATTAAACATCAAAAAATCTTAATGGTCCAACATACAGGTTTCATTTTCCTTAAACAAAATACAGTTTCTAAAAATATTGAGCTGATATATTAACTGAACATGTTTTTGGCAGGTTTGGGAGATTCACAACAGTGAATGGATAGTTCACCCAAAGATCACAGCATTGAATGGATAGTCCACCCAAAAAAACAAAATTATATCATAATGCTAATATTTGGAACTTTTTTAAATTATAAACTATTTCCATCTAATTGTCGAACACATCCACCAGAAGGTTTACGACTTTTCACTTGATGTAACTCAAGTGTTGTGAAGCTAACCTGATAAGTGACAGCCTTCTGCACTTCCGCATCACATCTTGCGCAAGCCTCATAATGTGCTTACATTTACACCAAGTGTAAACTCGACCATCTTGTGAACATGCATATGACAGTTGGCCGAAAGTAATGGTTTATAGTCAAAAAAGTTTAAAACATTAGTACCTATTGTTTGGCTTTAGAAAGCATTGATTCATCCACTAGGGTCGTTTGCATGACTGTCTTAATGGCTGTATATGCTTTTAGGAGCATGAACATTTGGGAACCCATTCAGAAATATTATACAACCTGGTCTCATGGAAAGACGTGCCTGTGGGAATGTTTTCACGAGTCGCAAAAATACGTACCAATACGTACATATCACTGCAGTTTCCAACAGAAATGAACACTAGAGGCAGTAAAATAGCAAGCGCTTTTAATCGTTTTTATACACAGTTACGATCAGATAAAGTCAGATTATGGATTAATAAAGACTTGTTTTCACGTCTCCTTGCACAATATTATGTAATGACTTCAAAATGCTTTTTACCAAAGTGCACGATTTGTGAACGACTATATTTTGGACTTTGCATCACTTAACCAGCTCCATATGTTTCGCTTTTCTGACAAAACAAGCTTGCTCAGTAGCTCAGCTGATACAGAGTTGTACTTAGGACGAGGGAAGCCTTGGGTACGAATCTGGGGAAAAACGAGTCACGGTAAAAGAGTTCAAAGATAAGAGATCATAACAAGCTAAAACGGCACAATTATGGATGGTTTTTATGTCACATTTGCTTTTGTTAACACTATCAGGTAGGTTTAGGTGTAGTGGTGGTGGTACGTTATTTTAAAACGCAATGGAGCATTACACTTTTAGTGCCACTCACCAGACAAATTTCAAATCAGAACTGCGGTGATTCGTATAAAAACCAACGTCATAAAAACGTACCATATTCACGTTTATCTGTTCCGGCAAAAAAAAAAAAAAAAAAAAATGAACACGCTTTTAGCGCCACTCAGTGGACACTTCACATTGAAACTGCAGCGATAACGTTCCCACAGGTATGTTTTTCTAATGAGACCAGGTTGGTATTATATGGACTCACAGAGCCGCATTATTTTTCTAAAAATCTTCTTTTGTGGTTATCTGAAGAAAGAATGTCATATACATGGTGACGAGTAAATGATGAGAGAATTTTTCATGTTTAAATCATAAATCATGTTTATGACTGAACCAAAAACATCAAAGCATTTAGCCTAAAGAGAAAATCACATCTGGAAAATGAATTCTATGCAGATCAGCACAAATGCCTTTGAGCGTCAACTGTCAACACGTGTGGAAGACGTTCTGTCTGTACAACTGGGTCCGTGGAGAATCCAATCTCACACATTACCACCAAAGCGTTAACAAGCCGTCTCTCGCCAGTGATGACACCACACACACCTGAGGCGACACTCTTTTAGGTCATCACACTAGCCAGACATGTGGTGATGGACGGCAGGCAGTGCAGTTCGAACACTGCCAGCTGGGTTCATTATTCAAGTTTAATTGCGCCAACTACTCTTGAGTCAGACCTGGAAGCCTAGATGGTTGCTGTGAAAAGCACTATAGTGATCAACACATTTATGATGTGAAATTTGCACAGTTTTACATTGCTTCAAAGCCATCAAACCACCGCTTGTTTAACAAATCCACCAACAACGATAAATTTCAAGGATATTAATCTTGGACAAGAAAAAATGTTAACAGCTGGTCTGTGTACACAAGCAGACTCAGGCCCACTTTATACATGGCATCAATATCCGTCTCAGGTGATCTGATAACAAGTGCTTATAACAGAATAATAACAAGTGATAACAGTGTTTACACCACAGATGCTATGTCGTCACATGCTTTACCTCCAAATGTAGTTTGAGTGATCTAAACACATGTATTAAGATGGATCTAATACCAAATGTACTATAAAGCGGGTTGTAAGTAAATTAGAAATTCTAGAGAACATTTGTTTATTCTGCTTTGCGCTCAAGGTTACATCCATTTTCTATGGAAGCTTCCATTATGGAATAAAAGTATAAAAAGGTCATTATGCATTTTTCTCACAATTTTTACTTTTTTTTTCTTGAAATTCTGAGTTTATATCTCACAATTCTGACTTTTTTTTTCCAGGATTGTGAGTTTATAACTTACAAATGAAAGTTTACATTTCGCAATTCAGACTTTTTTCCCTGAATTCTAAGTTTCTGAGTTGCGAGATGTATTCGGTCACGTCAAAAAATGTCAAAATTGTGAAATGCAAACTAGAAATTCTGATAAAATGACATTATTGTGAGATATTAACTAGCAATTGGCAGAAAAAAAGTCAGAATTGTGAGATATAAACTTGCAACTTGTGGCTTCCATAAATTTCAGATTCAACAGATCTGCACGTTTGTGAACTGAACATATGGGTCAGATAATCTCTTCCCGTCTAAGAGAGTGGTTCTTAAGCCTCAATCAGACAACCAAAAACACTTTTGCCTATCCGACAAATTCATTTAAAACCATTAAAACCATTGTTTTTGATCGTGGTTTTAAAGTATTCTTACACCAGGTATTACAACAAGAAAACATCTCAGGTTACGACTGCAATCATAGTTCCCTATTCATTTGAAAAGCTTTTCCTTTTCATTTGAAAGCCACGTTTCTAGCATCTGTAAAACCGCATTCTTTCTTCTTATAAATATATCTAAATTACAACATATGCTCTCAATGACAAATTCAGAACAGTTAGTTCATGTGTTCATGACCTCAAGGCTAGATTATTGTAATGCTCTACTGGGTGGTTGCCCTGCACGCCTAATAAACAAACTAGCTAGGGTTCTTTCTAGAACAAGGAAGTATGACCATATTAGCCCAGTTCTGTCAACACTGCATTGGCTCCCTATTAAACATCGTATAAATTTTAAAATCTTGCTAATTACTTACAAAGCACTAAATGGTTTAGCTCCCCAGTACTTGAGCAAGCTCTTAACACATTATAGTCCTTCACGTCTATTTTGATCTCAAAATTTTGGCCAGTTGATAATACCTAGAATATCAAAATCAACCACAGGCAGTAGATCCTTTTCCTATTTTGCAGCTAAACTTTGGAACAGTCTTCCTTGCATTGTTCGGGAAGCAGACACATTTAGCTAGACTAAAAACACATCTCTTTAACCTGGCATACACATAACACATTATCTACTTCTATAATTCAAATCATGTAAATTGTTAGGCTGCATAAATTAGGTCACCCAGAACTGGGAACACTTCCCATAACACCTGATGTACTCGCTACATCATAAGAAGAATGGCATCTACGCTAACATTAGTCTCTCTCTGTTTATCCGAGGTTTACCAGAGTCTGCCGGATCCAGGCCGTTTCCTGATGAGATGAAGGACCTGCGCCTAGACACGATGACAACGCAGCCCTGAAGTGTCAACTAAACTATCACCTGAGAAGGCCTCCTTCACTTTCCTTTCCCTATGTATTGATAAAATGTTATCAAAATGATTCCAGTTCACATGGATCCACGAAAACGACGAATAATTCTGTATTATGCAGACCAGACAAGTAATTTGGCATGTCACTTTGTAAAGAAAGACTGCGCACATACACATTCAAAAGTGCATACATATAGACTAAACACGTAAATGAACGGCAAAAATGCATTCAAAGTTAAAAAAGGTGTCATTTAAGCAGTCCCTAAGTTAATAAATTAAATGATTTTTTTGATGATTTCTAAATTAATGATTTTTACAGTGGAAGTGATTCAATCAAAAACTTACTTTAGCTCGATAATGATTTTTCCTAGAGCTGCTGTAAAGCCAAAACAATCTCTGTCCATTAATTTTCCCATTATCACTGTGAAGCTGCTTTGAAACAATCTGTATTGTAAAAAGCGCTATAAAAATTTGGGAATGCCTCTGTGTGATTGCATCTTAAGCACTTGTGTCAACTAGCCCAATGGCAAGACGGAACGTCACAGGCGGGTGACATCACGACCAGGAAAGCATAAAGGCACACCTGGAATGACCGGTGTTAGCTTCAATTAGCCGAAGCATGTCGATCACATGGATGAAGGAAGTATGGCAGGGCGACGCAGTGTCTCGTTTCCTTCTCAGAACTTGTGCCAACTAGTCCAATGGCGAGACGGAACATCACGGGCGGGTGACGTCACGACCAGGAAAGCATAAAAGCACATCCGGAATGACCAGCATTAGCTTCAATTAGCCGAAGCATGTCGATCACATGGATGAAGGAAGTATGGCAGGGCGACGTAGTGTCTCGTCCCTTCTCAGGGAACTATGATTACAGTCGTAACCTGAGACGTTCCCTTTTGAGGGAACTCGCGCTGCGTCGGTGATGCTTTGAGAACGATAATACCTAAACGCCATGCTTACAAGTGCCTGTTGGTGTGAATACTGAGAGAACAACTAAGACATGAGCACCTGTAACCCTGGAGCAGCATCCAGGTTGTAAAACCTTACGAAAGTGAGCGGAGGGGACCAGCCTGCTGCAAACCACATCCTGTAGGGGATACCACCTTATATAATAAGGCTTTCTAAGCTGCCATACTCCTGTCCTGGCCTAAAAGCACCACAGAGGAAACGTGTCACCAACGGGTTTCTCCCCAGGGATACACCACCCAAAAGGATATGGTAGGCAGCTAAGGCCACCACATACACCTTCAGTGAGGAAGGGGATAACCCTGAGGAAATACAAACCTGCAGTAACTCCAGCACTGTACCAATGGGGCAGTTACCTGGGTTCCACAGTTGAGATCCACAACATGAAGTGAAACACTTTAATGCATAACGTTTCCTCGTTGAGGGAGCTCTGGAGTGAAGTATGATCTTCACAACCTCGATTATGAGACCAAAGTCTATGAGTTGGGCCCCCATAGAAGCCAAACCCACAGGGTATCTCTGGGTGGGGGTAAAAGGTCACGCCTCCCACTTGAGACAGATGGACCTCCTGACTGGAATCTCCAAGGGAGAGTCATCGAGGAGGGACACCAGGTCTGAGAACCATAGTCGGCTCGGCCAGTAAGGCGCTACTGGTAGTACACTTATTTCGTATTGGCAGACCTTCTCCAGAACTCCTGAGAGCAGAGCAATTATGGAAAAAAGCATTCAGACGTAGCCTTGGCCATGTCTGTACCATAACACCCAGGCCCAAGGGAGCTGGGTGTGTGAGGGAGAACCAAAGTGGACACTGTGTCGTATCCTGAGATGCGGACAGATCCACTTCTGCTTAGCCGAAAAACCTCCCTGTGGCAAGAGGGCGTGGTTCAGCGAGGTCTGTGACTGGAGAGTCAGTAGACAAGCGGTGAGTAAGCGGGTCAAGTACTAATGACAAACACCTGTGTCTTGTTTCAGTAATTGGCGTGAAGAGACCATATAAGCCACCTGGGAAAGTCTACTGTCTACTGACTCTCTCTTTAGTCACAGACCTTGCTGAACCACGCCCCCCTTCCCACACTCCCATATACGCTTCACCACCTCGGGGTGAAGTTTCCATTTTCCATTTAAATTCTGGTACCCTGGAATGTATACTGCTCTCAGGGAGAGCTGTTTTCCTTGGGACCACTGGAGGATCTGGAGTGCCAGTTTGCATAGCAGACACTGACCCCCTGATGCTTTATATAAGAGACAACTGATGTGTTGTCAGAGTGAACAAGCACAAATCGGCCTCTCAGGTCTGGGAGGAAATACTTCAGCGCTGTGAAGACAGCCATCATTTCCAGGCAATTTATGTGCCATTAGAGATGATGACTCCTTCACAGACCCTGAGCTGAGCAGCATTCCATAACCGCTCCCCAGTGTGTGAGGGTGAGCATGAAGCAATGACAATGGGCTCCTAACACGGGACCTTGGGACAAGAACCAAGGCTTCCACCATATTATGAAGGTGCAAAGACCTTGATCATGCGGAGTGGGTTCCCCCTTGGGGAAAACCCCCTTGGTCTTGAGCCACCACTGCAAGGGTCTCATGTACAGCAGGCCAAAAGATTCACATTGGACTCAGCTGCCATCAGTCCCAACAGTCTCAGAAACTGTTTGACAGTGAGTGACTGGCCTAGCTTTATCTTGTTATCTTTTTATCAAATCGATACGAGCAGGAGACAGATATGGAAAGTGGGAGGAGTTGGATCCAGATCCAGGGGGTGGAGATGGGTAGGTTTAGATCCAGGGGGCGGAGACAGGTATGTTTAGAGATATGGAAAGTGGGAGGAGTTGGATCCATCTCAACAAGTGACAGGTGGGAGATGAGCATGCAAAGCATAGTATCTCGCAGTGCTCACAGAGCATGCTACTGGATTGGTAAAAATTCACCAAACAACAGTAAACTGCACCTTTTCACTGCTGTCTGTAATGAATGTGTTCAGATTTAAATACTGCCTTTGTGAAAAACAACATAAATGGTGAAACATCCATTGCTAACACATGGTGAGCCTACTTAAGTTTGTGTCATTACTATGACACCTAATGTGGCGTTTGCCATGATTTTTCCAAGTAAGAACCTTTTGTTGATCCTGGAACAACATTCCTGTCTAAAAACATAGTCCTAACCCAATCCTTACTCCTAAACCTAAACCTAACCATAACTTATCCTTTAAATCAGAGCGAAATGAATGGTGAATAAGAATGGCGTAGAAACCCCTAACCCCGGTTGTAAGCCTAAACATTTTGAACAAGTGTGAACAAAGCCTTAGACTGCAAAAGCCACAATGTGAACCACACTTTACACCCATAGTCAAAAGTCTGGATAAGTCAGCCTAAATAGATGTTAACATTTCATAAGCATGTATTAAGATCATTTTTTTATGTTGTCAGAAAGATGTCAGAAGTGTAGGCAATGGGTGGTGTTGTAATTGCCCTGTTCTTACCTGCTGTCCCAAAACCGTATTTTTCTGTCATAATGGCTACTGATGATAAGGTACTCGGAACACACAACATCACTACAGAAAGACAAAACCTCAATGGTTTGTATGCCTGTGAGAAGTACAGAGAGAGAGAAATATGAAATTACTGATCTGAGTTAATATGTTGAGCAATTTATTGCAGACAGATGCGAAAAAGTGCTTATTGCTAATGCATGAGAGATTTGTTGCAAATTTTTACATACACGCTGCTCGCTGGAGGTCCCATATCTTCACGGTCCTGTCCGCACTGCCCGTGACCACCTGCCTCTGACTGTATTTAAATTTGGCTGCTGTCACTTTACGAGAATGACCCGTCAATGTAACCTACAGCAACAGCAAACATACTTATTAATGAGAGGCTGAACAGAATCTCTCTAATCCTGTCAAGAACATGTCCATGGCCAAAACTAAAAGAAATAAATAAGAAATTATATTTTTTATTGCATTAACAAAATAAAGACTATTTTTAGTTATCAGTTTTTGCATTTATTTTCTATAAATTAATGACAATTTAATTACTGATTAATGTGACACTGAAGACTTAAGTAATGGGAATAAATTACAATTTAAATATTTAGATTTGTGGGTGAAATGTGACCCAGACATATGGCACACATATATTCGAAGAGATTCAGCCAAACATTTACTTTCTTTCTCTTTCTTTCTCTCTCTCTCTATCTCTCTCTCTCTCTCTCTCACACACACACACACACACACAAACATAGGGATGAAATATTCAATATATTTTACAGCATTTGTAGGCAATTTTGTCTTGTTAAAATAGTCTCTTCTGATATTCAGAATGACAAACTGGTTTTGAGGGGGAAAATGTAGTCTTTTTATCTGGATGCTAAAAAAATAGGAGCAATTTCATGAAGGATATGCTGTTTCTCTTTGCTCTATCAATACTCCAGATGTTGTGTTTATTAAAATTAGTGAAAATTAAAACATTAAATTAAAAAACATTATTATGGCCATATCTGTCCCAGTTCTTAATGCTTCGCTTTTTTATCTGCCCTCTTTATTGTCTCCGTTTCTGTCACGCTAGTAAATTTTCAGACACCGTTTTTATATGACATATGGGTCATTCCTTTTATGCAGTACCTTTTGAACTTTGTACCTTATAAAAAATATAATTCAAGTAAACATTTCTATAAAAGCGTAAATCAGAATCCCAGGCATTTTTTTTTTTTAATTCACCTCTATGTTCACTTAATTGTTATATTTCCTTAAAAGAACTAATACAATTTCCACCTTTAAAAATTGTGAGATTAATATTTTATACAATATGTTAAGACACATATGGGCCATAAAAAGTGTAAGAATGACCCATGCCTGGACTGTTTGCCTCAAAAATCATGTGAGAAGCTGCTTCCTCACCATAAAACTCTCCCACGCCTCACAGTCATGTAAAACACAATGGAATCTAAGCAGGCACAGCAATACACATCTTCAACATGCTTCATACTGGTCTGTCTCATCTGATGATGCTCTAGAGTAATTCAGAGAGACAGACTAACACACGGGAGGTTTGGGTGGGTGAGAGGTAAGCTCTGTTACCTTGGGAACGCTGTCCTCTAGCCTCCAAAATAGAGCTGACTTGTCATATGACGCAGCTAAAATCCGAGTGCCCTGATGGAAAAGCACAGTGACACATCCCACAATGCATTACAGCAGTAACCACAGCATAATCAACTCAACAGCCTTACAAGAACAGTATCCTTATATTGCTAATAAAGATCCTTCAGTGGCCGAGGGCTCTTGTAGTCATAACAGCTCATTGGTACATGCTAATTAACAATGACTCAGGGAAGTCATCTGGAATGCTCTACAGATCATCTAAAGCAGAGGTTTTCTCTTCAGAGTAGCTGATTGGTTCTCCCAAGATGGCAGCGCAGCCAATCGATCTATCTTTACTATATGCAACCTTATTTTTTCCCATCCCGACCTGGTCCCAGTCCCTCCTCCTCCCCAGCACCACCTGTTTAGATCTGTTACAGGATTCTCCTCACTTTACGCCAGCAGAAGCGTAGCAGATCTAGCCCACCAATAAGTAAAATAATATCTATTTTGAGAGTTGTTTTGATTGAAATATGATTAACACAATATATTAAAAATTTATTAAAGGGGTGGTTCACTGTTTTTTTCTCTAGGCTTGATTGTGTTTATGGGGCACAGTTTAACATGTCTTAATGCTTCTTTTTTTTTTTTTTAAAAAACGCCGTTTTTTTTATATATTTTACCTTTATTCTACACCGCTGTTTCCCTTCTCCTAAAAACGCTCTATTGAGTTCCTGGTTCTATGAAGCCCCTCCCTCGGAAATACACAATGGACTGAGATTGGTTAGCTGGCCCTGTGTATTGTGATTCGCTGTCCGGAATACGTTGTCACGATTCACGTTGTCCGGAAACGCCACGCCCCTTACTATTGCGGGCAAATGTCGCATGTGCTTCAGTCAAAGTCCAGTCTTTGCTTCGGTGGAAATGTAAGTAATGGCATCAATATTGCCGTATCAATTTGAGCCCGAATCAGACCCAGATAGCAGTAATGATGAAGAGGGTCAAGCAGAACCTCTGCAAGCACGGCTTTTAATGGATGTTTATGAATGTTAAGTATTTTTGTTTGTATTTGTGTCAAAGTGTTTAGATATGCTGTCACTTGTAAATGTTACTGCTGCCCCATAGTGTTCTGATTAAAGCTTTACTGTAGCTAAATACATGACTGAGTAGTAGGATCTTTGTAAAGGTATTGTTTTATTTATAGCATGAACGAGCATGTGGGTAAACACAACATAAAAGCCGTAATGAAATGCTGTACACTGATAACAGAAACACCAACAAACACCAACAGAAGTTCACTGGTGTGATTACATAGAAGTTTGATGGTGTTTGTAGGCGTTTGTTGGAGAAGTATGAAATAGAATTTAGCTAACTGGCTAGCGAAGCCAAACCGCGTTATATAGTTTCCGCGTTGGAAACTATATAACTTTATAAAAAAATTCAATTCAAATTCAATGCGTATGTACAAACATTGGGTGGCGCGCTTATTCTGGTGACGAGATTTGCAAAGTGTACTTTGGGCTTTACATTGCTTACTTTCTGTGTACAATTTATTCAAACAAAATTATGTGTGTGTGTGTTTGTACCGTAGGGTCAAACTCAATGCTGGTGATGCCCTCGTTACTTCCATCTAACGTCCCTCTGTTCTGAAGAGTTCCTGTGAGGACAAAACGCAGCAGTATGTTACATCAAGCCTGGGAATATTCACTAAATCCTGTTGTGTGTCTATTGACTGCACAATAGAGCACATCACATGAGATCACAGTTTATCTACACACAGTGATGCTTGCCCATGCAAAATGTGCTGACATGATGGTGGGGTATTTTGGGTGTTTGCCAGGGCATTGCTCTGCTACAGTGTTTGCAGTGTGACATTCTGGTCTCCACAAAAAGTGATTTTCTTACTCAGCATTTGCCTTTTTGTTCCAATGCAAATATAGAAAAACAATACCTTAATTCAAAGGAAAAATTTCTTAACCCACTAGCAGATATTTTTCTTGTTTTAAGAATAATTCTCACTTAACTTCGATACATTTCTCAGAAAACAAGACTTCTTATCTTCTGCATTTTGCATCGCAAGTTAATGTATGTTTAGATATTAAAGTACTGCCATCTGCTGGTGGTCACAGGCAGTCACATGTACTGACAAAATCATTTTGTATCACTTGACGTGGCTCTTTATTATCTATCTGAACCCTGTCTATGTGGATAAAGCTGACAACGAAACAGAAAATGACTTTTTCAGATTAGTTTTGTGATGTACCTGCTTCAATATCCCACAGTTTGATGACTCTGTCAGTCCCTCCTGTAGCCAACAGGTTTGAACTGGTACTGAACCGCACAGCGTTGATTCCCAGCTCATGAGCATCCTGAAACCATAAAGCATACACTCATTTCTAATTCTTTACATGTATGTATTAGACAATGCATGTATGTATTATAGATTTACATGCATTAGAAATTTTTAATCCAAATCAACATTTAGATATACAAACATTTAGGTATAAATTTAATCAGTTCATGCACTGAATGTTATAATCCTTTAAACACCTCTAGCAAATACCCAAAACAGCCTAGCAACCAAGTGACCACCCAGAATACCCTATCCTGTCATGCAATCAAACCCATTACCTTGGAGTTGCAAGCACTATATTCTACTTTTTGAGCTACCAGAACACTTTTATGGCACTTATTATTATTACAATTTAAAATAACTGTTTTCTATGTTAATATATATTAAACTGTAATTTATTTCTGTGATCAAAGCTGAATTTTCAGCATCATTACTCCAGTCTTCAGTGTCACATGATCCTTCAGGAATCATTCTCATGTGCTGATTTGATGCTCAAGAAATATTTATTATAATTATCAATGTTGAAAATGGTTGTGTTGCTTAATATTTTTGTAGAAACTCTGATACACTACCATTCAAAAGTTAATAAATAAATTAATTAATAATAAAAATAATACTTTTATTCAGCAAGGATGCATTAAATTGCTTAAAAGTGACAGTAAAGACATTTATAATGTTACAAAAGATTTCTATTTCAAGATATTTTGCTGTTTTTGACCTTTCTATTCATGAAAGAATCCTGAAAAAAATTATCAAGGTGTCCACAAAAATTTTAAGTGGCAAAAACAGTGATAATAATAAGAACCATTATTAATAACTGAGCTGAAATAATAATTGATAATAATCGAGCATCAAATCAGCATATTCGAATGATTTCTGAAGGATCATCTGACACTGAAGACTGGAGTAATGATGCTGAAAATTCAGCTTTGATCACAGGAATAAATTAAAATTAATTAATTAATTAATAATATTAATAATTAATAATTTAAATAAAAAAATTTATATATATATATATATATATGTAGGTGTCAGTAGCTTTAGCTCTGCTTCTTATTAATGCTGCAGAAAAATGATTACAGTATTCATATAACATGATATTTTCATACAGTACACTAATGTGAAACTAAAGAAGGGGAAGAAACTTTAATAAGGTGTGAAAATTATAAAAACAAGCAATGTATTACTTTACACTCAAGGGGAAACGAAAGCTGCGTGCGATAAGCACTGCAATATTTTAACATCAAAAATACAGCAATATGAAGATTTTTCTTGAAACAAAAATTATGAAATGACCGGAAGTAGTATTTAAATCTTGACGTGACAGCATTTAAAAGATCAACAGGAAATGCAAATCAGTAATTGTGGCACATGTCCATTTAAGGAAGTGGCAACTCCTCTCCATACCACAAATAGGACCTGCTGTCAAATAGTTTCCTGCTGTCAGCTATTCAAATGAAAATGGGTGGCTGCACATGACAGAGCTGCAGTGTGCTACAGAAAGACACTGTTTCTCAGCGACACACAGACGCTTTGTTCCACAGCCACATCATCCACAGACCACCAGCCACCACCATAGTGGATGTGCTTGTAAAATATCATTAAGATATTATCCCTTTAAGAACCACAAGATAAATATTGTTGTCCATTTAGCCTATCACTCCATTTACTAGTCCATCTGCACAACTGTTTCCTCATCATTTTAACAAAGTTATATAGGTTTCTATAATATAACATCACAAAATATGATTTGTTGTTGATCGTGTTGTAAACAGTAACACGCACCAGTGTAAAAATTGCCTTGGTTGGGACTCTGGCAACCAGACAGACTCCTAATGGTATAAAGAGATCTTCTTCTGACCTGCACACTGATTTACCTCTAATCTTCCTCCTAGACACACAAACAACAGAACAACGATAAATAATACTTATGGGTAGTACATCTTATATATACAGTATAAACTGAGTTACAGTGTTGGGGGTAACGCATTACAAATAGCATGTGTTATGTAATCACCTTTTGTTTTGGAAGTAATGGGTAGTGAATTTGTTTTAAAGCATAAAGTGAAATCAAAGAACAAACTGGTGTGACACCATTTCGAACTAAATCAGGCCAAAAAATTTGCCTGTTTGATACATGCTCCGAACAACTGATTCGAAACAAAAGATTCATAAAGCTTCGAAGCTTCATGAAGCAGTGTTTTGAAATCGTCCATCACTAGATATTGTTGAATAAAGTCGTTATTTTGTTTTTTTGGCACACAAAAAGTATTCTCGTTGCTTCATAACATTAAGGTTGAATCACTGTACTCACATAAACTGTTTTAAATATGTTTTTAGTAGCTTTCTGGGCATCTGAAAGTGTTAAATATCTTGCTGGCTATGCAGGCCTCACTGAGCCATCGGATTTCATCAAAAATATCTTAATTTGTGTTCTGAAGATAAATGAAGGTCTTACGGGTGTGGAGGGACATGAGGGTGAGTAATTAATGACAGAATTTTCATTTTTGTGTGTGTGTGCTTTTTATGCTACGCATTATAAAAAGTTTTTCATGCTCAACTATGGAATATCCTTTTGGCAAAATTTTATGTATGTTTATTGTGTATTGTACTGATCTGAATTTCAATTGTTTCTGTTTATAATAAAGAATTACTGCTATATTTTACTTCTAGTTTTAGTATTTATCTATGTGTATTCTAAGTGTATTTGTTTCTGTGTCAGGGAGACACTTGTCTGCAACTTGCTTAGTTTATTATAGTAATTAAATTTTAATTTTAAAAGTAACATTCCCCAACTTATGCAACACAATAATACATCAGCGCTTTTAGAGCTTTTACTGAAAACTTACTCAAAGAGTCCTCTGATGGAGCTGATGATGCGGGGGGACGTAGCTGAAGCAGATCTGAGGAAAAATCACAAGTTGACACTGAGAAAAACCATCTGAACTATTTGAAGAACTCTGAGATGGAAGATCAAGAATCACCATAATAATTATGCATAAACGCCACTACTGTTACCTGAAAAGTGGCCCATGGGATCTCTCGACTCTCTCTGCAGTTTCACATTTGGGGGATGATGGTTTGGAGGGTGACACATTTCCAGACTCTCTGACAGGTGAAAGCAAAACCATTAATAAAATCCCTCAGAATAAAAAAACACAACTCATGATGATCCATATCTTGACTTTATAGTGTTGTTTATGCTGCCCTCATATGCTGATTAAAGGAATAGTCCATCTAAAACCTCATGTCATTCAAAACCGACATGACTTTCTTTTTTTTGTGAAACACAAATACATACATGATGCATTCTTTAAAATGTTATAAGGGTTTGGATCGACATGTGGTCAGATTTATGCTGTCGTGTCACTTTATACAGTTGTTACTTACTCGCTAATATCCACATTCTTACTGGCAGCCATCTGAAGCTCTTTGTGAAGGCTGGCCGCTCTGGCTCTAAGAAAGAAGAGGAAATGTGATCAAGAAGGATGTGGTGTTTATGGAATTGGCAAAATTTTCTCTTAAGATTTAGGAAAAAGGAACCTACAAATTAGCTGCCAGCAGAAAAGCACAGCAGTGGAGAGAATGCGCTCAGTGAACTTTGAAATATGGCCTTTGTTTAACGAAACACCAATTCATTAACTACATTAACCATCTTCTAAGCCATTGAATTTTAACAAATGTTTCTACTGTTGTATAACATGTCCCATTTCTCACTGACAGATGTTGCGTACAGTATAATGACCTCAAAAAGTATTTAAACATTTTTATTAAGGATGTATTACTTTTAGCTCCCACATTGTAACATATACAAAAGTCTCAATCTTATGCTTCTTTGGATATAACATTTCATGGAGCTAGCTGTGAGTGTAAAAGTTCTGCAAAGTTTCAAAGATCAAAGTGCAGATAAATGGAGTTGTTGAGTTATTAGAAGACGTTGTTTTCCACTTTACATGCACTTCCAAAGGATGAGGACTCGGGCTGGAATTGACACGGTATACAAGCGCTGAGGAAGATCCGGAGATGAAATTCAGATATGGTAATGGCATTTCATTTATGACATGCACTGTAAGTGGTAGACCACTCACAACAGACTGAGCCATCTGACCAATCAGAGCAGATTAGGCTCTCAGAAAGAAGAAGTTTAGAGACATTGTGAGAAAAGAGGTGATGCAGCAATGTATATTATGAGAAAACTAAAGTGAATTTTGACCTTATATGCATGTAAATGTATTAAAATTATGTCATCATTTACTCACCCTCAGGTCATTTCAAACCTGTATGACTGACTTTCTTTTGCCAAACACAAAAGCAGACATTTAAAAAAAAAAAAAAAAAATTATTTTTTTTTTTTTGCCCATTCAATAAACTTTAATGGGGTTCAAAATACAAATTGGCTTTTTAAAGCAGTAAAACGTTTTTCAAAAATATCTGTTCCACAGAAGAACGTCATACAGGTTTGATGATTTTCATTTCAGGAATGAACAATCCCTTTAAATCCATTCCGCAGAATCAATGTATAACCAATGGCTTGAATTAGAAGATGGGAGATATTTTTGATAGTGTATTTTTGCTTTTCTCTTTGGTGACTAATGGGGCAGTAATCACACATTTCACCTTTAAGAGATTATTACTATGTACAATTCTTGTGTGTAACCCTTTTACATGCGTCCCATGACCCCACTGACCTCACTCTCTTCTCATTACGATGGTTCATGCGGGCAGCTGCCTGCTGTTTTAGTTGGATCATGTTCTCCAGGATCTCGGAGCTGTGCAGTTTCTCTTGTCGGTACGTCCTCTCAATGTTCTTGTGCTGCTCCAGCAGAGAATCATACTTTTGTTTCAGGAGTTGGTTCCCAGTCTGCACCTCAGCCACGCGTTCCTGAAGCACCCTGTGCTCTGACGCCAGAACACTGAGATGCTTTTGGACCTCATACAGCCTTATTAAAAAGAATAAATAAATAAAAAAATTATTTTAGATATGCAAGATCTATGATATAATGGTCCAATACTTCAGGAATTTGATTAGAGTTATATGGCAGAATGTCCAGTGTCTTTTTTTCTGCACAATGAAAGTGGTAACTTTCACCTGAAGCCATAAGTTAGCTTTGTGACCCAAATTTAGGACATTATTCACTGATAATCATGAAGAGTCAACTTGAGGATGAATAAATGGCACTTGCCACACATAGGATACAAAATATGGTTTAAAACCAATGGGGGTTTTTTTCTCTTTTTCAACAAAGTGTCAGTAAAAGGAGGCTTAATGAAAATGTTGACTGTAAACATTGGGAGGTCAAACTAAATAATAAATGAAATGCCTGATTTGTGTATAAATAAATAAACAGCTATGTATATATATATATATATATAATATATATATATATATATATATATGTGTACATACGTGCAACATTTATATATGTGTGTGTGTGTGTGTGCGACAAGTAACAGGTTTGCAATTTAAAAAAAAACCTGTAACTCAGTAGTGGCAAGCAGGGTTGAGACCAAATGCTGATTTGTAGTTATTTCATGACATATAATAGCACAATAAGTTCATATAAATCAAATAAAAACATTTGTTTAATATATGTGTTTGTTATATTACAATAACAAAGATAACAGGGATGAATGGTTTGAAAATGGTATGTGAAAATTACATAGTTCCGGCATGAAACTCTAGATGGCGCAGGCTGATAGGTCTAACTCATTTGGTAGCGATCATGTCATTATCTACATCGCACAGCTGATTAATTTTTGTATCAGCAGCCAATGAGCTGCAGCTCAACATTCAAACACAGGTAGTGTTGCTGTTAGCAGTCTGCAGCACGCTATCAGAAACCCTCCTCTTTCCCCAGCTCCACCTGTATAGATCTGCTACGGGGGTTAATTCATGTATGTTACATGTGCAGCAGCAGCACCATGTCTTACATTTTCACAGCAATGTCTGTGAATGTACTGGCAGTAGCAAGTCTCGGTACTTGCTCTGCAGCAGCAGCATAGCAGATCTATTCCACCGAAACCAAATACATTAACATTGCCATATCCATCACCATGCCAATCTCAAGTATCATACCTATCTATCCGAGAGTTGTCATGACAGAATTGTGTTTTTTTACTACAATCAATTTTATATAAATGTGTCAATATTATGACACTGTCAAAAATGAGGATAAAGGCATGTTCACACCATGAAAGATAACTATAAATGTAACTATAACAATAACTATAAATTTAACTATAACAATAACTATATTTGCGTCCAAACCAGTGAACGATAACGGTCTGTTTATTCTAAGCTCGCACGCTGCGGTTTCAAAGTGTGTACAACATGTTTTTGCCATTCTTGTTGCATTTACACCAGTAGATGTCCTCAGCATGCTATGTTTCGAGTGAATAGCTAGTGTAATCGATCTAATCTAACAGTGAATTTAGCTTAAGAAGTCAATATAGTGGAATAAAAACAACGCCTAGTCTTTTTCACTGCAACTTCAAAGGAAGCAAGACAATGTTGTCGAAACTAGTGCTGGATACCTGAGGTCATTTTATGTTTGCTAGCCTAACATAATGATCTCATCGTTAATACTTCTCACCATTTATTCCAAGTGTATGACCGACTGTTTTCCATATATCCATTTCATTGAAAAGGGGGTTTGACTTGTCAAACAGTGGTGGATTTTTCTGGACCTCTGCGATTAACTTCTCCGCAATTTCGTCTGCCATTTTAAATGCATGAGCCCTTAAATTAATGATTCTGATTGGCTGTCAGTGTTTTATAGTTCAACAGCTGAAAAAAATTGTTCTGAAAGTGATCCCAACGATATCGTTTCTCTATATCGTTATCATTATAGCTGTGGTGTAGATAGTGCTATTCGTTTATATTTAGATCGATTTTTAAAACGATATCTTTATCGTTATCTTTATAGTTATCGTTCTTGGTGTGAACTGGCCTTAAGGCATTTTATGTGTTTTACTGTATGTTAATCTTAAATAATAATTTATCAATCATATCTAAGATTTGTGCCTCTAACCCTTTGAAGTCATGAGTCAGCAAATTGTACCCTATTTGTGGAAAGTGACGAATTTAAAGTGTGGTAAGAATGATGTACGTTTTGTGTCTTTTCCTGTTTTTGTGCCATAAAAGAATAAGGAGGTTTACTTGGTATGTTGTTCATCCAGTGTCACTTCCTTTATCTGAGTCGCTGCTGCAGTTCCACCACTTGGTATGCAAGCTGCAAGAACAAAAACAAATGAAAAGCCAAAAAAAACATCATATTTCAATGAAGACAAATTCAGACAGTGTAGCTGCCCACTTCTTTATAATATTAATAACATATGTTTAAAGAAGTTTTCTATAGCTACAATAGCTAGATATAGAGGAGAGGACTAGTGTGTGTTGATAAAGCAAAGATACGCAGCAGGTTTTATCACATGCTTTCACAAAAAAAATTTGTGAAACTGCTTCAATGTGAGATTAGGTGTAAGAACTGGTTATGCTCGATGCACAGACTACTGTGATCATTTCTAGTGAAAAGGTAATGTTCATATTTACGTTAGACTAATATGCTTTGACTATATGCTTTGCTTGTACAGGTGAAAAGTCTGTATCAGTTCAGGTGCTTGAAGGTTTGATGGCTGACTGTCAGCTAACAGGAAGAGATAACAACAGGCCAACTTGTAAACCTGTTAAGTGAAACAGGTCACAACTTGTGCCATAAAATTCAGTTTGTTCTATAAATGTTCATTGGTAATCCAATCATCAAACTGCTTTCTTATGGGAGAGGCTGATTCTGTTTTTCCCACATATACCATCATATCCTACCTCACCGGTCGTCGTCTTAAGAGACGTCAATGCATCTTCAGATGAGGGGACCACTGACGGCCTGCAGGGGCCAAAAAAAACAGCATTTTGAAATCAAGAGCAGAAACAGATTCATGCCTGAATATGATTGAAACTGATATAGTGTTATTTATATGGTACTCCAAGAATTCATGCTATTACTATGTTGTCATGATGTCAGTAAAGCATGGTTTGTAAAGTGTTACATATGACAGATTCTGGATTTAAAAAAAAATATTATTTAATATGACTGCATCAAAGGTTCTCCAACAAATGTCATTTTATAGGGTCAGTCACTTTTTACAGTGTAACGTCAAAGCATATTATGACTCCAAGTAAAGATTACCTTGACCCCGATCCCAGAATGCCTTTGGTTATGAGGGCTCTTTGCTTGGACTTCTCCAGCAAACTGTGATCTAGAAGAAGACAAACTACTTGTGAACATATATCCAGAGCATCATCTTAATATTTGTTTTAAAAGAGGCCAGCTGATGTTTACATGCACACCAAGTGTGTTTGTTAATTAGATTTTCCATTTGCACCCAAGTGTCAAGATTCACAGAATGAGTGAGAACTCACACAACTCTGAATTTCCTTTATATCAGTCTAGATTATACTCAAGATACGCAAATGAGACCTTCAGTTAGTCACATTTTCATATTCTGTTCTTAGATCCCCATAAGCGTTCATAAAAATGGAACCTGAAGAAATTTCATGTATAAATACTTTGCATTATAATTATGTTATGGTAAATATAGAATATATCCCTAATTTTTCAAAATATGATTATAAAACTCAATTATAATATATTTAAAATTATATAGTGTTTAATAAACTTATATGAATATAATAACATATAAACAAATTACAACATATATAGGCCTACTACTAAATTACAATGTAATTAATACATATTGTATTTTAACTAATTCGTATTTTGTTTATTAATTGTGTGTAATTGTATTTATCTTTAAGTACTTTAATAGGCTATTAAATCAATTGAATCAACCATAGACATTAGATAGATAGGCTATAAACTTCAACTGCATCCAAAACAACAGTTTCTCCATTTTCATAGCACTGCATTGATGATTTAATAAGTTAAATGATATGAACAGCATTAATAAAGCTTACATGACTCTATAATATCCTGAAAGACGCTCGTCTGTGTCCTGTTGCGATTTTTCAGCTGTCTGATAATGTGACGCTTCCATGTTTCGCTCTGTTTAAGTTCAGAGTTTCTCGCGCGCTGCGACGCAGCCATGATCATAAATAATAACAATACAATAACAATAATCTACTTTTTTAGACATAGTACATATGTGTACGCGCCGTCATTAGGAACTTATAAGTATGTTTTCCGTTCTTATGAAACGAATTCACTGGAAACGGCAGAAAGCGGCGCAGCTGTGCGCGCTGAGGCGCGACGCGTCATGTCAGTGGCTGTAAACACATGGATGGACCCGCCTGCTTCTGTCGCTGATGAGTAATCATGACAAATCTGAGAATGCCTTTTAAGCGTAGAAACGGAATAGGCAGAGCGGCCAATAGAACTAAACAACGTAAAATAAAATGGGAGTGGCCTATCGACCAGGCGTTTTCTCTGATTGGTCAGGTGCGATGGATCAAACTCTTCTGTTGTAGTTCTTTACTGTGTATTTTTAATTCAACGTCTGTTGAGTGAATTATTTATTTATATTCTTTTTATACTTTTATTGAATAACATGCACATAAGCAATATAAACAAGTATACATATAAAATAAAAAAAAACATTTTTTTGTTGTTGTTGTTGTTGTTGTTGTTGTTTTTGAGGGCGAAACTGATTCAACATACTGTATTCGTTTTTAAACCCTTAAAAACGTAGTTAAGAATTTGCATTTATGGATTTAGTTAAAAAAAAAAAAAAACTTGATCTCGCTTTTCTTTCTGACTCGCATAGAGACCCAACAACACATATTTCATCGATAATTTTTCATCAGTATTTTCAATTAAAATGTCAAGTACATTTTGAATAAAAAAGTAACACAGAAGAACAATGAAAATGAATAGCCGTCTCTTGATACAAGTGCAAAAAGTCTATAACGTTTAAGTCACAAGATAATGTTTAGCAGGGTATATTATAAATGAACTTATTTGATCTTGTTTGTTATAAAATAACGATAACTTTTTACAAACGTGCTATATCATGTGACATAAGTTACTTTTCTCAGCGATTAGTCATGATTGACTAATCATAGTCGTCGTGATTACAAGATGTGGTTCTTTTTAACCATTATCTTGGGGAACATTTTGATTTCTATGTCTGGTAACAATCCGTAGAATTAAAATATTTAACATGTTATACATTTACTGTACTAATGAGTCAAAAAAAAAAAAAAAAAAAACGTCTTGAAATGTGAATGCTGCTCATGGTGAAATAGCTTTCTGAGCCGCAAAGCGCCTCCTGTCGTGCCTAACTTTTATGTTCTATAGAAATAGTTATATTTGCAAGTAATTGCCACCCAATGCGACGAAGTGGTGCAGCTGTACAAACACTTCCCTCAAACACCCCGGGCTTCTTTATTTAACACTTAAGCACAGAAACGTCAACTCACACTATGATTTAATGTGCATGACTGCAGTTTGCCACTACGAGGCTGACTGACAGTCAGTCACAATTCAATGACAGTTTATGTATGACAAATACCGTGGGAACCACAAAAATTTAAAATATAAATGTAAGTGGAAAATAGTGCGTAACGCTTTGTATTACATTGTCCATTACAAAAATGTGATTTCTGCCAAAATACATAGGCTACTTTGATAGTTTTCAAGCTGGTGTTGCCAACTACTTTTCAGGTGTTAGTTGCAAAAGGCAGGTCGATTTGTTGGTAAAAGTTAAATTACGTTTATTAGCCTATTATTAATATTATTGAGAACATTATATAAACAAAGAAGCACAATACGCTAAATGACGTTTTGATGTCACCCAAAACTGCGTCATTGCGTATACGCAATATAATAGGCTACATATATTATACTATTATAATAGCCTATATATTATTTGTAAAAGTAATATAAATTTAACACATTTTTTATGATAATATATTTTTATTTTTAAATACAACACTGAATTACTGAACAGTTACACATTTTTGAACAATTACATTTTATGTATTTTCTTATTACAGTTTTTCTCGATTGCTTAAACACATTTCTTGAAATTATGCCCCCTTTTCTCAAAACTCTACAGTAAATACAAATCAATAACTTCTCACCCATTTCCCCAAACTTCCTATTTTCAGGTCAAAATTAAGCTCTCAACTCAAAACTATTGAATCTTGCTGAAAAACCAAACTTTGCCCTCAGTCAGGGACAAGCCAGAGAATTTTGTCAACATCACAGGCTATATTGGCCCTAGCCAGGCAATGGGGTTAAAATCCTCTTGCATGCTTGATCCACCCCTGGCACGCATCAACTGAAATGTCTAGGCAGGCTTCTTCCATGGCCTGGAGGAGGTGAACGTGGATGTGGGTTTTCAGTCATACACTTTCCACCGCCATGCCGAAAAACTCCTCTATCGGGTTTAGTAAGGGAGAGTATGGAGGCAGAAAGATGTTGGAAAACCTTGGGTTATTGGTAAACCAGTCAGGAACAAGTCAGTAAATGACTACCCTGCTACAGTATAAACTGCTGTACTGCTATACTGTGATGGTACACAATACTTCATACAATATAAAAACTCATACTTCAAAATATTCTAGATGTTGGTCTTTCATTCTGTCAGAGTTTCGTTTGAAAGGGATGCGGTAGGCCTGTTTCATCCAGAACCTGTGTTTTCAGAGGATGTGGTCAACTGTGGAGAGGCTGATGGTATTTATATCACAAAATTGGTGATTGTCTCTCGCAGGTGGATTACATTGTTGGCAATGACCATATTTACCAGCTCCCTCTCTTGCTCCTCCGACAAAAGCCTTAGCCTGCCTCCACCGGGTGCTCGTCTCTGTATCCTACAAAAGTAGAAGTACTGATTACTGTAACTGTAACACATCCTTTTTGCAAAATGGAAGTATACAGAATTTTTATCTGTATGTGAGGCAATTTGATACATCTCTTTTCATTACAGAAGTATAGTGCAACAGCTACAGTACAGAGTACAGCACTCTAAAGTTACAGCAGAGAGCAGTCTGAACTCTGAAGTACACCTACCTGTTTTCCTCCCTGAAGCTTCTTATGATTGAGGCGATGGTGAAGTGACTCAAGTTTGGCTATACTCGAGTGGCACGAATTTCATCCGAGACTGCTTGTCACCTTGCTCTTGCCCTTCATCATCTTCTTCCTAGTCGTCATCCTCCTCCTCCTCTCCCTACCCCTACTCCTCCTTCCCCTCTTCCTCCTCTCCATACTCTTCTACCGCCACCTCCTCTTCTCCCTACTCCTCCACCTCCTCATCCTCCTCCTCTCCCTACCCCTACTCCTTCTTCCCCTCGTCCTCCTCTCCATACACCTCTACCTACACCTCCTCTTCTCCCTACTCCTACTCCTCCACCTCCTCATCCTCCTCCTCTCCCTACCCCTACTCCTCCTTCCCCTCCTCCTCCTCTCCATACTCCTCTACCTCCACCTCCTATTCTCCCTACTCCTCCACCTCCTCCTCTCCCTACCCCTACTCCTCCTTTCCCTCCGCCTCCTCTCCATACTCCTCTACCTCCACCTCCTCCTCTCCCTACCCCTACTCCTCCTTCCCTCCTCCTCCTCTCCCTACTCCTCCACCTCCTCATTCTCCTCCTCTTCCTACTTCTACTCCTCCTCCTCTCCCTACCCCTACTCCTCCTCCTCTCCCTACTCCTACTCCTCCATCTCCCCATCCTCCTACTTTTACTCCTCCTCCTCCACCTCCATCCTCCTCCTCCTCCTCTCCTACCCCTACTCGTCCATCTCCTCATCCTCCTCCTCCCCCTACTTCTACTCCTCCTTCTCTTCCTACTCCACCTCCTCATCCACCCCTACCCCATTACTCCTTCCCCTCATCCTCCTCTCCCTACTCCTACTCCTCCATCTCCTCATCCTCCTCATCTCCCTACTTCTACTCTTCCTCCTCTTCCTACTCCACCTCCTCATCCTCCTCCTCTCCCTACTCCTACTCCTCCATCTCCTCATCCTCGTCCTCCCCCTACTTCTACTCCTCCTTCTCTTCCTACTCCACCTCCTCATCCTCCCCTACCCCACTACTCCTTCCCCTCCTCCTCCTCTCCCTACTCCTACTCCTCCATCTCCTCATCCTCCTCTTCTCCCTACTCCTCCACCTCCTCCTCCTCTCCCTACTTCTACTCCTCCTCCTCTTCCTACTCCACCTCCTCCTTCCCCTCCTCCTCCTCTCCCTACTCCTACTCCTCCTTCTCTTAATTCAAATGCTCAAATTCAAATGTCTGGTTATAATCTTTAAGCAATCGAGGAAAACTGTAACAAGTAAAACTACACCTTCCTACACAAAATAGGAATTTTCCGCATTGTTCATAGGTGTTTTATCTGTATTTTAAATTATGCATTGCATTTGTGTTTTAGGGTTACAGGAAATCTCCGAAAACTTAATAGATAATATCCTGGCATAAAATTACAGTTCTGTTTTTCTACATTTTTTTTTCTTACAGTGTACTATTTGATCAACAATTATAGGTACAAGCCAATAACAAGGTGTTTCATAAATGAACAATAATTATTAAACAGTCAACTTAATTGTCATGTGATGTGTCTGTACTGCTAGACACATCTTTCCAACTCTGCAGCTTGGCTGCCTTGCTTTTCAATGGTTTCCTCTTTTTGTGTAATTTAGAAGGAAAATGCATACCTTTTTATCATCTTTTTATAGTCACTTCTCAAAAATTGCTATAAGTTGCCAAATAAATTTTAAAATTGTGAATTATGATGTGTAAATTCATAACTGAGTGAACTACAGTAAAGGTAATTTATATATTACATATTTAAATATGAAACTCTTAAAAGGTTTACTGTTAAATAAAATGTTTATTAAAATCTTTTTCATTAATTACAAAAATGAAACAAAATATAAATATTATATATAATAGATGAAAAACTTAAATGAAAATGTTTCATTTAAATTACTAAAACAGATTTATAAATAAATTTAAAAATTAATAAATGCTAAAAAAAAGACTAAAAATAAAATAGATTAAAATTAAAATCCACCTAACAGTACCCCCACCCCTTCACCAACAAATAATATTTGAAGGCCCCCTACATCTAAAAAAATGTCCCTTTTTTGTCATTTTAGCTTAATTTAATGCTTGTTTTCTCTTATTTTAAATAATTTTGTCATCTTGAGGCCCCCTAGTTGAGAACCACTGCTATAGTGAGTAAAAAAAAAAAAAAGTAATAATATAAAAGAAACAGAATATTTATCTCTTATCAAAGTTTAAAAACTAAAGAAACAGAGTTTCATTTCATGGGGTCTTAAAATAAAACACTTTCCTAAAATGCAAAACCACAAGTTCCGCAAAATGATTCTGCTTCTTTTTTTGAAAAACCTACTTTTGTGAACTAGTCCTAGGTTTTTGGCCCGATCGGAACCAAACCAGTGCAGCGAGATTCTCTGGAGTCTGATTGTCAATAGTTATCAAAAAAAAAGTTATTCCGATTCACAGACCAAATGTTTGAAGGGGACGGAGACACTTTTAATGGTAAGAATTTGTGAACAGACTGAGATATTTTCACCAAACTCAGCACATGTAAAAGCTCATTCTGTGGTCGTGTGAAAAAAGAAGCGGCGACTGGTCACTTGGTGGCGCTATAACAGGGAAAAAAAACATGAAAATGGCTATAACTACTTCACCGTTAGTCCGATTGACTTGAAAATTAGCATGATGTATCTTTGTCTGAGGTGCCATGATGGTCTGAGGACATTGACGCATCTCAAAAAACATGGCTGCCATCGCCCACTGAAGTTTGAGCAGCTATCAGATAAGGTTAACAGAGGCCGATCAGAATGAAACTCGCTGGGCCTGTGAGAAATTCAAAAGAAATCAGTCACTGGGGGGGTGCCTTCGTGTTTTTCATGTGCGTAAAGGATTGTGTATCATGCGATTTTTCACACATGCCCATGACATTCGTACCACATGGTAGAACCCCATTCTGAGCAACTTTACCTCTAGGACCACCGCTGTCCATCGAATCATTCGTTAAATATTTTTTAATTCAAAAAATTATTTAAAAAAAAAAAACTTTGGCAAACTAGTCCTAGGCTTTTGGCTCAACTTCAATTAAACCACTGCGGCACAATTTGGGTAGTTATAACAGGGGCGTGGCCTAGTGCTCACAAAAGCCTATAACTCTTAAACAAAAACTTGAAACTAAGAAATTAGTTGAGCACATGCAGCATATGATTCAAACATGCAAACTCTTATAGAGATCGAACTATAGGTGATGATATAATTGTTAAAAACCTATATATTCCCTATGGTAAAATGCCTGTATTGGCTGTAAATGGTCTTTTCCTTTTATGTATTGTTTTATTTAGTATTGTTTTTATTTAGTAAAAAGTATTGTTTTATTTAGCAAGCATGTAACCACTTAAGTGGTTACATGCTCGCTAAATTTTTTTTTTTAAACACGTGCTTAAAGACCTTAAAGAGTTTGAACCACAATAACTGCTGCTCGCAGCTATATTTTGTTATTGTAAAAACAGTCTTTCAGAAGCACAAGGAACCACAAAAACAATCATATTTAAATGTTTAATATTAAAATAGTGTAAATGGCTGACTAAAACATATTTACAAAGCTCTCCTAAAAAGTCAACTATACATTTTCAGTGAAAAGGAAAAAAAAGAAGAAAAAAAAAAAGAATTGCACATCAACATGACAAAGCATAAGCAGCACACCAGTGGAAAGCAAATTGTGAGTCACAGCCTGATGCTTTGGGAAACATCTACACGTCACTATCCAAAACATAAGGAAAACCTCGTCGTTAGTCTGCGTGAAATGGTGGAAAACTAAAAAAAAAAAAAAAAAAAAAAAAGCATCAAACATCAAGAACTTCAACACAAAACTCAGTACATAATTCAACTGTTTGTATTCCAAAAGTAACACTGTTTCAAAACTGTACATGAAATGTGGAAAAGAAACAATTCGAAGGGAAAAAAGGTCCTGAAGAGTTTGCCTTGATAAATCTTTAAAGGATAAAAATAATTAAAGTGTAGGTGACCAAATACACTCTGGTATTGAAATGTAGTGTTAAAAAAAAACATTGTATAAAGACAACTCAAACTGCCAGTTTTACAAAAAGTTCCAAATATGCATTTACATGTTTATTTAAAAGCATAAAACAAATGCAAGACATTAAATTTAAAGGTGCTTATGGGGGTATGGCGTTAGAAGTTCATTTTGTGAGCCGTTACTCCAGAGTAGCCTGTGCTCCTTTTTCAGTCATTCGCAGTAAGAGCATCTCGGAGTATTTCTCCAGGAGGGCCACGGTCCTGTCGTCCCGGAGCTGACGGCCGGGAGAGTCTTCTGGTATGGGACGGGCGCTCTGGGCCGAGGGGCTTGTCTCCTGTGGGCACAGGGAGTGTAGCTCACTCTGTACACCCACAAACACCTCCTGCAAAATACTCTTCATCTGTTCCTGCTGCTCCGACAACTCAGGGATGGAGCACAACTACAGAGAGAGGGAACAGAAAACTTTTAACAATTAGAGGGATTTTTCACTTTGAAGAATGCTATAGAACAGGGGTCTGAAATGGACAGTGGGTCTCATTCACTAATAATTGTGTGAACGCACAGGAGAACTTCTCACAAAAAAAAAAAAAAAAAAAAAATCCCTGCCTAATTAAAATGCATAGTATATAATTAACAGCAAAATAGCACTGAAGGAATATAATTTTAAGGATCAGAGAGGGTGAAAAATAACTATAAGAGGAATTAAATCTGAAGACGTGTTATTCCTGATGGAGATAGAGATTTAGACAAATCACCTTGCTATAAAAGCCAGTTGCTTTATGGATGGTGTGCCAGAGTTCATTCACCATCTCCTTGCACATCTGGACACTGGATCCTGCAGAAAGACCTGAAGACAAAAACATACATTACCATCAGTAACTGTGCTTACATGCGCAAAAAAAAAAAAAAATTGTTAATAAGAATTCAGTCATACTGCTATAAGCATATTATGTAAAAAGATTAACCTAATGGCAAAAACCTGATTAAAGGGTTAGTTCACCCAAAAATGAAATTTCTGTCATTAATTACTCACCTTCATGTCGTTCCTCACCCATAAGACCTTCGTTCATCTTCAGAACACAAATTAAGATATTTTTGATGAAATCCAATGGCTCAGCGTGTATCAAACTGCCAAAGTAAAGTAACAAAGCCTCGTTTACTGAAATCACGTGACTTTGGCAGTTTGATACATGCTCTGAACCACTGATTCGAAACAAAAGATTCGTAAAGCTTCCAAGCTTCATGAACCAGTGTTTTGAAATCGGCCATCACTAGATATTGTTAAAGTTGTTATTTTGTTTTTTTTGGCACGCAAAAAGTATTTATCGCTTCATAACATTAAGGTTGAACCACTGTAGTCACATGAACTGTTTTAAATATGTCTTTAGTACCTTTCTGAGCATTTGAAAGAGTTAATTATCTTGCCGTCAATGCAGGCCTCACTGAGCCATTGGATTTTAATCAAAAATATCTTAATTTGTGTTCTGAAGATGAATCAAGGTCTTAGAAGTGTGGAACGACATGAGGGTGAGTAATTAATGACAGAATTTTCATTTCTGGGTGAACTAACCCTTTAAGCCAATATTCTGGTTAGTAGAAATGTGAATCAGACAGCAGCCATAAACCTATATTAATCTGGATTTTGAGCAATGTAAACAATTTTGGATCTGTGCACATCTATATGGAACTATTTATTTCTATGTATTAAGGAATAATTCAGCTTGCTCAATATGGTCAACAACTTCCTTACTATTTAAAATGCATTATAGTATGTAGCAGGACTGCACAATTTGGAGGGAGAAATATTGAATTAAGATTATTCTGGGGAAAAAAAAAAAAAAATTATATATATATATATATAAATAAAAATATAAAATAATAATAATAATAATAATAATAATAATAATAATAATAAATATATCTATATATATATCTATATATATATCTATATATATATATATATATATATATATATATATATATATATATATATATATATATATATATATATATATATATATATATATATATATATATATTAATTGCGAATTAAAGCAATTAGCCTGGCAATTCCAGGTTTGCTGTGCTTGTTTGTACAGTATAGGGCTGGGTATCGATACAGATGTCCAGATTCGATTCGATTCCAACTCACAAGATCTCAATTCAATGATTGAATTTTCACTGGCCTCACCACAAAAAACAAGTAATAAATGAATAAAATAGTTATTGTTTTTGACCCATGTATCCTTGTATTGTAATAAATAAGGTTATGACACCAAAATTTTAGATACCAGGTGAAATTTAACAATTCAATTCCAATTTCGATATCACAGCTAAAATTACTAACATAAATTTCAAAGATTAAGACAAATAAACAGTCATTAATAAAAAAAACAAAAACAAATAATTAAACTACAAGCAATAACATAAATACAATAGAACAAAGATACAAATGAAATAATTAGTGCTTTTCAGGTTTTTCAGGTATAGAAGTTGAATAAAGTAATCAAATGTAAAACAACACTGCATATGATCTTCACTGTACAAATTAAATAAAGGTTAATCCTTATTAAAGTTACAAAAAAAAAAAAAAAAAAAAAAGTTATTCAGTGAAGAGCAGGGAGTGATTGTCTATTTGTCTTGTGCATTTTTGCATTAAAAACAGACAGCAGCAGGAATATTAGGCTGCTGTCACTTTAAGACTAATGCACGGATACAATATAATGATACACATGCGTTGTCTTTCACTTAAGCAATAACCGACTGTGTTTACTAGAATTCTCGCCAAGGCAAGCATTTTGAGATAAATCTGTGTGAATGTCCATTCAAGCCCAAGGAGACGGGGGAAAAAAAAACACAAAAAAAACCCAACAACATTTTATTATTTGCACTCTGTCTGAGACACGCAGCTTTCTGTTTGCAACCACATTTTTAAAAACGATTAATTGAAATTTTTTAATTGTACATTTTTTTGCCCAGCCCTTGTTCGGTTGCTAACTTTGGACAAAATTTGTGTTAGATGTTACGCTCCCAAAAGCGCATTATAAGCAACCCAACTCAGAGATGGAGTTACAAATTACCTGTGTCTTCATCAAGGCAGCGGTTTTCTGTAGAATCCTCTCTGTCTGGAGTTACTGAAATCTGACCGGAGGTTTGTATATTCTCACATGACCCCGTAAACTGCAGGTCTTCAACCACCGTATGACTGGTTTCTGACACTGTGGGCTTCCTGGCAAACATTTCAGACCCTGTTGAGAACCTGCTTGAAGTCTTAGGAGCCAAACTCTGCTCAATATTAATGATCTGCTTCCGACACTCTTTCCCCAGTGACCGCATCTCTGTTGGCGTCACCAAAGCCTGTCGATGTGGAGACGCGGGACGTTCAACTTTCCCTAGACGGCTCTTGAGCGAAACAGGTGACAGACTGGCACGACTGGGGCCAACAAGGTCTAATCGAAGCGCTGCCCGGGCACTGTGGTTTCCCAAGGCAGGAGTCGGATGAGCCTGTACCGAGGAAAGAACTGAAGAGGAAGGTGGAATAATGTTCTCTTTGCTTTGCTCTACAGTTGGGTCCAGCAACGAGGATGGGGCGTTCAGCTGCATTTCCTCTGACGCACACATGTTCAGACTCTCCACAGAGTTGCTCTGCGCTATCTTAGCGCGGGAGCTTGCAGTGGGACCCATGTAGCTTTGGCGGGAACGTGTAACAGATGCATCAATTGTGTTGCTGGCAGATTTGGTGGCAAGAATTGCTGTAGCGTTGACAATATTATGAGCTTTGGAATTAATGGTTTTGTTTGAGATTTCTGAAAAAGAACAAAAAGACATTTAAATTTGCATTCTTTTAAAGGGATTGGTCACCCACAAATGAAAATTATCACGATTTACTCACCCTCAAGCCATCCTAAGTGTAAATGAGTTTCTACTCTCAGACGAACACAGTCGGAGTTATATTAAAAAATAAAAATAAAAATTCCTGAGTCTTCCAAGCTTTTTTTTATAATTTTATAATGGTAGTGAGTGGCACTCCTAATTTTGAAGCCCAAAAAAGCACATCCATCCATCATTAAAAATATCCACACGACTCCAAGGGGTTAATAAAGGTCTTCTGAAGCGAAGCGATGGGTTTTTGCAAAAATATTTAAATCTTTATAAACTAAAATAACTAGCTTCCAGCAGACGACTGTACACATATTGCGCAAATCGACTTGCACCAAACGAGTAACCCCTGACGCGATGTATGATGCAGGATATATGGAGTATTGTAAGCTTAGACGCCTCTCGCGTCCAAACAAATAGGGCTCTTATCGAAATCCTCCGACATTTCTCTTTAAAAATTCTCATTTTAGACTTTTATCGTTAATTTGTGACCGGTGTTTGGTTTTGCTTTATCCTTTGCACTTCCACATTCATCAATGTGTCAGGTCAGGGGTTACTCTTCCACAGTGACTCGATTTGCGTAGGCCGTCTGCTGGAAGCTAGTTATTTTAGGTTATAAAGATTTAAATATGGATATTTTTCTTACAAAAACCCATTGCTTCGCTTCAGAAGGCCTTTATTAACACCCTGGATCCGTGTGGATTACATTTATGATGGATGGATGTGCTTTTTTGGGCTTTAAAATCAGGAGCGCCATTCACTACCATTATAAAGCTTGGAAAAGCGAGGATATTTTTTAATGTAACTCTGATTGTGTTTGTCTGAAAGAAGATAGTCATATACACCTTGGATGGCTTGAGGGTGAGTAAATCATGGGAAAATTCATTTTTTGGGTGAACTAACACTTTAATAAACTTCTACAGTAACTTTTAAAGCTGGTAGTTCAAATCCCAGTTACATAAGGAAAACCAAGAAACAAGAACCAAGAGGTGTACAAACTAAAAGAGATAAACTGAGCATGAAAACACCAAGGCTGCGTCCGAAATCACACTCTCTGAATAGGTACTTTTAAATAAGTCATTTGTGTCCGTTAAGAAAGTATGTTCTACTGTAGAGTATGAATGCGTGTAGTATGAATTTAATCCTGGCATACTACTTTTGCCATGTCATTGTCACGTGACCTACTAGTGTCAATTGCGCAGTTTTACGCCATACATAAATCCTCTACCGTGGCCCCATGGGATAGTAAAGTATCCATTGGATGCACACTTTTGGGACCTTTTCACCTACTGTTTAAGAAATACTGTGAATTCGTTCCATTTTTCTCCTACTATATAGCAGGGAAGTATGTAATTTGGGATGCAGCCAAAGACACCCATGTGAAACAATTCTGATTTGGTTACTTTAGAACCCCAGACATTAAAAAACCACCCAACACACTCTCACAGACCTCCCAGAGCATTTTTCCAGCGTAACACAGATAAGTTTTGGCAAGATTTCCGAGCAGCCATCGAGGAACGTTTCTTTGTAACTGGAGGACAAGATTTTTAACATTTAAAATTTACTAAAACAGTGCCAGAACATTAAATTTGTGCTGTTGTTAAAGGTGCACTCTGTAATATTTTCCCACTCACTAGAAGAGCTCACACCAATAAAAGTACTCTGTAAAATTAATAAGCATAAAATCCATGTACTCTTACTGAGCTGAAGACTCCAGTCTTATCAGAGGCAGTTACTATACATGGTGCAGATTGCCTCATGGGACCAAACATGTTGAGATTACACGACCAGTCAAATACTAGTCTTAAGGCCCCAATATACTTCAAGTGAAATCGAAGAATGAACTGGTGTGATGTCATTTCAAACAAAATCAGGCCAAAACAAAGTTTGTTTGGAGTTTTAGGGAGTTCGAAACAGCTCGCCAGAGTGAATTTTCTGGAAATGTTCACTCTAGCTGGAACTACCATTGGTACGTAGAGTTTACGTAATAGGCTCTGATGCTCCACTTTTTCTGATAAAGTCTTCTCCAGTTCATTTCTTCTGTTCAGTCCGTTGAGGTCGGACGTCCAGGAGTAAAAACATGAACAGACTGAAGAGCTGCTTTATATTAGAAATTGAAGTTGAAATTCTAACTGAGAGACACAGACAGTATTTTCATGTTTAATACTGTAAAGCTGCTTGCTTTTAAGCAATCTACTGCATAAAGTGCTTTCTTAACTGCTGTTTTCTCACTGCTGTCATTTTTGTTGCATGTTTACAATATTATAAAGAGGAAAGTGCATAGAACACTCACATCTAAACACCACTCTCAGCAGCTTGAGTGGCACTGAGATGTTCACTAACAGTTTACCGCTGCTCTATTTTTTTTTTGCCTTGAGTATATCAGGGCCTTTAACCTCCCTGTTAGTGGACACTTTCACTCACAGACAGAAGTAAAACACATTCTATTAACAGGTAACTGGACATACCACTTTTCTCGTTCTCCTCAATGGTTCCACTGTTGTTTGAAAGAAGCTTTGACTTGTCCTTAGAAGCAGGAGAAAAAGAAAATATTAACAAGAAGTCCTAAAGACAAAGAAAATAATTCAAACTATTGAGCTCAATTTACAAGTACTCCATTCAATAAAAGGAAAAAAAGAAAAAGAAAAAAAAAAGTCTAAAATTGTTTCTAATGACATAACTAATATTATCATCTCCTAACACATTCCTATCCAATGTTTCTACTGTATATAGTTTTACTTAGAAAAGCATAAGAAATAGTTTTGTGGCTTTTAGTCCACATCTATCAGCTTTAAAGTCATCTTTACTATAAGAGTAATTCTAAACATTGACAAAATTAGCAGATATACACTTAAGAGCTAAAGGAATATCTCACGAAAATCTCAATGAATAGCTCAGTGAAAATTGTAATTAACTCATTTCATATGATGAGCTGATTTAATTTACCATATAAGGCAGATATACATTTTTAGGCTTATTTTTATTTACATTTGATCAACACACATACTGTACATAGAACACATTTGAGATTCTGAGATTATTTTTGACAATATAGGAGAAGTGGATAAATTTAGGATTGTTTGCGCCATATCATTCTGGAATTAAAAACAAAAGCTGACACAGAATGACCTGTCATATTAGTGTTCAGTCATTGTGACCGGTATGAAGAACCACCGGGATCGTGTGTGATCGTTATATATATATATATATATATACATATATACACACACACACACCATTCAGAGTACATAGTAAGCATCATACCATTGTTACATCGAGAGTTTGACAGCTATCACTGGACTCATCAGGTATACTGGGCAGGCAGGCTGCAGGCCGGCAAACAGCACTGCTAGTAGTCCCTATAGTGCTGAAACAGCAGACAGAAATGAAATTTATAATATCATCTAAACTATAACAAATACATAATTACACAGCTACTTCCCCCGTTTCATTTAGATCTCAAAAGGGAAAGGAGAACTAGAAGTGTGAACTCATATTTCTCCATTACATAGCTTAATAGCAAGATGTGTAACAGACACTGATGTTGACTCACCGGAAACGGCTCTGAAAGCGGGAGAGGAAGCGTGTGGAGATACTGAGACGAGGATTGAGGAAGTTACTCTCTGAGCTGGGCTGCAGACTGCTCAAGTCTGTGTTGAACTTTTCTACGAGAGAGTTTCCACAGCAAATTAGATCAGCAATAATGATTTCACCATCATCTTAAGACTGGAATACACTACACATCATACATTTGCTGAATTTGTAATGGGTAACAGAGAAAAACCGGGCATCATACAATTCACACTGCACTGACAGATGAGAACCGACGCTGACAACCACCAGATTGTAGTAGGGGTTGCACCGAATAATCGACTTTAATGCTCTGCCATGGCGCTTTAAGCTCGATGTCAACTAGTTGCTGATCATGGCCTATAGAGGGCACAGCAGGATAAGAAATCTTTGAAGTTCACATTTATGTTCCATATTCAACTGAAAGTGACAAATAAATGCATATCCTGAGAGCGCTCCACAAGATATGTTTGCTTATACCATCTGGATGCTCAATATTGATCAGGTGAATGTACATTTTAAACCGCTTATTGTACATGTAAATTAATCGCCGTTCAAAGATAATGCGCTGGCTGTATTGTAACGTGCACACACAGACAGTAGCGCGTACATCACATACAGATCAAATAAGTTCAGGCTTATTTGTTCATTAATGACGTCTTCAGCGAGTAGTCGACGTTGACTTGACTTTCAATCACAAATATCCAAAAAAAAAAAAAAAAAAAAAATCTGAAGTCGTTCAACTCTTAGATTATAGCAAGTTACTTCTCAGACATTCCACGACCTGACAAACACAGATTCAACATGTTCAATCTGTGAAAATGAGAGCCAACCAATGGTAACAAAACCCAGCGAAGTGTCTGTTGCGATCTGTCGATGCAGTGTGAATTGGACTATAAACTAAATGACTGAGAATCACACAGGCTTTTAAGTCATTCAGAATGTTAAACTCCCACAGAAACAAATATTTTGTTGCTAGGGGACACATGGCAAATGAAAGCGCATTTTAAATTCGGATAAAAATATCAAACAGGTTTGATATTCTCTGACTGGATGAATCACTTGCTGTGTCCCAATTCACATACTATAAATAGTATTCAAAATTGAATTAGTGTGTCCCAAATCACAGTATGTTGAGATGAGTATCCCAAAGGTACCTGGATGGTTTACTATTTCCGGTAGAAATAGCCGTGCACACTCTAACGACTGTTATTGCACACATCCAATTACGTTTTGAATGAGAATTTGATTAGAACTACAAACACGAATACAAAGCATTAAAACTACAAACATGGCGGACGTGCCAGACCAATGGTTGGGTAGAGAAGATTAGATAAAGAGGCTTCAGTGATTAATAATCAAAACCTAACCTGATGAAGAAATATTTATTCAATGGTACCCACATTATATTTCATCTGCAACAACACTGAACTTTTATAAAGATACATTTGGTCATTAACTTTTACAGATTTCCCTGTATGAAAGACCCATGACTGGCAGATCCCATTTCATTTCTCTCTAAAACAATAGGAAATTAAATTAAATTAAATTAAATTAAATGTGGAGGATGTTAACCAACTGTTTATTAACCCTCTGGAGCCGCATGGATTACTTTTATGATGGATGTGCTTTTTTGGGCTTCAAAAATCACAGTTACTATTCACTCCCATTATAAAGCTTGGAAGAGCCAGAATATTTTTTAATATAACTGATTGTGTTCTTCTGAAAGAAGACAGTCATATACACTTAGGATGGCTTGAGGGTGACTAAATTATGGGGTAATTTTCATTTTTGTGTGAACTAACCCTTCATGTAGTGTATTCCAGCCTTTAGTGGAAAACTAATGAATCCCTTTGATATGCTTAAGATGTGAAAAGATAAGAATTATGCTTAGCAAACATTAAATTTTTTTTGAAGCCAATAGAATTTTATTTTTCATTGAACTGCTCTTTTAGCAAAGTAGGGCATTTCAGACCAGTACAACAAATGAAGTCATACCATTACCAGCCACACCCAGTGTGTCGAAATGTTGGCGAAGCAGAGTTCCAGATTCTTCTTCATCCTCCTCCTCTTCAACTCCTGAGCTTCCTGTGGAGCTCACCTGACTGAGGGAGTCTGTGTCCTCTTTAAAAAAAAAAAAAAAAAAGCAACAAAACAGATAGAGTCACATCAAAAGATAGACCTTAAACTCTTCAAGGCCACTAATAGTGTGTTAGGTCGTTTCATACTCTACAGCACTCCAAACACAGCATGTAATGTAACTTACGGTCATGAGGCTGGTCGCTATGGGAGGCTGGGCTCTCAGCCGAGCAAGCACTATCTGGGCTCAGCTCCTCTTCCTCAGGGTCACCACCTGCCCCCTCACATAGAGCTTTAACATCAAACTCTCTGCAGGGAAGAAAAACAGCAACAAAAGTTTATTCAATGAGTGAAAAATACTGACTACCAGGAACTTTCATATAGCAATGTCTAGTTTACTCTGGGTACAAAGTCCAGTTTCACAGTATGTAAATGGAAGAAATGTAAGAAACTGTCACACTTTGTTCGGTGTCACTTTGATTAGATCCAGAGTTTGAATCCAGCTCACCCACACACACAGAGCAAGTTCTCTTTCACTTATTTTGTGCTTAAGAGGACAAATACAAACAAAATTGTGTCAAAATGACCATCTTGGCAAATATCCTAGTTAACACAGTTGGTTATGTCTTAAATGACCATAAACAGTTGGGAAAGAATGTGCATGCGTTTCAGTATATTCATGGATCAGTGCATTCGCTCTTAAAGTGACAGCAGCCTAATATTCCTGCTGCTGTCTGTGTCATTAAACAACAAGATGAAGAGAAAACCTCTCACTGCTCTTGACTAAATACCTTTTATAAATCTATATTTAGTGTTATTATACATTTAATTACTTTTTTTAATTTTTAATTTCTGTGCCTGAAAAGTTCTGCTAGACCTACCTGCACTGATTTCATTTTTGTCTTTGTTCTATTGTATTTATTTGTGCTACTTGTAATTTGGTTATTTGTTGAAAATACTCTTAGCATTGAGCCCTGCATCTCTGCATGTGCCCCAGAGGGCAATGTACTAATAGCAGCCAAAAAAACAAAACAAAAATAAAACAGGAAATAAAAATAAGTCAACAGCTTTTTTTTTTTTTGTAATTTTTTTTTAATGTTTATTTTTCTAAATGAATGTATTTTTCTACAACTGGAGTATCTCATTTTGGTTGTTTTCTGATGAGAATTTGTCATGTTATAAGCTGCCATCATTACTGATCTCATGTGTAACTATTATTAAAACTATTATTAAAACGTTTTTGTTGTTGTGGATGTCCCAATTGGGGTACAGGATGTGCAATTTTCAGAGAAATGTTCGTGTTACATACTGTGGTTGCATTTGTGAGTTAATAAAAACGTAACTGGTTGTGTAAAATAGGCACATAATATCATAATACCGATCGACATACCCCTGAATCGAATCTCAGAAATTTTTTGAGGTATCTGCAAATATCCTATTACAGGCTATGACAATCGATATCATATTGTATCGTGATAAACCGCCTGATTTACACCCCTACAAAAAAAGTACCTCCAATAAAATTAACTCCAATGTCAAACATGGGGGACTGGTGAGTGTCACATCAAGCAAACACTAGGATACCTCAGGGCTTGATACTTGGACCTCTTACTTTTCAGTATACATCACAATGTCACTAACTCATCCAAGCATTTTCCAATATTAAACCAAAACAAACTGCATCGCAGCAATTCTCATGTTGCTGGAAAACATCTGCCAAACAAATAAATGTAAATAAACCTATTTCCAAAACGGAAAATGAATCAAAGCCAGATGTCATTACAAGTGGTTTACCCTTCTCCAGTGGACAGAGCAGTGCTGTTGGCTGGGTATAAAATGTATCCAGTCTTCTCTGGTGAGCTGAGCTCTGGATTGAAGTTCTCCTCTCCATGTGGCAACTGCAGAAAATCTGGCCCTTGGAGCGAAGAGCTAAACCCATCTCTGGAAACCTATAACAAATAAACAAACTATTTCATGTTTCAGCTATATCACCACTATTGGCTCATACTTTGAGTTAGAGATTTTTAATTGTTTGTCCCTTGAAGATGACTTGAAATGACAACAAAAACAACTTTATTATATCTAGTTATTACTTTTTTGGTGGTGGGGCCAGGGAAAACTTTGTCAGGGCAAGTAAAAATCTGAACCACTGGCTCAGCGTTGAGAAGCTTAACACTGACGCAGTTCATATTCCCTCTGCATAATGTTCATTACTGGATTATGGATGGATTATTATTTGTCAAATTTGAATGACGTTTTGGGAAAATTTGGAAATACAAGTCATTAAAACACTAGCACTATTGTAGTTAAAGGGGACCTATTATGCAAAATTCACTTTTGCATGGTGTTTGGATATAAATGTGTGTTGGCAGAGTGTGTACACAACCACACTATAATGATAAAAATCCAACCACTCCTTTTGTTTAATCCCCATAAATCTTAAGCAGTGTCTCAGGTCCACAGGCCCCGCCCCATGTGACATCACATTAGCCACAGGCCCCACCCACAAATGTTGACAGACACTGCCATTTTAACATAGAACTGCTCTGAGCGAGTTGCTGCACTGATGAGAATGTCTCCCAAGCGTTTTAGGTGTTCTGTAGCTGGATGGATTAATCCACAGAGCTCTCTCCATTTACTCCCAAAATCTGAGCCGCTGAAGACGAGGTTTTAGATTAATTTTATGTTTGCGCGAATCATTTCACACCGGACTTCTTTGTGAATGATTGTCAATACAAAGGAACAATACAAAACAGGTTGTGCTAAAAATTTGTTACTCAAGGATAGATCAGTAAACTGTTCGTGATCCAGCTTACAGTCTCCAGAGTGATACTGGATACGGCAGTAATAAAGGTGAGAGCACTTTATTACAGTTCATCGGAGTTGATTTACGGATATAAAGTTTACCAATTTATTAAGCACCACCTGAAAAGGCATAAATGTCTTTATATATTTGTTTACTGTTAGTTGTAATGAGTGTTTCTGTATACTAAGCTATATATGTTGATGATAATGCATGGATAATATATAATATAATGCATATAATAATATGGATAATATTTTAATGCACACTTGCACTGTGTTTTATTAAGCTCTTACAGTGATTTTCTAGAGTGAAAACAGACGCTTCATATTTTGTGTGAAGTACAATAAACGTCAAATCTCATCGGTAAACTGGCTTGTACTAATATAGTGGATAAAAACAAGTTATAAACGAAATTGAACTAAACTATACCTGTTCTATCTCCATGCAGCATATATTCGCAGTTTCTGACATTATAATGCGTCCTGACTGACTCCTGACACCGGAGAATGAGCTCTTGAAGCTCCGCCCTCTTAGGCCAAGCGCAGCAGCTCATTTGCATTTAAAGGGCACACACTGAAACGGCACGTTTTTGCTCACCCCCAAAAAGTGGCAATTTTAACAAGCTGTAAAAAAATTATCTGTGGGGTATTTTGAGCTAAAACTTCACTTCTTGTAAAAGGGGGCATAATAGGTCCCCTTTAATATTAACTCTCTAAGAGCAGAATGTTTCTCTTTAATTTGACTAGGAATAAGATTTGGTGCTAAAAATTATATTTTTATAATTTACCAGCAATACATATCATCTGTGACTTGCATGTCCAGACGTAGTCTACCAATAACATTACAGTGACAGCACTAGGAGTCGCTGGTGGTGTGAGGAGGGCTTAAGGCTGCTAACATCCACCTGCTGCAAGATGCCATGACCATGTTGAAAATTGGCAAGTGGAACACCAGCTTGACAGCTTACACTGCAAGTCTTTTCCTCTTCCTCTAGATCATCATCTTCGACATCTTCATCCAACAGACTGTCCAAACTCTGCGGGTGAAAGCGGGAGTCTTCCTCAAGCTCTTCTTCTCCCACGGCTCTGCTGGGAGTGTGTGAGAGGGGAAGCTGCATGCTCTTCATCTCCAGTACCGTGCGGATGGCTAGTGGATCGGACTGCACTGCCCAGCGTCCCTGTGGCTGGTACTGAGCTCGATTATCTATGCCACTACCATCATTTTCACCTCCTCCACCCTATGATATCAAGGAGATCCATTAGTCATGAAAGAATTCAATATGTAATAACATTCTATGACAACAGGAACATACGTACCAGTCTGCGCACCCACATGGGCATTTTGCCATTGGTTTGGAGCACCACAGAATCCAGAGATGCTAAAGTGTAACAGTCAAGCCCATTAAATCACATTTTAAACAGAATTATATACATTTTGCTTGTGCACTTGATGTAGGGCCCAATGATTCCCGCCATGTTCAAAACATTTTTTTTTTTTTTTTTTTTTACAGGAATTTACAGTATAATGCAGAATGTTGCAAAGATTGGAAATTTTTGAACAAATAAATCAAAAGTAGGTCTGTTTAATTTACTAAAATTTTAATTTTATCATTAAAAATAAAACAATCTGGGGAAGAAATAAAACGGATTTCATAGGGCCCTAACTTGATGTGATCAAGAGACCCAATAACACCAGAAAAGAGTCAAATCAACACACCATCGGTGGAGTCGAGTCTGTCTGGAGTTCTGCAGTCCTCCACACAATCTTCTGGATTCTCCTCTGGCATCAAGCCGTCCTCCTCTTCCTCCTCCATGTGAGGCAGTGCACTACAGGGCACAGCGATGTAAGTCTCTCTCCTGAGCAACAGGAATTTAAATAGGAAAATAATAAAATCAGATAGTCATTCACATTTCTGACAAGATATCAGTTTTTAAAACTAATGTCCAAATTGTTGTAAACATATTTGCCTTTCACATTAATTTAATGAAATCATGGCCTTTTGAAGATTAATAAATCATAAAGTGCTGTAGGTATGACGTATGTTTGTAGGCCAAAACTAGAATTAGCACTTCCGTTTCCATCATCCTGAAGTCCATGGGTTTTTTGAATGGGTTTTTGGTTAAAGGCCTGAAATAAGGTCAAGCTCAAGATATTTTTACATTTTATTCCATGACAAAATACATCAGTAATACCCCCTTGTGATTTTTTTTTTTTTTTTTTTTTTTTTTTTTAACTTGTTTTGAAAAAGGCAGTTGCTAACAAGTGGCTAAATGTGTCTATAGAGGTTGCCGGGGACATTATATGTCACCACACCAAACAGGTAAACTCATCGAACTCACGAGTCACTTTCACAGCCTCATTGAGTTTATAATCACACTCTTGCAAACGAATTTTAACTCAAACTTATGCAAAATGCTTTTTAAATAAGGACTGAAAAAGCTGTCAGAAGTTTAACGGAAGTGACGTTGAAGTAATGCGTCGGTGATGTAGTTCTTTTATAGCGTACGTTCAGCTTTTTACTTCTGGCGATTGTATTTAGGCAAAATAAATTCAAAAATTGTTAATTTGTGAAGATTATCATGATAAAAATAAATTAAAATGAAAACAAAAGTGTCATCATTGCAACTAGAGCTGCACAATTAATCATTAAAAGATCACACTCTTGATTTGAACACCCATGTGATTTCATTCGTAAATGACAATGATTCGCCGGTCTCTATTAAAGCTTTCACAAAATCACCCTGGATCAGTTTTGCAATATTTGCAAAATGCAAATATTATTCTGATGTTATTACTCGAAATGCAAATAAGCCTAAAATTGTATTTGAGACTATAAATTCAGTCATTAACCCTGTTCAAAATAGGGTTCCAGATCCCGTCATTTTAAGTTGTGAAGATTTTCTGAAATTCTTTTATGGGAAGATTGTCGACTTGCAGTCAAAAATACCAAAAGTGCTTGTGGCTCCATCTGTAGACCCGGCTGTGCCTTGCAGCACGGAATGGGGTGAATTTCATCCTATTACCCTTCCAGTTTTGGCAGATGTTGTGGCACATCTTAAACCCTCTTCATCTGAAGGGGATATTATGCCACCGTGCATTTTCAAACAGATTTTTGATAGCGTAGGGACCACTGTGCTGCCTCTTATTAACAAATGCCTCAGTCAGGGCATTTGTCCAGTGGTCTTTAAGCATGCTACTGTTTTCCCATTGTTAAAGAGGCCTAATCTGGCAATAGAGGATGCTAATAATTTTTAGACCCGTTTCAAACTTACCTTTTTTTTAGCAAAGGTTTTAGAAAAAGTAGTTTTTAAACAGTTACAAGCCCACATTACTCTGAATGCAATAGATGAGCCTTTTCAATCTGGCTTCAAGTCTTGCCATAGTACTGAGACAGTGCTTGTTATAGTGTTAGAAGACATTTTGCTGTCACTGGACAATGGCGAAAATGTTATTCTAATTTTGCTTGATGTTAGTGCGGCGTTCGATCACGAGATTTTAATCAAGCGTCTGGAACACTGGGTCGGCCTAAAAGGCAATGTGCTGAAATGGTTTGAATCCTATCTCATGGTGGGAACTGCCATTCAACAAGAGTACATCTTCCCTGGGGAATTCCAGAAGGGTAGATTCTCACTCCAATACTTTTTTCCCTTTATACGTTACCCTTGGGGGCTATTTTTTAGAAAACAAAGTATCATTTCATTGCTATGCTGATGATACGCAGATCTATTTGCCCGTGAGAGAGTTATGTTCAAACTCATTTGATGTTCTATTAGCATGCTTACAGGAGGTGGATGCTTACAAGGACTGGATGGCTGTACATTTTTTGAAACTTAATGAAAAAACCAAAGCGATTGTGTTTGGCCCTAGAAAGCACGAAGTGGTTCAGTACTTAAAATTCAACCACCTTTTCTGGCTCTACTAAAACCAAGGTGAAAAACCTGGGGTTTGTTTTGGATAGTGAGCTAAAGATGGATAGTCAAATAAACAGTTGTTAGATCATTTATTTTTTTTAAATCTACATTGGTTAGCAAAGAATAAACCATTTCTATCTTTATCAGACTTTGAGAAGGCAATTTCAGCTGTTTTTTTCTTGAATGGATTATTGCAACTCCCTTTATTATGGAGTTGATGGTAGAGCGCTAATGTGTCTACAGAAAATCCAAAACGCAGCAGCGAGAATGATCAAGTCTGCAAAAAAACATGACTCCGTTACTCCGTTATTAATTTCACTAAAGTGGCTGCTAGTACGTTATAGAATTATTTATAAGATTTATAAGGCCATTCACAATTCAGCCCCTGTTTACCTGTCCAGGATGGCGACAATTTACACTCCCCCCAGATCCTTGAGATCCGAAAATAAATACCTTCTTCGCGTTACTAGGACAAAATACAAACATAAAGGTGATCGAGCCAGTCCTAAATTGTGGAACAATCTCCCTGTCGCTATTAGATATCTGCCAAATCTTTACCTGTGTTCAAAGCCATGTTAAAATCACATTTGCTAAACTCTGACTGAGTTTTAATGATGGAGTTTGATCTTTATTGTGTGTATGTTTTCTCTAAGGTTATAAGTTTGTTTATACCGTTTTATTTGTTTTTTCTTTCTTTAGCTTTTTGGGATTGTGAAGCACTTTGGACAACCAACATTGTATTAAACTGTGCTATATAAATAAAGAACAAAGAACAACAAAGAACAGAACGTCAGTGGAGAGGCATATAGTTCATCATAACATCGTAATATACATCATACACCTACTATATTGCTTAAATCTACCCGATTTTTCATATCGACAGAAAAATATACCGGGATAACCTGGCTTCTCGAGACCCACCACTTCGCAGCAATGTAATGATATGCTAAAGCCCACCTGCCACCAGTGATTTCAAACCACATTTTAAAGAGAATTTATTCAGCAATGGTGTTGACTGATGAATTTGCACATGGTTTGTCTTAAAGAATATTAAAAACACCACAGACATATAAACACTAAAAACTTGATTGTCACCACAGGGGGACTTTAAGACTTTCGTTATAACATTTAAGACATTTAACAGCTAAAATACCATGGGCAAAAAGGTCACAGATGTGAAATGTGCATGGGAGAGTCTGTAACCCTAAAGCGACTATGTAGATTCCTCTTAAACTGACTGGATGTTGCGCATGAAATTCACCAAACGAAAGTAAATGTGACCGCACCTTAACCACAACAGGTTTTTGTTCATGCTGACCACTTCTAGTGGTACATTTGCAAAATGTTTTCATCAATGCAAGTGCTCCTGGAAGCTGTTTCTCTATATAAATAAACATAAATCATACACTCATCAACTCAACCTGTGTCTACGCAAACAGCTCTAGTGTGAACGTGACATAAGAGGAGATCAGGATTGCAGTTTGCATGGGGTTAAATGACACTACCTGATGGCTTCTTGTTTGCTGGGGGCCCGTTGAACCCTCAGGCCTGCTTGCTGCTTCCTCTCTGCTAACCTCTTCCTCATGGAGTTGGTCATCTGAGAGTCCAGCCGCCACACAAACACACAGCTGGAGACAGAGAGACACACACACACACACACACACGCACACACACACACACACACACACACATTAGACTATGATCTAAATCAGTATGTTTTTAACAAATTTGTAAAATCAAATTTAAGATTAAGACAGTTTTTTAGACCTTCAAATAATTTCAAAATGTCAACAATCTCAAAATAAATGTTACCCCTCAGATTCTTTTACGTAATTAAACAGGCACACATTTAACTGCAAAAACATACTTATGTTACTTATTAATAAATCCATACATTCAAACCAGGTCAACCAATATTGGATTTTGTGATAATAATCTGTTAAAAAAAAAAAAAAAAAAAAAAGATTATAAAGGGATTACAATTGTAGTATATTAGTAAAATCTATATACTGAATATAATGTTCATAGTCTTTCCTTTTATGAGGCGGCCCAGTGAAAAGCCACAAGAGTTTGTTCAATTAAATGCTAGATATAGTTTACTGTGTCAGCAAAATACCAATAATAGCCAGCAAAAAAAAAAAAAAAAAGAAAAAAAAAAAAAATCGTTTGAGATTTATGATTTACGCAGGACCTTTAATTATAAGAAAAGTCAGAAATACAATGGGAATCTTATTTTGAAATGTCTATGGTTTACTACTACTAGCTGGTCATTCAAAAAGATGAGAATACAATTTCAAACATCAAGGACATTAAAATATAAAAACATAGGAATCACTGTCGAGTCATCAAAAGATCATAAGCAATCGCTTAGTACAAATGCATGGTATTTATTGATTGTGAACTGCTCTGAAACAACAGCCTGCAGAACGCACAGCAGTGCCACATTTTGACGTTTAGTGCTCAATTTAATTAAATCATCGCCTTTTGAAGTTTAATAATCATTAACTGTTTGATTATTCCTGTTTTTCCACACCCAAATTTAAAACCTCTTAAAATGATAATTAAGACTTTTGTTATAACATTTACGATATTTGAGACTATATACTGTATGTGGTTTAATATCTAAAAGGTGAATGTATGCCCCTTTTTCTTTATTACTGTATAAAACATTTTCTTGGAAAATCAATAATAAAATAAAGTAAAAAATACACATTTAAAAGTCTTACCTGTCACCAGATACAGTGATCAGATGCCTGCAGTCCTGGCTGAACTTCATACCTGTAACAATTTCTGTAAGAGAATAAAAGTTCACAATAAGACCACCACCAAAAATAATAATAAAAAAAAATTATTTATTTTTTATTATCTTATATGTCCAAAACTGTATTTTTTTTTTTTTTTTTTTTTTCCACAAAGAGAGAGAGAGAGAGAGAGAAAAAAAAAAAAAAAAAAAAAAAAAAAAAAAAACCAACAACAACATTGTTGCAAGATTTTACCAAAATCAAGAATGAACACATTTGGTCAAAATCAAAAAAGGGTGTAACGGTCATAACTTATTTTCATGACTAATTTATTTAAACATATTAAATAATTAAGGAATTACTAACAGGTAAAGTAAATAAAACAAATATATAAGTTAATATAGTGTATATATTTAGTGAAATACTCCCTCTAGAGTTCATTTCTCTAGTGAACTAACATGCTGTGGACACTAAATGACTTGCCTGAGGTAAATGTAATGCTACATGAGATATTATTCTCAAGCTGTTTTATTGATGTTTTTCCGGGGTTGAAAGACCGGTTGAGAGATTACACGTAAACATATCTATGCATAGATCGTCTGTTCTTCGGTGCTTTTTCCTGTTGTGGCGGTTAGCAAATAGCGTTGCATTAACACACCACCTTCTGGATTGGAGTGCAGATTGCCTGTGACTGACTGTATTCATCTTCTGACTGTATGCACTGAACCATGACTGTTCGAATTAAATCACTGATCAAGAAAAATAAACATACCTGAATGTCCAAATAAGGTGGCCACACATTCGCCTGACTCATAGTCAAAGATACAGATATTTTTGTCTGAACAACTGGTGGCTAGAAACATCCCAGAGGGATCCAACTGGACCTGAGAGCAGAAAAACAATCTCACTGCCAAAAATTTAAAGGATTTTGACTGCAGGCATCATTTACACCATACATACCTTGAGCAGTGTCCCATCATCATTCAGGGAGCCCTTGAAACACTTTTTCATCTTGCCACTCCTCACATTGTACACTCTGAAAATGCAAAAGAGCCTTTAAGCAGCATTCATGCATACAACTCTATGAATTATCTGATAAATGTATTATTGTACTGAGCGCAAAACAAACAAACAGATGATCTCATCTGATCCTTTCAAATCAGAAATTTACAGTACAAGCAGTAGTAACATCTTACACAAAGCCCTACCTAATGTTGCGGTCCTGGCACGCAATGGCCGTGTGTGTGCGTGTGGCATCCAGGTCCATGTCATACAGTGTGGTCTTCTCCACTATGTGATGTGATCGTGAGAAGATCAAGCCCTCCGACGTCTTTAAGAAGAGAGACACAACAATAGTTAGAAAGTAAATTTAAAAGTGCCATTAAAGGGGGGGGGTCTAATGCTATTTCCTGTATTCTGACTTACTGTATTTACACTGTTAAAGAGTTGGATTCTCATGCTAAACATGGCCAAAGTTTCAAAACACGAGTTGGACGTATGACGGAGTATTTCTGTGCCAAAAATTCTCTTCCAAATCCTCAAACTTCGGGGTCTTTTTTTTTTTTTTTTTTCTTTGAGTATGGGGCTGAGTGATGTCATAATGGTGGGAATGCCTTGTACAGGCACTTCTCCCGGAAAAGCGCGTGCACACATCTACCAGAGTGAGAGAGCAAGAGCACGCCCGTCAACACGCGTTCAGCTTTACGGAAGTCGTCGGCAGCACTGCACAGGTCTTCACGAAATCAACAATGTCACCAAAGAAGTGTGTTTTTGGTTGTGATGGAAAGATAACCTTGCTTCCTAAAGAACCCAGCGTTAAGTGGAGCTGAGAGTTTTGTGCTCACGCATTACATTGATGCGCTCTCGATATTTGTCATTAAAATAACCATAGAAACTGATAGTTGCAATCACTTTTTTATTGGCTAAAATGAATGGAGAATATCTCGTGTTTTCCGTGGCTGCTCGAGCCCTCAGGATCGGTGCTTATGGTTTCATAAACAAGGCCCAGTTCTACGCTGGATTTACAGATCGTTTGAAACTGAAAGATGGAGCGGTCACAGTGATAATGATCCCGGTCATGAGTCGGAACAGCAGGTGGTGAGTAAAACTGCTTCAAATGTCTGTTTTGTTGGCAATAGGCGCCTAAGTGCATATAATGTAAACAATACGAACGTAGTCAATTTATAAATTCATTATACGCTATATTCATTTTAGTGATTCAAAAGTTGGATGGTGTATTGTGTGCGTTTAAATACATTTGTTTAGCTGACCATTGATAGCTTGCAGATGATTGCTACGCAAAAGCTGCGCGTGCTCGTCACTCTTTAGCTTCGCTCACACAGCACGCCTCCAGGCACTCGGCCGTTTTCGGAAAGACTCAGTACAGCGCATGTATCTTTTATAAATATGTTAAAACTAAGGACTTTTTGGAGATATGAAGGATGCTATACTACTCTACAGGTACTCAAGATTGACATGAGATTGGCAGAAACTGTGTGTGATACCCCCCCTTTAAAGGACTAATCAAAAGCAAAGCCAAGAAATTTATTTGCATGTTCATTTTTCATATTAACGCTTAGCCACATGTCGTCCACTTCAGTGGACAGGTCTTTTAACCATTCACCGTGTTATGTCACATCCTTACCTAGGGCTCTATGAAATCAGTTTTATTACCAAATTCCATCTTTCTGGATTCATTTTTTTTTTTTTTTTTTTTCCTGTTTAAAATTTTTCTAGATTCCATTTGTTGTTGTTTTTTTTGTTTTTTTTTTAGACAAAAAGCATGTCTAACTAATTGAAATCAAGAAACGTATACAATTTAACATCAATTAATTAAAAGATTAGCAAAAAAATTGTAGGGGCCCATGATGCGTTTTATTTTCTTAAATTCTGTAATTTCCATTTTTATTTTCCTGGATTCCGTTTTAATGGTTTAATTAAATTTTAAAAATCAAAAAGAATGTCTAAACAATTGAATTCATAAAACATCAATTTAATCATTTTTACAATAATAAGCCAAAAGAAATGTTTTAATTTTTCAAAAAAATCTGTTGTCCATTTTAATTTTTCTGGTTTTATAACTTAACACAAATGCATTATCAAAAAATGTGGTAATCAAATGACTAATTAAAAGAATAATTTAATTGCTCAATGTAATTTTAACAATTCCTTTTATTTTTATAAGTGCTGCACAACAGAAGTTCATTGTTAAAGTTAAAACACTGAAGAAAAACTGAATTTTAGAGTAAAATTGCTTAATTTTATATATATAAAAAAATGCAAACAAATATATTCTATATTTATTTTTATATTTTATAAACAAAGCATTTTTCTACAACAAATACAATTTTGGGGTGATAAAAGTTGAATGTTTACATTTAATTATTTCTTTATATTATCCTAGCATATGCTTTAGATTAAATTATATATTATAAAATGTATCTATTAAAAATCTAAATATACATACAGTATTAATTTAAATCATTAAGGTTTTTTTTTCACTTTTTGATTTAATTGATGTATCAGAGGGTTAACATTATAAATTAAAAAAAAAAAAAAAAAAAAAACCTAGAAATGTGGAGCTCATGGCATATTTAGCCTGCATAATTGTTGAATATCTCCAAAAGCATGATAATATTTTGAATTATCTGTTCCAGGGCTGCCTATTTGTCCAAGGGAAACCTCTATGCTGTCTATGTAATAGATCTAATAAAATTCCTCTATAACAATAGGGGCTTTTCACACCAGAGGAACCTTTTCATAGTTACTAGAGCTAATGGCCGAAGTATCCTATTTTTGGCATGTTCACACCGCAGGAACTGGGAACAATTTTAGTTATAAAAAACCTTTTGGGGGAACTAAATTAGCTCCTACTTCAGAGTAGGGTCTAAATCAGCATAATAGGAACTACCAGTGACGTAAGTGTAAGTTGATTCATTGGCCAAAGCATGCGAAACACTGGCACCTGGCATTTTTAAAAAGCTGTGTAAAACAGTTTATAGCTAATTATATCAACAAACATGAAAACGGCAATAGATGGACTGATGCCGAAGTCCAGGCACTTCTCAACCCATTGTTTAGTTCTATCTAATAACATAAAATAGGACTGTTAAACAGATCATAAACTAAATCGTTCTCAGCGCCGTCAAAATTAAAGTACTGCACAACAACCAGAGCGGCATGACGTAAGTGGCGGCTTATGTCAACTGGCGATGCAAATGCAACTAGGAAAATGGTCCTAGAGGACCATTTAGTTCTCTGGGGACTGCCGTGTCGGCTAGTTCCTATAAATACCCGGTGCGAAAGCCCCTATTATAGCAGGAACACAGAAAACAATATTTGAAAAGTAGCCACTTCATCCTCACCTTCTCAGCAGATCGAAAATAGATGCTCTTGTCAGCTCCACAGCTGACCATACACAACTCTGAACTCAGATCTACAAAAACACACGCATATTATGCATGAAAGACAAGATTTAGCGGAAAACAACAACAAATCTCTTATCGACTGTTAACTGACCTGTGAATTTGATGGCAGTGATGGAGGCCGAATGATCGTAAACCGTCTGCACTAGGTTGCATTTGTTTTCCATGTCAAAGATGTGAATGAGCCGATCACGACTTGCAGTAGCCAACAGATGCAAACCTGACAGGAAAAACACTCATCTACACGGTGGATAATGACAATTTGTAGTTTTCCACAGCTCAACTCAGCATGCCTAACACTAATATACATTCCTTCTCAAACTTAAAGAGTAACTTCACTGATTTTCAACCTGCTTTGTATTGTTACAATGTCAGTAGTATATGTAAAGGAACAATGTTTACTCATTCTCCGTGTTACCTGGACCAAGAAAATTCAGCAGACTTTTGACAGCTCCAGGGCTTTCGTAAAAACTACAGATTGTACTTCCGCATTTTCGTATCCCCGCCCACTGAAAGTCGGAGCGAGGGTTATTAACAGAACAGTTATTGTAAGGGCAGGGTTATTATCGCTGAACATTTTATCATACTTTTTAAAATACCATTACAGTACATGATGCCGTTTTGCTTCAGGTGAAACTGACAGAACAGCAGTCTCTTTCAGTTTTTCCCCTCCGTTTAAACATTCGAAATGTTGACTACAAACACACACGTTTTTCAGTTTTTCTGTTTGATTCTTTGCAGCATTTAGCCACTGCCTACAACACTCTGGATCCTTCACTGGAAACCGCAATTCACTCCCGCTAAACATTTACTCTCTGAATTCTTGCACCTGGGAACAATAGAAGTTGACGCCATAACTGAAAGTTTGCTAAGAAGTATTTCCTACTAAAGCAAGGCGGTATCTGACTCTGATAAGCGTATCCATAGCAGACTGGTGGGAGTGGCCTTGGACGGCAACATTATGGGTGTTTTCCTTCCTATTTAGCAAAAGGGAAGACCACAGCCTTTTTCCTCTGTTTTCTCTAGTCAGGTCAACTTTCTACTGCATAGGCAGCCAAGTACAAATACAAAATATGTATTTGAAACAAAGAAAAGCTCACTTACCGGTCTCATTAGGAGAGAAGGCTAGACACAAGACCTCCGAATCATGAGCCTCGATTTTCTGCAGTTCGTCCATGAAGTGCAAGCCGAAGATTCTGAAGAAGAGACCGATGATTTAGCATATATATTCATTTATGATTTAGTTGTCTGCACAGACCCTTCATTCCCCTCACCTCAGGTTTCCACTGCGGTCTCCGGCAGCCAAATGCTGGCCATCTGGGCTGATTCCCAGCACCCTGATCCCAGATTTACCATCCTGGCTTCCTCCCTCAACTTTCTCAGCCTCAGCTTTGAGGTACTGCATGTCATCGTCCACATATACTATCCTTACGATGTCCTGAAACACATTTTACATACATTAAATCGACGAACACAAGAAGAATTGGCAAATGATTCGGTCATCAATTACTCTCCCTCATGTCGTTGCACAAATTTAGATATTTTTAATGAAACCTAAGAGATGTGTGTTCCTCCACATGAATCAAGTGGATTAATCCTTAATCCAAGTCCTCTGAAGAGACACGATCACTTTATATGATGAACAGATTTAATTTAGGCTTTTATTCATATCCACCTTTTTCCTAAAGTCTCGCCCGACTCATAGTGGAATTATCCTTCACATTTCCGGTCTCCGGTGTTTCTAGTTAAATTAGCTTATTTTTCAAGCTGGTAAATGTAACGTTAAATCTATGAAAATGTGTTTTTTTTTTTTTTTTTTTTTTTTTTTAAAAGCACATGGCTTTATAGTGCCACCACTTTACAGTGTCGCAATGGCCGTCTTTTGTCAGTGGCACACCCGTCAAAGTTTGTAGTGCGTAGATGACACGAAGCTGCCTGAAGTCACGCTTTAGGGGTTTACACCTTGCTGTATTAGTTTCGACACAAATATCAACTTAAATTGCAACAAAGGCAGATGAAAAGTCCAAGAATATATTCTTACATAGTTGTTAGTTTTGTCTAGATGTTTAGAGACAATACATACTAAGGCTGCCACTGCGTCTTCTGTACTACAACCTTGTTTATATGTCAGTTTGCTAGATAAGACCCTTATTCGTGATCTGGGATTGTGTAGAGCTCTTTGAAGCTGCACTGAAACTGTAATTTGGGCCTTCAACCCCTTGGGCGTTGAACCCCAGTGAAGTCCACTATATGGAGAAAAATCCTGGAATGTTTTCCTCAAAAACCTTCATTTCTTTTCGACTGATGAAAGACAGACATAAACATCTTGGATGACATGGGGGTGAGTAAATTGTCAGGAAATTTTCAATTCTGAAATGAACTAATCCTTTAATGAATTCCAAGTATTCTAATTTGTTAACCAATATTATCAATTCAATTTCAGCCTCAATTTCGGTTTGGAAAATGAGAGGGATTATAGTAAAACTATGCTCAATACCTGCAATACCACTCCGAAATTCAGGCAATCATTAAACATATTCTATTACAAAGATATTTGTGAAACAAATTTCCATGACTTCGCCAAAATTAAAATCAAAATTCTTAAATTTCCATGTAGTTTCCAGGTTTTTCATGACCATACAAACCCCAAATAAATAAATAAAAAAGCAAAATATGTGTTCTCTGTTGTTCAGACAAAGTATGAAAATCTTTTTGAATACTGTCATGTCCTGGCCCAATTCAGTCTAGCAGTAATCCATACCTGGCTGTAAAGGTTGTGGCGAAAGCCAAGTCCTGAGCCGTGACTCTGCGGGGACTCACTTTTCCACAGGCGGATGGTGTTATCAGATGAACATGTGAGGAAAGAGCCAGGCGACAGACATCCTGATAAATCTCCAAGCTCAGGGTAGGTCTGCAGAGAATATTAACGCATTAATAAAGTGGCCTTGCGTATCATTCATCTGATAATCTCAATATGAACTGCTCTGTCACTAACGCACCTCCACACTCCACACACATCCGCTGTGGTACAGAGCTGAATAGACCTTCCCAACATTTCGAATGTCCCGCACGTCCCATACGTACACACTGTGGTCATTATACACACACGTCAAGTGCCTGGTCACAGGGTCAAATGTTAAAGCCAGGGTATCTGGATACTGTGCTTCTGGGTTTGCACCGAACAAATGCCTATGAAAAGAAAAGTAATCCAAAAAAAAAAAAAAAAAAAAAAAAAAAAAAAATTAACATTTGATGTTTAACGTTTGATTTTAACACGTTTAACAAAAAAAAAAAAAAGTTTAAACAATTATACATGAGATCATTCAAACCACAAGAACACTGGTAATAGATTTTGTGAAACACCATTATAACTTTCGTTAATTTATTTTTATATATTTATATATTAATTCTAGTTAACATTTTAGTAATTTTGTTGTTTGTCATTTTATTAGCTTTTTAAAATAAATATGTCTGTATTTTTTTTTTAATTAAGATTTAGTTTTAGTTATTTTAGCACTAGCTGAAATAAAATAAGTTTTTTTATATTTTAAGTTAATGATGTTTATTTTAATGAATGCAAAGTAAATCACTTAACATTTAAATAAAGCAAATTCCTTTTACAACATTAAACTCAGAATAGTTGTTAAGTTAAAGCTACATGTCTGCATTAAAAGTATTGTATTTTCTGGAATACAAGTTTTGTGTTTTTATCATCTGAAACATGTTGTGACTTATATTCCAAAGTTAAGGTACGCCAAACATTTTTGCGCATGTGAAAGTTGCTTTTTTGTGAGTGAAGTACAAAGAATAAAGTTTTAGTAATAATGGTAGAGAACATGGAAACACTTGGATTCATGCAGAATGAGAGGTACGTGAGATCATAAATCTGAATTAAGCTATATGCTGGCTTTGTATTGTTTTGCATGCTGCTCACCCTACAATAATCTCAAATACAGAAATCATTAATCATCTTTGTTTTTTTGGGGGGTTTTTTTTTTTTAATTTGGTAATGAAGGTAAAGAGTGAGTTTCAATTTTTATCTCCCCTCACATTTAACATTAACATAGTTTGTGCAAGTTTTCCACATGCCAGCTGTTTAGTTTTAAATTAGTTTAGACAGTGTTTGTTTTTTGTTTTTTTAAATAATGAATGTCAACTATTTATTTTTCATACTAATATTTTTAATTCTTATTATGAATACCATCAAATTTGAAGATTTTTTTTGTGGAGTGAGGGAAACTAAAACACATGTTTATGGTGTTTATAATGTTTGTAAATGTTTCATTTTAATTACCAGTATTTTACATTATTTAAGAGTGTAATAATACAATGTGACTAGTTTTTTTTTTTTTTTTCCCCTCTCTCTCAGAAAAGCAAATCTGACCCAGTATCACTTACATTCAGGTGCAACTTTTTTCCCCCCATAAAATATGGTGTACCATATTGTGTATCTACAGGGGTTGGACAATGAAACTGAAACACCTGGTTTTAGGTGTTTATTAGTATGGTGTAGGGCCTCTTTTTGCGGCCAAACAACATCAGTTCATCTTGGGAATGACAGACATAAGTCCTTCACAGTGGCCATATGGACTCTGAGCCATTCCTCTTCCAGAATAGTGGCCGGGTCACTATAGCCTTGTTTCCACCGAAATCGCTCGGAACAAATTGTCCCTGGAACTTTTTCCCCCCAGACCTGTTACTGTCTGCGTTTCCATTGCGGTCTAAAGTACCGTGAAGATTAATCCAGTGACGTAGGACTGCGCGCGACTTTCCAGTTCCTGCTGGATTTCATCCTCCACATATAAGCCATAGACTGTGACAACACACCTTCACTCTCTTCCATTGTAGTAAGTGAAGCTGACAGTGTGCCAATATGGCGCTGACATCGAGTCTGCGCAGTAGTGAGCACGAAGTGGAGCTGCGATATTAAGGTCCTGCCCACACTCCCGCAGAACTGGTTAATGCACTTTACTGCAGAACAACTTGTCGGTGTGAAATAAACAGTTCTTGAAATGTTAAAGCCAATCTCCTCCTGAGGATCCAGAAAAAAAGTCCATTGGTGCTTTAGTGACGACTTTGCTCAGAGAAGCTGTCAACCTCAGCTGTCAATCATGATGTCAAAACCTGCATTTTTATAGCATCAAATAACTAAAAACAAACTTATTTAAAGAACAAACATTTTAACTTACATCAGCGTGATAAAAACTGCCTAAAATGACAGAAACCATCTTTGGAAGAAAAAAAAATATTTGACATGTAATTTGACCATTTAGTTTGTCTCACGTCCCATTAAATTACAAGGAGAGGATGGGGTTTATGACCTATACTGCATCCAGACACCTGGGGGCAATCAAGACACTTTGGCTTCACTTTTCAGGACTCGTGTGGTACGCTTGATATAAGCTTAATAAAGCCTGAAACTCGTTGTGGGTCAATCGGTCATAATTTTTAAACTCCAATTTTGATTCAAATAGCAAACAACTCTTACTGCACACACCGCAACAGACTTTTAAAAATGGTGGTTGAAATAAAATGCTGCATGAACTCAACCAATCAGCATGTACAGCACCCAAGTCCCACCCTCGAAAGTTCCTGAACTTGAAAAAAGTACTACCTCACGAGCAGGGACTTTCTGAGGGGGGAATTTTTACCCAGAACTTAATTTAGACCCTGGTTCCTGCGGTTGAAACACACCGAGTACCACCCCGAAGTCCCTAGTTCAAAACACCATAAAGACTTGCTGTCTTGGTCACAGATAAGCCAGTAAGACATGCACCAACAACTTGTTCTCTTTTGAACGCTAATATGTCTCCCTTTATGTTGTGTGGATTGCAATATTTCATGTGCAGCTGTGCTATTGCTCTGCTAATTCAACCTTCACACTATGCTCTTACCGATGGACTGTAAAATCAGTAAAGATTGGTCACCAGGCGGTGCATATATAGGCGTGAAACCTCCAACACTATATTGGCCAGTGTTTCAGTTTCATTGTCCAACTCCTGTATATTTGCTTTTGTGGTCCAAGCAGGCATTCACACAGGACACGTCCTTAAGTTCAAAAACAGCTAGAAGGAGCGCAACAAAAACACAGTGGTCTCTTGACACGTATGGCAAAGCTGAACTAAGTTTAACATGACTGCATCATGACACTTAAAAAGGCACTGGCATGCAAACATACATACATACAAAAAGGAAACCAATGCTATTTTTACCACTTAATTGAAAAGTATTAAAGGGTCATATAATGCTATTTTAAAAGTTCATTATTTTGTTTATTGTGTATGAGATCCCCAGCACCAAAGTTGAAAAGTTGGAACGGCTGATAAGCATATAGCTGAAGCAGTGGCTTGGAATTCCACGTTGTTTAAGTTCTGTCGGAGTTTATGGGCATGGCAAGTTGGAATTACCAATCACAGGGCTCGTGGAAGAGTTCAAATGCACCAAAGCAAGGCTCGTCAAGACCCTAACTGAATCAGAGGATGCAGTCATTCGAACAACGGCCCCCCGGGTGGTAGCGGGAAGGAAGTGGAATCCATCAGAAGCTGTTCAGAGTGCAAAGTCTGCGCTTCAATTCAGGGTTCGGACTCATCCCAAAAACTCCTATGTGGCACAAAGCAACATCAGTGCAGAAGAGACAGCTAGTGGTAGAAGAAGTCAGGAGACAGGAGGAGGGAGCGTGATATGCCAAAGCCATCTCAATGGCTAAGCAGGGGAGATGAACCAACTGGGAGGGCCTGGAGAAGAAAAAGCTCAGCTGGCGTGACATCTGGCAGATGGAGGGAGCGCGGCTGAGTTTTGTCATCAGAGCCACATACAACCTGCTACCCTCCCCCCAAAATCTGGTATGGTGAAGTGGTATGGAGAAGATCCTGCCTGTTCCCTGTGTCAAGTACCTGCATCCTTCTATCAGGGTGTACTAAAAGTCTCACCCAAGGGCACTATACTTGGCAGCATAACCAAGTACTCAGAGAGCTGGCATCAATACTGGAACAGAAGCGAATCACCATAAACAACCTCCTACAAACATTGGCAGGACAGGTCAAATTCACAAATCTCGTACCAGCTGGCCAACATCAAGAGCATTGTACAACAAGCATCCTGCAGTCAGCGTGGGATTGGAAATTGGAAGAGGACCTTGATAAGAAGCTTGTGTTTCCCCCAGAAACAGTGGCTACAACAATCCAGCCAGACATGGTCCTGTGGTCTCCAACAACAAAGCAGGCATATGTTGTGGAATTAACAGTACCATGGGAAGATGGGGTTGAAGAAGCTTATGAGAGAAAAAAGAACAAATATTCCAACCTGGCAGTTGAAGCATCCCAGAACGGCTGGAAGACCAGCATCTTCCCAGTAGAGGTGGGATGCAGAGGATTTGTTGCAACATCTACCACTAGTTTGTTGAGGAAAATAGGGGTGAAGGGTCGCTCTTTCCAACAGGCCATTTTTTTCCCCCCTCACCACTCCATACCGACTTGAAACATTTAATTCTATTAGCTTTACTACTATTGGGTGTACTAGAATAGGTTAACATGCTTTAAAAAGTAAAAATAAACATTTTTAACACATTGTACATTATTGTAGCACCTCTATTCCCAGTCTGTCTGAAACACGCTGATATCTACAAAGCCCCCTCCTTCCGAAAAGCCAGAGAGCTCTGATTGGCCAGTTGACCCAGTGCGTTGTGACTGGCCAAACACCTCAAGCGTCTTGGTAATGTAACAGCCCTTATCATAATCATGAGCTTCAGCTTCCAAGGCTTCTAAAACATTTCTAAAAATGGTTAACAATGTCATCTGTATTAGAGTATCAGTTCGAGGATGAGTCAGATTCTGAAAATGCGAATGATCAAGAAGGAAAACATTAAAAAGCATCATATGACCCTTTTAAATCAACAAATTTATCATAGTCGCAGCTCTATTACAGTCCTCATTAGCGCAGGCTCATCTGAAAGACTCTTACCCAGGCTGTGTGCCCTGAGACACATCTACTCCCAAGCAGTGTGGCCGGTGTAGAGTGGTGACGTAATGCAGGTCCTGAGGGCTGAACACGCGCACTGTGCCATCAGCACAACCGCAGAAAACAAATGTCTCACTCACCGATAAGCACTGTGCAGATGTCGTCTACAACAGCAAAACAAAGACACATGACAGCATACTTTCTAAATACCATCCTATAAACCCTGTCCTATTTGGCTCTGTAACAGGCTACGTTCACACTGTCAGTCCAAATCCGATTATGCGTTTATCGGACTGGAATCTGGTCAAACATTATTGACTGTTCACATTGTGCATCGCAACTGTTCAGATCTGATTTGTGTGTCCATCCAGCTCTTTTGTTTTCCGGAATATCTGCATCGGTTTATATGCCAAAAACAACAACCGCAACATGGAGGGGTTTGCAATACAGATGTTGTCTTATTTACAACATGACAATGTGTATCCGCCGCGCTGGACTACTACGTCTTCTCAGGAAGCTGGTATGAGTGGCTTTATTCAGTGCTGTCGTCTCCACCGGTCTCAAAACATGTCTCCGTCATTTTCTGCTCGTCCGGCACTTTGCAACAGCACAACCTTGTTTCTGCAGCGATGTTTCCTATATCAACATCTGAAGTTTACGTTTATGTGGCGTGAGAAAGTCACATAAACCACGCAAAATCCGATCAGAGCAGTCAGACTGAAACGGATTTCCAGAAATGCGATTTAAATAGCATTTCAAACCACACTTGCTTAATCTGATCAGATTTCAATCGGATATGCACAAAAATCGGATTTGAACTGACAGTCTGAATGTAACACTTGAATATTGTGTAGGGCTTTACTAGCTAATAAGGGTTTCTGTCATTAATTACTCACCCCCATGTTGTTCTACACCGTAAGACATTCATCATCTTCAGAACACAAATTAAGGTATTTTTTGATGAAATCCTAGAGTTTTTTTTATTTTTATTCCCTATAGAAAGCAACTTAAGTATCATATTCAAGGTCCAGAAAGGTAGTAAAGACATCGTTAAAACAGTCAACGTGACTACAGTGGTTCAACCTTAATGTTATGAAGCGACGAGAATACTTTTTGTGCACAAAAACAAAACAAAAATAACTTTATTCAACAATATCTTCTCTTCTGTGTCATTCTCATGCGTTGTTTAAGTTCAGCGCTTCCATGTTCTACGTCAGAACGGCGACTCATTATTGGCTGGCTCCTGCATCAGCATCACACGCATGTGTCGTGCTGATCACATGAGCAGCGTCGGCCAATAATAAGTCGGTGTTCTGACGTAGAACACACAAGCGCTGCACTGTTCACTACGTCAACAGCATAGGAGACTGACACAGAAGAGAAGAAATTGTTGAATAAAGTCATTATTTTTTGTTTTTTGCACAAATAAATAAATAATTGTAGGCCAGACAGCTCACAGATTTCATCAAAATCGTATGTTCATTTGTGTTCTGAAGACGAGGTCTTACAGGTGTGGAATGACATGAGGGTGAGTAATTAATGATAAATTTCATTTTTGATTAAACTAACCCTTTTATAGTGTTGGGAAACACTGCATTACAGTAATGAAATGAAGGCACAATGTGTAACTTGCCTTGAGATCAACCCAGGAATCCAGCTGTCGGTTGCTGTTGAACTGGCACAGCAGACCCGTGTGTGTGATGCAGTAGGTGCTGCTGGCCATAGAGCCACGGCCACACGCCAAACCACAGAACTGACTGTTCTGATGCTCCCCGAGCAACCCTGAGCGACCAATCAGAGGCACTGTGCTGTTCACCTGCAGGAGCCGACAACAGGTGATAATCTTCACAAATGCTTCAATAACATGACAAAATTGTGTGCATATTTGAACAGAGAAAAACAAGCGTTTTGTGCTCCATCTGGTTAGAAAACAAACACACAGTCACAGAAGGATGTGGGCAAACACAGGAAACTGCACTAAACACTTCAATTCATATCAGCACACTTGAAATAAGGTTGTGAACAGGACTGAATTAACATGGCACCAAAATCAAGTGCAGATGCCATTTACACTCAGAGAAAATAGCAGTATTTTTTTGTGTAAATAGTTGTTAGACAGGGGCAGAAACTATTTGCATCTCAGTGTATTGTAGCACATTATAAAACAGCATGCAATAACAATATTACGTGTATATTATATTTATTAAAATCATAAATGGATGCTGCCATATTGGGTCATTACACCTCAAGATACATAAAATATTAAATTATTCTAAATAAAGTATTTTTTAATCTTAAAAAAAAAAAAAAATCTAATTTTCAGCGACTGGATTTTCCTTGCATCTGTAGACTGTAACAACATGTGCCAAGTGTCTCACCCGTCTTTCCTTTGAGGCATCAAGGTACCAGAACTTAACATGTCTGTTCCCTGCGGTTACAAAGTAGCTGTTGTCCTCTGAGAAAGATACAGCAAGCACACGGCTGGACACCTTATTGGATGCGATAACAGTCCCCTTCTACAAGCAAAGAAAAGATTTAAAAGCATTATTTATATATGTTCTTGTAAAACAGACTCACAAGCTGCATTCTGATTGACAGGGTGCCTATGTAGTGTCCACCGCTCCCTACTCGCTGAGCACAAGATATATTAACGTTCACTTCACAAAATTCATTCTAAACACCCTGTAACCTAAACAAACATCACTAGAGTAGATTAAAGTCAGAAATATCCTAATTATTCAGCACATGAATGATTGAGCGACATCTTATTTACTAAGTGGGAATCTTAGTATTCCAGATGATACACGAGTTGCAACATTGTAAGGGGCATGTTGATTTGAAACATGTTTCAAACACTGATCTATAAAATGCAGATATCACCATACAGTTGAAGTCATAAGTTTACATACACCTTGTAGAATCTGCAAAATGTTAATTTTTTTTTTTTTTTAACAAAATAAGAGGGATCATATAAAATGCATGTTTAGTACTGTCCTGAAAATGCATGTTTAGTACTGTCCACAAGACAAAAAAAAAATAAAAAAAATAGCTGAACTCAAAATCAACCATCACAAAACATAAAAACAGTCGTGGATCATCCAGGTAACCACACACAGTATTAAGAATCAAGGGTATGTAAACTTTTGAACGGGGTCATTTTTATAAATTCAGCTATGTTTTTGTCTTGTGGACTATGTGTAAACATTTTATGTAAAATCTTATTCAGGACATTACTAAATAAAAAAAATAACATGCATTTTATATGATCAAGAAGTAAAAATTAAAATTATGTCAAGACCACAAGAATACCAATACACTGCCTGTAAACCAGTAAAGCTGTACACTACTGTCTTTGTAAACTTAAACTCCAATATCATTTTTCTTAGGTTAAACTACTATTCATGGCAGCCAGGCAGACGGCTGTCAAACCCACCTTCCACTCCCAGACGCTGACGGTCCTGTCGTGCTGGTATCCCACAGACACTATATAGCTCCCATTGGGGGAGAATGCCACACACGCCACCCCATACTTATGGCACTGGACCTCTGCCACCTGCATCCGCTCTGCCACGTCCCACACCCGCACACAGGGCATGTGCCCGCTCTGCCCAGCAACAGGGAAAAAGAAGAAGAGAGAAAGAAAAAAAAAAAAAAAAAAAAAAAAGTGAACAGATGAATAGTAAAAATAAAAAGCATAATAACTGTGTGAGACCCCACACCCAGATTTGTCTACTACCCTACTATTCAGAATAACAGAACGCAACAGTCAGGTTATGGAAGTAAAAAGCCCATCATTTTCTCTATAGAGGAATTTATTTAGAATGCTAACTTAGCCTACATTAGGTCTTTCTTGAAAGGTGTATAAGAGATTGTTAATCGATTACATATACCTTTGTTGAAGCCTTCAGTTTTCATTATTTCAACTTATTTTTTAGAAATATTTGTTTAACAGCAGGATCTATGGTGAAAAACTACATTACCCATGATTCTGCACAAATCTCCACCAATCAGAGAATAGAAACAAGCAAATCACTCCAAAAGACCTTTAGCCCCACCCACTCCCACTGCAAATGACGTAAATGAGTCAAGCCATGTCCCACGACACACTATACTCTATGAACTTATACTACTCAAACATCTAATGTATGAATTTTATACAGTTATTTTGCCCCTCCCCCTCCACTACGCAAGTAAAGCTGCAGTCACATGCAAGAAGTGTCCAATATTCTACCCCTATTATCCAATATTCTATTAGTGTGGCACCATTAGTAAAATAATGCTTCACGAAAAATAAAGCACAGATGAACAGATGACAAAAAGCACAAAAAATGAACGTACAGTACACAAGAGTAAATACAAACAATTGTTCATTGTTAATTGCAAACAGCACAGCAGCTCGAGACAATCAATGACACTCAAACCCAGTGTTACTCACATGTGAAGCAGAATCAAAGCAGCCTCTGCGTCTGTTTTCAGGCCTTTCCGCTTAACTTTCTCCAGCGCTGGAAAGCTTTTCTAATATAAAAGCAGGTCCTAAAGCACTTGCCCAGTGATAAACCTTCATTCCAGTGATATTCTTTTAAGCTCTTTTGTATTGTCTCATCTCTCTTTCTGCAGTAATTCTTATTTTCAAATCTCCCTCTTGCTCATTCTCTCTCCTCGACCGTCATACGCCCCCTAATGCTGATTGGTTACACGTTTGTTGTTGGTGTTGGTCCGACTAACTTCCAAACAGTGTTTTTGAAATATGGCTTACCCCACCTTTAATATGTGAGTCATTGGAGTCAATTTTTCATACAACTCATTCAAAATGCTTATTCATTTACAGACCAAGCAACGGTCTTTATGAATGGGTCATTGAATCACTTTCTCAAACAAATTGTAGATTCATTCAGAAACACCACTGTGTGTTGCTAAGAAACGTTCTGCTCAAGTTTTGTTTGGCACTATTTTTGTTGGTGAAAGACAATATTTTTTCTAAAATGTAAGTCACTTATATTAACCTAAGTGAACTGTTGCAGAAAATCAGAATCACATTTGCCTGTGCCTCGTGTTCACAACACTAGTCTGTGCTGCTCTAAAAATGCGTAATGAATCGCTGAACTTGTGATTCACAGTAGAGACCTGCGTGGGACGGATTTTTCCCGCTCCCACAAGATTCTGTCCCGTTCCCTTCTCCCGCCCACAACGTTCATGTTTTGTCCCTCCCATAAAAGTATAAATTTTTTTTCTGTATGTCCATGAAATTTCCATTAAAGTTGTCGCCTAGCCACAACCTACACATCCCAGCATAAACACTCCCATAAATTATTTGTTATTAAAGCATCAACATTCACAAACCAAGACCAAGTCCCATTTACTTGAATGGGGGAATCCTAAAATCTCAAAAACTGCTTGCTGAACTCACAAATAACATATTTCAAATCAGCAACAAAATCTGACATGAACTGTCTCAAATGATTTCTTTTGCTCAAATAGCATTTAAAAAAGCTTATATTTCATAAGCACTCATCTCAGAACACTTCTTATAGCAACGGGAGCTGCACTGACACCATGACTTTCTATATAAAGTCTTTGCTATGTTATTACAAATATGGCCTCTAGTACCTTATTATTTAATTTTGGCTAATGTAGTAGGTAATTTGGATATCTTATTCCTACACACTACAGAAATAGTATGAGTAGTATGGTAGCATGTTATTTTTAATTTGCTTTTCATTTATTTAGATAGTGACAAAAAGCATGAGTGGAAAAAGCAGCCACCAATAAATAATCATAATGTAGGACAACATGTGCCTTTCAAGAGTTTAAATTTTAAATTCTCATCTAAATGCAGCTACAGTGATATGAAGACAGAGGAATCTTGTGATTCCCAAACCCAAACTGTTGAAGAAATGGTTCACACAAAACTGAAAATTCTGTCATCACCCTCACACTGTTCCAAACCCATTTGAGGTTATTCTTTCTGTGAAACACACATGGGAAATACCTGAAGAACCTTCAAGCAGCTTTATTAAAAAAATTGAGTGAACAATCCTTTAAATATCTGCCAACTCCCCTATGCAATATGCAGCATTATTAGTCAGATGCCTAAAAAAAGCAAAGCAGCCATTGCACTGCATTTGTGATCTGCTGTCGCAACAGCGATTCTCTGTTGGTTTACCAAGTTGGGACAGACACTGGGCCTCACCATGGCAACCGGGGAGCTGGAATGTGTCGGAACGCACAGAGCAGCCCAGACATAAGCCCTCCTCTAACACATATACATAAGATAACCATAGGAATCAATGTTCCCCGTTCAAACGCTGCAGAGAAGGGCATTTAGCACAGTCGTCATTCTTTTGGCCCTCATAAAACATCTCAGAACACTTACCTCACCAGTGACCAAATATTTTCCATTCTGCGAGAAAGCCAAGGCACTGAAGGTTTTCCTAAGTAACAAACACATGATTTGGACTTAATTCTGTTACAATGTACAACATTGTGCTACGGAACTAAAGATAAGAAGTGTGCTTTTTACCTGGAGGTATTAAATATGTGAGTCTGCTTGTTCTTCTGTGGGCTCAGGATGACAATAACGCAACTGAAACACACAACATCACCGCATTAGTTTACAGATGAAAATAGTCATTTACAGTATGCATTAATTACCCTTCAAAAGCTTGGGGCAAGTACAATTTTTTTTAATGCTTTTGAAAATCACCAAGGCTGCATTTATTTTATTAAAATACAATAAAACAGTAATATTGTGAAATTATGAATACTATTTAATTAATATTATATAATTTATTGATAGCAAAGCTGAATTTTCAGTCTCCAGTGTCACATGATTCTTCAGGAATTATTCCAATATGCGGATTTGCTGCTCAAGAAATAATTCTTATCTTTTTATTATATAATAGTTGTGCTGCTCAATATTTTTGTGGAAACTAAGATACATGTTTTCAGGATTCTTCAATGAATAGATCTTCAAGAGAACAGCATTTATTTGAAATAGAAATCTTTTTGTAGTATTATAAATGTCTTTATAATCATCTTTGATAAATTTAATGTGTCCCTGCTGAATAAAAGTATTCATTTCTTTCAAAAACAAACAAACAAAAAACTGCTGAATGGTAATCACCACTTAGAAAAATCACACTAGTTTGTAGTTTCTCTCTTGTTCCCAGAGGTGTCCAAGCAGAATAACCACAACTCTAACATACATAAGTTTAAAGTTCACCTAAGATCAAAAATCTGTAATTTACTCACATTTACCCTGTTGTTCCAAACCTGTATAACTATTCTTCCATGGAAAGACTGCAGGATTTTGCTTATAATGAAAGCGAATGGGGACTGGAGCTGTCCAAACATAAAAAAGGACAATAAAAGTCCTCCATACAACTCTATATTTCAAGTCTTCAAACCAGTGTTGGGGAAAGTTACTTTTAAAAGTAATGCGTTACAATATTGCCTTACTCCCTAAAAAAGTAATTTAGGAAAAGTAAAAGTTACTTAGTTACTTTTTATGAAAAGTAATGCATTACATTACTTTTGCATTACTTTTTCTCTCCTGGGCTGGGCTTGTTTGTTTATTTATTAATAATAAAAGTGTTATATTTTTGGCAAATGTTAAGGCCCTTTCAGACCAAAAGTGAAATGAATAAGCCTCATGGGGCGTTCACACCAGACGCGACTTGCGCGAATAAATTGCACTATTCGCACGTAGTTGGACGCTTGAACATTTTGAGTTTACTCGCTTCATTCGCGCGTGAAATTCACTTCACAACAGATGCAAATTTGCATCATGGGAGGAGAAAGTAGTTGTAAAATATGGCAAATAAACTCAATTTGCCGGCTTTAGCTAGCTTGTAGCGCATTTTTACAACTTACCAGATTGTCCGACCTCCTCACTCACTTTCTTCCAAGCAAGATCCTTTTTATTCCTGTTTCTATAAAAGTACGAAGATGTATCGTACAGCTCCGGATATCCACATACAGCGACAATGATTTTGTCCTCCATTGTCGTTTCGGATTTCTGCCTCTGCTCGCTACTAGAGCAAGCCCCTGATTGGTTAACACGGCGCGAATATTCGCCAAAGTTCAGATTTTTCAACTTGCCTGAAACGCTCAATTCACGCCGCAGGATGTCTATCGCGTCTTTGCATTGACTTAACATGTAAATCACTTGCGCTTAACGCTTCATTCGCGTCTGGTGTGAACGCACCATCAGGCTGAAGGAAATGCATATTTACGCCTGTGCAGTAGAGGGCACAGCTCAAATAAACCTCAGATGTGCAGCGATTCTGGATTAAAGAATAGGATATTTCTAAATCTAAAGTAGTTTTTGCATATTAGTATGGTTGAATTAGATAACTGAAGGTCAGCAGCAAAGACATTGGTTAATAAAGTGAGATTAAATACATAAAATATATTTGTGTAATTTAATATAGTTATTTACAAGTTTGCGTAAATTCTGAGATTGCATTTCAGTTATTTATTTATTTTGAGGAATACTGAATGTTTTCGTGCAAGTGAGATCAGTAAATTCATGCTCACATTTAGTGTAGAACTACAATAACCATCATATTTACACAGCGCACACAACACCTGACCTTTATTTCTCTCAACACGGGGACAGGAGAGCTGCCAGTCAATAAATGTGAAAAAGTAACTTCGATATTTTGTTGTAAATTGAAAAAGTAATCTGATTACGTAACTCAAGTTACTTGTAATGCATTACCCCCAACATTGCTTCTGATGTCAAAAGAAAACTTTATGTATCAAACTGAATTTATGATGATATAAGCTCGGAAACAGACAAAAAAAAGTTGACCCATATAGCACCAAATGTCACTGATTCTCTCATGACTCATGAAGAAACATCAATGATGGGACAGCACCATGTTTGATACGATATTTGACAGCTACAGCGAATTTCGGTTCTTCGTCAACACAATTAAAGGGTTAGTTTGCCCAAAAATGAAAATTCTGCCATTAATTAGTCACCCATAAGACCTTCGTTCATCTTCAGAACACAGATTAAGATATTTTTGATGAAATCCATGAGGTTTTTTCACCCTCCATTGAAAGCAATAAAACTACCATCATTCAAGGTCCAGAAAAGTAGTAAAAACATTGTTAAAACAGTCGACGTGACTGCAGTGGTTCAACCTTAATGTTATGAAACAACGAGAATACTTTGTGCACAAAACAAAAATCAAACAATATCTCTTCCGTGTCATGCTCATACGTTGTTTACATCCAGCGCTTCCAGGTTCTACGTCCGAACTCCGGCTCATTATTGGCCGGCTCCTGCGTCAGCATCACACGCATGCGTCGTGCTGATCACGTGACCAGAGTCAGCCAATACTGAGCCGGTGTTCAGATGTAAACACAGAAGCTCTGCAACGAAAATAGCTAAGAGAATGACAAGGGACAGACGAATTTGTTGAATAAAGTCGTTATTTTTGTTTTTGCACACAAAAAGTATTCTCATCGATTCATAACATTAAGGTTAAACCACTGTAGTCAAGTTGATTATTTTAACAATGTCTTTAGTACTTTTCTGTACTTTGAATGATGGTAATTACGTTGCTTTCTATAAGGGATAAAAATAAAAAAAAACTCAGATTTTATCAAAAATATCTTCGTGTTCTGAAGATGAACGAAGGTCTTACGGGTGTGGAACGACACGAGGGTGGGTAATTAATGACAGATGTATTTGGGTAAACTAACCCTTTAAGAGCACAAACACAGCATACAAATCGTATGTACTACTTTTCTTCTTTGTCGGTTTTGAGCTTGACAGCTGCATCCAGTCACCTTTCACTTCAATTATAAGGAAAAAAGCAGTCAGGATATTCTTCAAAAATTAACCTTTTGTTATACAGGAAAAAAGAACGACAAAAGTGTGAGTAAATGACATTTTCATTTTTGAGTGAACTATGCCTCTAAGTGTGGACTTTGACACAGAAAACACTTATAGAAATAGTCGTACCCTGCAGGATAAGCCACCAAACCCGTGTTGGGGTCACAGGTTAAAGCACTACTGCTGGAGGCAGTGATGCCCAGGACCTTCTCCAAGACAACCTGCAATCACAAAGCAACTTCATCAACTACTTCACACATCTATTCATGCTGGTAAATACAATGCAATGCAATGCAATAAACAGGGCGTGTAACGTGCATTTGTTGTATGAAGGACACACAAACAATAATAAACTGCATGAAAAAGCTCCTTGCATGAAAATTAAGGTAAAAACAGGAAGAGTCGTTGTGTTCTCTGGCCTGCTCTAAAGTACAGCAAACACAGCAGGCGTGAGTGAGTCATAATGTGGATCATACCCGGCTGTGAATGTCTCTTCTGTTGCTCTGTCGAGTCTTCCTCCTCATGTTCGCCTGTACTGAAGTGCTGCTGCTGTTGTTGTTAACTTTCCTTGCTCGAGAGGTCAAACAACTTGCGTTTAGACTCGCTCCAAACACAACTGCTCCATCCGCCATAGTGCAACACTTTTCTTTAAAACGGCTCAATAAATAATCCACACTCTGAAATCACATATTAGTTTGCATTTAAAACGCTTTAAATGCTGTCCATTGATCAGAAACGCAAAAGTTCGACTACTTTATACTCCGACGGACAGTATAATACTGACTGTGGATCAAAAGTTTTAATTTAGAAAGTACGATGAAATGACTTCTATTTTTTTCCGACTGAAACGAAACTTGTCGACAATGTACAAACAGCTGTAAGCAATGAAGTCCATGTAATGTGATCTGAGACTGGCAGTTTCAAACATACACCGTCTTCTGTGATTGGATGAATCCCGCACGGGAGGCGGGATCATTCGTGGAGCTCACTCACTATTGGTCGACTTAGTATGACATCATTTATAGGTTTGCCCAGACGTCTGAACTTATCATCACTACAAGTTGTGATCATAAATCCATTACAGATCATTTTTAAACACATAATCATTAATCATTAAGCATAAACATAATGAAAGCAAGAATCATTTGCAATTTTTTAAAATTAGTTATATAAATGGTTGTAAACGTTAGGATAGTTGCTATATTACGTGATGATGAAAGAGCTCCTTTAAATTATGAAATGTAACTCCATCTTTGATGTTTTTATTATGTAAACAGGGCACAAATAAAAAAGTTGAAAAAATGCTTATTTTTGGATGCTAGCTATATTTTGATTCACTGATTATTTTGACTCAAAGCTTTCACTAGAAGTACTTTTACATTTCATTTTTGTAGTAAAATACGTTGTAATCAGCAGCAAAAAGCTTATTCTTATGAAATAATATTAATAATTGTTAGTATTATACAAATATTATTAATATTAACAATAATTATACTAATTGTTATTTAATAAATAATAGTAATTATAATTATTAATAGTAATAATAATTATTGCTTTTGTAATTATTTAACAATAATAATTTATAATAATAATAATAATTATTATTATTGATTAAATTAATGATAACAACAATGTTATTTATTACACTACTATTATTTATACACTACTAATAATCATCATTTTTGTATAACTAGAGAAATTCACCTGTATAAGAAATGTTCGATTTTAAATTCAGAAATATTAATAAATTAAAAAAATAATAGTAATGACAATAATTATAATGAATAATTATTGTTATTAATAAATAATTATCAATAATAATGTTATTATATATTAAATAGAAAATAATAACAACAATTGTATTTATTTAATTATTCATTAATTATATATTATAATTACAATAATAATTATTATTATTGTTACTGTTACTTATTTGATAAATAATTATCAATTATAATAATAGCAATCATCATAATTATTGCTGTTGTTTATTTAACAAATAAAATTATTATTAAAAATTATTATTAAAATATTATTTAACAAATAAATAATGATTAATCATAATCATTATAATTGTTATAATTATTATTAATAATTGAATGAATAACAATAAAATAATAATAATTCTAGTATTATTGTTATTATTTATCACACTAATAATAATCATCATCATTTTATTTATTAATTTATTCTTTCATTTTTTATAACTAGAGAAATTCACCTGTATAAGAAATGTTCGATTTTACATTCAGAAATATAATAATAAATTTAAAAATATTAGTAATGACAATAATTATAATGAATTATTGTTATTAATAATTATCAATAATAATGTTATTATTTATTAAGTTAACAGAAAATAACAATTGTATTTATTTAATTATTCATTAATTATATATTATAATTACAATAATAATAATTATTATTACTGTTAGTTATTTATTTAATAAATAATTATCAATTATAATAATAGTAATCATCATAATTATTGCTGTTGTTTATTTAACAAATAAAAGTATTATTAAAAAATAATGATTAATCATAATCATTATAATTGTTGTTATAATTATTATTAATAATTAAATTAATAATAACACAAATAATAATAATATTATTATTATTATTATTATTATTATTTATTACACTAATAATACTCATTTTATTTATTATTATTAATATTATTATTTAATTTTTTTTTTTTATTAGAAAATTTCACCTATAGTCAAACCAAAAATTAATTAAAAAAAAAAATAATAATAATAATTTTTGATATTTTTGATATATTTTTACTAGTGGGTGCAGGACACTATAGTTCATTTATGTAAGTGAGGATAGCAAAATAAAGTAAACTGTGACATATTATACTCAAAAATTCTTCATACAGTGGACTACCAGTAAAATCGATAAAAATTTGGAACCAAAAATTATTCAGACACTTTGACCTGACCATGTTTTGCTTAAGTGCTATCTGACATTATTAAGATATTTTTTTCAGACACAGTTTAACTCTAAGATCTTGTCATATTTTATTACCATTTTTTTAAACTACAGTGAATAAACTATTAATTAATTAAATGTTCAAGGTGTCTGAATACATTTTGGTTTGACTACATTTAAGAAATGTTTAATTTTAAATTCAGAAATATTAATAATAAAATAAAGAAGTATTAGTATTGACAATATTTACAATAAAAAATATTATTTAATAAATAATCAATAATAATTATTATTATTTATTATTTTATTATTTTTTATTATATAATAATATTTATTTATTCATCCATTCCTTATCCACTGGCCTGTATAAAATGTTCAAGTTTAAATCAGAAATGTTCCAGAAGGGGGTGTGGCTTCACTGTGATTCCCATGGGTGGGATCAAGAATTTAAAATCCAACAGGAGTTTGGAGTTTCAGATTCACACCATCACCGAATCGAAAGACAATGAAGAACTCCACTAAGTCATCAGAATACACGCTGGAATACGAGTACTACTACGATTACATGGAACCGGTCTTTGTGGATGCCAGTACACTGAAGTACAACAGATGTGAGCCACCTTGACTTTCTCTTCTCGATCACAGGTCAGCTGATGTGACGTCTAACTGTCTTTCTTTTTTCAGATTCAATTGTCCTGATATTCTGGATCATTCTAGCTGCATTTATAGGGTTCTTCTTCTTGATTTTGTCATTTATATCACACTCGGGGCAATTACCAAGGTGAGAATGGAAAAAGAAATTTCACTGTATAAACACAATGGTTATTTCAGAAGCATGTTCATTTTTTCTATTTTAAAAATATTGTATTTGTGCAGTTGCACTGGCCATGTTGAATCTATAGAGGTTACATAATCCGCTAAAGACAGTCTTTCAAGCTTAACAAAAGAACAACAAATATTTTATGAAGTGAATATTATATATTTATTTGTTTATGTAGGGGTCCTCATGTCAAAAAATCTGGTTTGCCACTGATGAAAGGCTATGGATCTCACCAGAAAAGATAGAAATAAGAAGCAACTTCAAGACGACACTAAAGCCATGATGATCTTTAGTGAAAACAGACACTGTAGAAGCATCACTGCTGACAACTGCCATTAAACCATCATATCCTGATCAATGTTTCTCTCTCTCTCTCTCTCTCTCTCTATATATATATATAATTTAATAATGGAAAATCCGATGTATATAATATTTCTGAAATTGAACACTTATTTCATACAGTATTTACTAATTACAAAAATACGTAAAGAGAATGTATGTCATTAGATAACTGACAGTTTTGACATTTCATCTGATAATCTCAAAACTATGGAAGCTTGTTTCCGTCACTAAATATTTTTTATAAAGGTGATTGCGACTTTTTGTCTCACAATTCTGACTTTCTCACAATTGCCAGTTTACTTCTCGCAATTGACTTTTTTTCTCAGAATTGAGAGATATGAACTTACCATTCTGAGAAATAAAGTCAGAAATGTGAGATATACACTCACAATTCCAAGTTATAAAGTCCAACAGTGATATATGAATTCACCATTCTGAGAAATAGTCACAATTCTGCAAAAAGTCAGAAATGCGAGATATAAAGTCGCAATTGCGAGAAAAAGTCATAATTGTGATATAAACTTGCCATTCTGAGAAAGTCGCAATTGTGATTTATTAAGTCTGAACTTTAAGACACAAACTTGCCATTTTGAGAAATGTCGCAATTTTGAAAAAAAAAAAATCAGAATTACAAGATATAAACTCACCATTCTGAAAAATAACGTCAGAATTGTGAAATAATCTCGTGATTCTGAGAAGTAAAGTCAGAAATGTGAGATATAAACTTGCGATTGCGAGAAAATGTCAGAATTGTGAGATATAACCTCGCCATTCTGAGAAATAAAGTCAGAATTGTGAGATATAAACTCACAATTGCGAGTTATAAAGTCAGAATTACGAGTCGACTTTTTTCCCAGAATTTGACTTTATCTCGCAATTGCAAGTTTATATTTCATGATTCTGAGAAAAAGTCTGAACTGAGAGATATAAACTTGCAATTGCAAGAAAAGTCAGAATTTCAAGTTTATATCTTGCAATTCAGAGGAAAAATAGTCAGAATTGTGAGATAAGTCGCAATTACCTTTTGTATTTTTTATTATTAGTGGCAGAAACAAGCTTCCATACAAAACAGCCAAATATTGGGTGTTATTTTTTTTTTTACCAAAAAAAAAAAAAAAAAAAGGTCGATCCATGATAAACTATAAAAAATGTGCAATGCAAATACAATTGTACTGAGTACATTTGACAAAATCATTAATAGCCAACAAAACTCAAACACAAAGATCTGTTCATCTTTTTTTATTTTAAAATTATAAAATTACAAAAAGATCCAGTCAAATTTTTTTATTCCTATTTTGCTAAACAATCTCATAACACAGCAGTCACGAGTCAAGCGCAGACAGGATGTCTTTACACATTTGCAGTGTGTGAGATTTGGGCTTCTTGATGGCGGTCTTGTTGCACAGCAGTCTGGCGTGGGTCAGCAGGAGGTCAGGTGACCGCGCGCCACTCCACAGCTCATAGATGTACAGCGACAGCAGTTTCAGCCCGCTTTCTGTCAACAAAACAAGCACAAGAATGATTTCTGAAGGATCATAATGTTTTGATTAGCAAGCCTGTAACCATCTTGATCATAGATGGAAAAGACCATTTACCATTTAAATATATAGTTTTTAAAGCTTTTTAACAGTTATTGAGTTTGAGCCAAAAACCTAGGACTAGTTCGCCAAAGTTGTTTTTTGAAATAATCTCCAATATTTAAGGAATGATTCACATGATGGACAGCGGTGGTCCTAGAAACAAAGTTGCTCAGAATGAGGAGTTCTATCATGTGGTATGAATGTCATGGGTGTGTGCGAAAAATCACGTGATATACAATCCTTTACGCACATGAAAAACGCAAAGGTACCCCCCGGTGGCCGATTTTTTTTTATTTTTATTTCTCACAGGCCTCTAGGGCCATGAGTCAAACAGGCCTAGCGAGTTTCGTTCCGATCAGGCCTCTGTTAACCTCATCTGATAGCTGCTCAAAATTCATTGGCCAATGGCGGACATGTTTTTTGAGATGCGTCAATGTCCTCAGACAATCATGGCACCTCAAACAAAGACACTGCATGCCAATTTTCAAGTCAATCGGACTAACGGTTAAAGGAACACTCCACTTTTTTTGAAAATAGGCTCATTTTCCAACTCCCCTAGAGTTAAACAGTTGAGTTTTACCTTTTTCAATCCATCCAGCCGATCTCCGGGTTTGGCGAAACCACTTGACTATTCTGTAGTTACACTGTGTACTAAGACCGACGGAAAATAAAAAGTTAGCTAGGCTAGGAACTATAGTCTCATTCCGGCATAATAATCAAGGAACTTTGCTGCCGTACCATAGTCAAGTTTTAAATAGGAAAAATATCGAAACTCTTTGGTCATTTTTGATTGAGATGCTAACGGTCTAATCAGATTCAATGAATTATGCTAAGCTATGCTAAAAGTGCTACTGCCAGACCCGGAGATCGGCTGAATGGATTCGAAAACAGTAAAACTCAACTGTTTAACTCTAGGGGAGTTGGAAAATGAGCCTATTTTCAAAAAAAGTGGAGTGTTTCTTTAAGTTGTTATAGCCATTTTCATGTTTTTTTCTGTTATAGTGCCACCAAGTGGCCAGTCCCCAAATTTTTCGATGAACGAATCCAAGACATGCATTTTGTCCACCTTGAGCCAAGAATTCCAACAATATGACACTTGAGCACTATGCGCTCAAACCTCTAAATACTCCGTCATTTTTGGTCATACATGCAAGAGTAATACATCATTTGAAACTGTAAAGTGTCTATTTTTATTTGTGTAAACTAGCAATAACTTGTGCTTTTGTAAAATAAAGAAAACAAACAGGAAGCGCTTTCTGCCGTCTCGGTCTCTGTGAACTGGAGCGCGTCACAAAAATGAACTGAAACTCAGTGTATACTTGCCTCACAGACATGAGAAATAAATTTATTGAATGCTTGAAATGTCTACTTTTAAACGAACAAGTTCAGATAAAAAAGAAATACTCCCTGCTTATGTAATCCGTATGAAAGGTGCATTTCTCTCTAAAGGCGTGTTCACTATACTGCGAAGATGGTGAGTCAGCATCATCATCTTCATCTTTGCAGCCGACACCGACTCAGAAAACACTAGTTTTCCGACACATTCATAATCATTACTTTTGCCTGTGCTTTGCAGCAAGATTTATGTGTGTGCTTTAGTGTGGAATAGGCATATATTACTCCTATATATATTAAAGGCTCATTATTGTTTAGTAGCTATTCCCCCAGTATATTTAAATTATTAAATTAATATAAACATGCATTTAGTCGTCTAATGGCTTAAATGAACGACTACTAGTACAGTAGAAAAATCTTGGGGGCAGCTCTAGTGCCCTTAACACACCTTAATCCTGAAACCTAAATGCTACAAAAAATATATTTCTCTACACAGGAAACGACTGGGATTAACTGTTGTGCTCTATGGCTGTAGCCTTACCTTGCTTGGCACCATCATCTGTATTTGCAGGCAAGCAGGTTCTTAACACCGTCTGGTGGGTGTCATTCGAAAAACTGCCACGTGCCTCTAGCAAATGAACCATGACTCTAGAGAACAGCTGAAGGGTGTCCACTGTTGAGGGATGCTCTTGTGCTGTGTGGTGATATAATCTTAGAAAGTCCTTTCTTGTGCCTTCATCAGACAGCACAGCGTCTACGATAGCTGTATGCGGCAGTATGACGCTATTCACCCATTTTAAAACGGCTAAGGTGCTGCTGTCATCATACGGACTCTCTGTCAATGTCTTAAGGGCCCACTTGAGAATTAAACATGCAGTTGCAACGTCTAGATTGCTTGAATCAGGTTTGTCTATGGGTTCAGGTTTGGAACTGGAAACCTCTTGCTGTTTGGGCTCCCAATGGATGAGGATGTTTCTAAGAAGCGGTTTACACTCGTCCAGCAAAGCCTGCTCCAGTTTTTCCCCTTGTCCATCTACAGTTTCTGTCTGTTTTTCCATTCGGAATTGAACGTGCTTTGCTGAGTGGCATTTTCCTTGCCCTTTCTCTCTTCCAGAGCCTGAATAAACACATGGAATGTTTAGTTAGGAACAAGAATGTGTCAAAACATGTGATCTGTGTGTCTAACATTCATCTAGTTTCCACAAGGCCAAGGACTGCCCATGTACACTACTGTTCAAAAGTTTGAGGTTGCTAAATTGTTTTTGTAAGAAATCTGTTAAGCTCACTAAGGCTACGTGTATTTAATTAATAATACAGTAAAAACAGTAATAACATGAAATATTACAATTAAAAATAACTTGATTTACTTATTCCTGTGATCAAAGCTGAATTTTTCAGCATCATTACTCCAGTCTTCAGTGTCACATGATTCTTCAGAAATCATTCTTTTTTTAAGATTTATTTTTGGCAATTTTTGCCTTTATTGTGATAGGATAGTGGAGTGGACCGGAAGCGAGGTGGGAGAGAGAGAGGGGGATGGGATCGGGAAAGGTCCACGAGCCGGAACTAGACCTCGGGTTGCCCGAAGTGCAATGGCGCTATATGTTGGTGTGCTGCCCACGAGGCTATCGGCATCGACATAAATCATTCTAGTATGATGATTTACTGCTCAGGTTAAAAAAAACAGTTGCATTGCTTAATATTTCTGTGAAAACCATGATACTTTTTTTCCGGATTTTTTAATAATTAGAAAGTTCAAAAGAACAGCATTTATTTTAAATAAAAATATGTTATATTATAAATGCCTTTACTCTCACTTTTGATCAATTTATTGTGTACTTGCTGCAGAGCTGTATTAATATCTTGTGCCTGCATCCAGTGAATATGGATGAGTTAAGAAAAAAAAAAGGGAAAAAAAAGAAGCAAAAATGAAGATTACAGTGAGATACTTACAATGGAAATAAACAGCCATTTTTGTTGGATCTAAAAGCAGACAGCCTATAATTTTATAAAAGCACTTGTGGCAGACTTGGACTTGAAGCGGCGCTGCACAGACCAATCAGTGTATTACATCAAAGTACCACAAGAGCGATTCAAAAGCATATGGAGCGTCTGCACTCTAATCACACTCACGGTACTCTGGTGTCATACACCGATCGGTCTGTGCAGCACTGCGTCAAGTCCTAATGATTCAATGGACCATTCATAAAGAGAACCATTCACTTCACTCCTGAATTAATCAGCCGTTTGAACGAATCTAATGAATGAATGACTCAATGACTTAATCATTAAGACATTTACAACCACCTACTGGCAGTTTTAGTTTCCTATTTAGAGTATAATTTCATTAAAAAAATAATTTCATATTTTCATTAGGTATAAACAAAGGCATAATTCCCCCAAAAATGAAAATTCAGTCATCATTTACTCACCCTCGTGGTCCAAAAGACTCTATGTTGAATCAAATAAAAATATTTCTTGCTGAAGCTACTTTTTGTAATGTGTATTTGATGCTTCACACAATAATGACTTTAAATTATCTTTTGGGAGTAATTTCTCAGCCAAATTTGATGTGTGATTAATTTGCAATTAATTACATTAATTAATCGCCACATCACGTAATTAATTAGATTAAAAAATTTTAATCGATTGACAGCCCTAGTTAAGACATGCTTTTTGGGAGCATTAAACAATAGTGCAAATTACAGTAAATTGACTGCCAAAAACCTTAGCAAATCACGTTGCATAATTTATTAAAAAACTTTCTTCAGTTTTAATTTCATTGACAAATCATTTGTCATAATTTTCGTCAACAACATTTTTTCACTGACGAAGATGAGATAACTAAATAAAGACCAATGGAATTTTGAATGACAAAAAGTATGACGAAATTCTACTGTCATTTTCGTCAATGAATAAAATGAAACGAAAATGTTGGACGATTTGGGAAGAGATCAAGTCAGAGCTGAATGTTCTCCTCTAACCGCGGGAATATGCGGAACTGTAGCACGTTCTACAGGCTCACCAGTGTTGCCAAGTCTGTGGTTTTCCCGCGGAAATGGGTTACTTTAACACGGTTGCCGGCGGGTTGTTTTTTATGTCTGCGGGTTGAAGCGACCCCAAATAATATGATATTTAGCCCCTGAATGCAAATTTTACTAAGGGAACCCCGCCAAAAAGCGGATTTTACTACCCGGAATCTCCCCAGCCATGCGACTGCTTATGAACTAGTGTTGATGATTATGACGTTTACTTTACGATGTTTATATGGTATTATGTTTTAAGAATTTATCTCCCCCAACTTAAATGAGCAGCCTGCAACTGCAATAGACATTTCAAAATAAGAGTCACTGTGTATTTCGGGCTTGTTTATAATTAAAAGTATATATACATTTTTTTTTTTCCTGGGCATTTTTGATATTTTGGTTAAAATATCAAAATACACAAATACACAAACTGTATTTAATTTAATTTCCATTTAATTCATAGTAAACTATTGTAGCTTCTGTCTGTGATTTCCCGTCACAGAAAGGAAAGACTAGAACATTATTTGACACACATTATTCAATATATAGAATTTACTAGTATCAGGGCTATTATAGTTAACTAAAACCATAAAAAAAAAAAAAATCTTTAAATACAATAAAATAAAATAAAAAAATCTGAAATAAAATGTTAACCAAAATGAAAAAAGTAAATATATAAAAAAACTTAAACATTTTAGTTTATCTAGTTCCTAAGCTTTATCTTAACCTGATGTACTAACTAAAACTATATAGACATTTAAAAACTGTAAGATATAAACAAAAACAAAATACTAAAAATTTAACTAAAATTACAATGAAACAGAAATACTGAAAATCAAATCCAATTGAAAATCTTAACAAAAACTATAATAGTACCTCAATGATACTAAAATAACACAAATTTAGTTTTTTTTAGTGCATATTTTTCATTGCTCCCCAAAATCTTCTAAATGCGCTTCTAAATTTTTCAATTTAGGTGCACATGTGCTCCTTCGAAAAAAAGTATGCATCAAGCCCTGGCGAGTACTGAATTGACCTATCAGGTTAATAGATGATTTCGGAGTATATAATGAATCTTAGATAAATGCTTATTAATGCATTACAATTTAACTAAACTCATTAGATTTTAGTCAACTAAACCTACTGTAGATTTAGTAGACTAAAATTGTATGATACTTAGTCGACTATAACTAGACTAAAACTAAAACAATTTAGATGACTAAAATATGACTAAAACTAAATGGCATTTTAGTCAAAAGACTATGACTGTCAAATTAACAGTGCCTCCCATAAATTTGGGGTCTGAAAGGGAAACTCCTGCAAATGCATATGCAATAAGGTCAGCCACAAAAATATCTGTCCATGGCTTTTCACCGCTAATTTTTCACTGCATGTTTTTAGTAAATCCTGACAGTAGTTTTTTCAACACCAACAGAGGGTTTGCGCTGGCGTCAGCTGTTAGTAAATCTGGCCCTTAGATATTTCTCAAAAAGTCTTAAAAAAAAAAAAGAAAGTCATAGAGATTTGGAATGACAATGACAGAATTTTTATTTTGGGGTGAACTAACCCTTTAACTTGTACTGAACCTGGAATATCCCTTATGTTGTTTAGACTCTTACCCGTCAGCTCTTTGACTTTGTGTTTGTTGCTGAGAGTCTGAATAGCAGACAGCAGCGAGGCGTCACGGGCCAGTGTTGCCCAGCGCTGCAGGAGACCGAGGACTTCAGAGCACGACAGTTTCTGTGGGTGTAGCGTTAGCCATCCTGCCTCTTTGTGAGCATTCAGAGCTGTCCCACGATGCAACAGTACAGAGTAGAGTGTGTGGAGGACTGCCTTCAGCTGAGGTGCGCTCACACCACTCCTGATCATGAACACAGAAAAAGTAAATAGTTCATTATTAAATATGGATATTTTTCTTACAAAAACCCATCACTTCACTTCAGAAGGCCTTTATTAACCCCCTGGAGCCCTATAGATTACTTTTATGATGGATGGATACATTTTTATGGCCTTCAAAATCTCGCCCCCTTTAAATGCCATTATAAAGCTTGGAAGAGCCAGGATATTTTTCAATATATTTATATGATTGTGTTCGTCTGAAAGAAGATAGTCATATACACCTGCGATGGCTTGAGGGTGAGTAAATCATGGGACAGTTTTCATTTTTGGGTGAACTATCCCTTATAACATTATAACATTGTAAGCTGACTTTATGGAAATAAATAAAACAGTGGTCATATCATGCATTTAAGTAAGTTTAATCTACTGGCAATTTATCCTCACAGGATAATGAGCCTGAAATCACAGACTTTTCATCTTTTACGGTCTTACCCCAGATGTCTGGTGACTGTGATCAGCGTGCACAGGAACTCATTGATGATCGGCAGAGGAAGACATTTGCCTGAAGCCTGTGGCAGCTCTGATGTAGAGCTGTTTGCTTCTGGTTTACGCTCTTTTTTACCCAAATTAGTGAACCACAGAGCATGAAGCAACTCGATGAGTGAACTCAACAGTGTACTGTCAACATACCTACAGGAGACAAATGTAATCAGTTTCTAAAGTCACCCCACAAAGTAATGAGACTTGAAGCACATGCCAATGCTTAAATTATTGAAATATTCTTTCAATTAAAAACCCACCCCTCACCTCTTTTCTATCATCTGTAATATCCATGTTAAGACTCCATGCTCTTTGGTGAGGACATAAGCTGCTCTGTTGCAATGAGCCGTCTGCCGCAAAACATTTATTATCTGAATCTGGAACAGCAGAGCAGAAAATTGTCAAATCAACAGTTTTCCAGAGAATCCATGCCATATTATTACTATCTGTGACAATTAGAAATCTTGGGCTTTTCACACTTAAAAAAGTAGTTAACCCTGGGTCATTCGAAACCCCGGGTAAATGATACCCTGACTTATTTTGCTTCACGTCTCACACTGCTCATTTTACCCGCATTTTTAAAAGCATTTTTTGCAGTACAACACAAAAATATTAAGGAGTCTGCACTAACCAATATTTTATTTAAAATTATTTTTACATTTTTAGAGCTCACTGTATTCTGCAAGTACTTAAAGAGGATCATGACATGAGAAATCAAATTTGCCTTGATATTTTGACATATAAGAGGTCTTTGTACCATTAAAACATCCTGCAAGTTTCAAAGCTTAAAACGTCCTCCTCGTTATAAACAAAGCATTTATATAATCACGCTCCAAAACTGGCTTATTTTGATATTGCAGGATCTGTGATATCACACGGGCAAATACATTTGCATATGACTGCATCCAGAGCAAGATATCATCGAATATTTATACATCATCACACCATAGGCCCCGCCCACTAGCGTTCAGTCACTTAACGGCTGACATTTGCCTACACTGGATGTGAGCGTCACATCAAAAGCAAACAGAACCCATTATAATCTGTAAACCACTCGTTTGCATCTCTGTACAGACTTCAGAAGGATCCCAGCGTCGGAAACAAGTGGATGGTTTAGTTTAATGGCGTCCCGGATTGTGTCGGGAATTATATGTTTGTTTGGAGCATTTTGTTTTGTAAATGAGGCACAGTCTAATGGAGAGTTCACAAAGAAACTTTTGTTGCCAGCAGCAAACTGTATTGGATCTGACAGCAGCTGCATAACAAACCGTAAGCAAACCGCGGGTTTGAGACTGTCTTTTTTTCACTGCAGTTTTAAACAGAAAATACTCAGCAATGGTGTTGACTGATGAATTTGCGCATGGTTTGTCTTAAAGCATATTAAAAACACCACACAGACATATAAACAACATTAAAAACTTGATTTTCATCGCAGGGGATACATTTATAATTTCTTCCACATTAAAAAAATATTACTTACTAATTTAAACCCTGAAATAAAGTTTAGGATATTAAATATTTTAAAACAAATAAACATTAAAAGTTATTTAGGATAAAAAAAAATTGGATTCTGCAATAATCAAGAAAAACATTTTATTTAAAATAATTTAACATTTTTAGAGCTTATTGTATTCTGCAACTAATTCTCAGCAGCAACCTATTTAGACCAGTAAATGTTTCACTTACAGGGACATCTGAAGATAATGGAAGTACATTGGAGTTTAATCGAACCTACATTGTTGCTTTGCTCGCTAGCACCACATTTTAACAAACACAGAGACCAAATGTGCACCTGAGAGGCCTGGTCAGAGAGTGACGTGCTGCAGAAACCCAGCAGGGTCTGATAGATGCCTTGCTTCTCACAGAGCTCGTAGCAGAGCTTATCCCGGACCCCTTCCTCCAAAATGCTCAAACCCCACTCACGCTCCATTTTGTGCTGGACAGAGAAACAAAAACAAATTACATGTTTATTCGAACAGTCATGCTTCAAACTATAGTACATTTTTGAATGTGTACTATATTACCTAGCATATTTGTCACCCATGAGTTATTTGCTATGCAGCCAAAAGTGTCTAATAGTAGCATTCAGCGAGTCACGTGATCTCTGATGTTAAATTACCTCCAGATCAAAGCTGTAGAAGAGTTTGAAGAAGTCAGGGACTCTCTTGAGGTCCAGAAACTGAGTTCCCAGAAGAAATCTGCTCACCACCATGTACATGTGTTCTTCTGCAAAGGGAAAAAGTTGAACTCAGGGTTTTGGCAAACTTCAACTGAATCGATATCTCTTATTACATGTTAACATGTGAAGTGAGCACTCGAGTCTATGGCTCCGTGAACACACTCACCAGGTCTCAAGATTTGCTGAGCAACTTTAGCAATGTAGGTCACATGTACAAAAGGAACCTGGAGGTTTTGCTTTTGGATCCCGTTCTTGACAGTGTCGAGCAAGTACAGTAGCTGGAGATTAAATAAAAACATAAATATTAAAATAAATATAATACCTTTCAAAAATTCAAAAGTTGGGGTCCGTGAGATTTAGCATTTATTTGATACAATAAAATACAGTAAATAATACTGTGATATAGTGAACACTGTAATATTGTGAAATATTATTACAAATTAAAACATTTATTTTCTATTTTAATATATTTTAAAATATAATTTATTCCAGTTATGAGAAAGCTGAATTTTCAGCAAATATTAGTGACACTCCAGTCTTCAGTGTCACATGATCCTTCAAAATTCACTCTAATATGCTGATTTAGTGCTCAAGAAAATGTTCTTACTTTTATCAGTGTTGTAAGTTTTTACAGAATTCTTTAAAAAAATACAAAGTTTAAAAGAACAGCATTTAATTGAAATAGTAATCTTTTGTAACAAATGTTTTTACTGTAACTTTTAATCAATGTAATGTTTAGTCACTGAATAAAAGTATTTATTTCTAAAATCTTACTAAACTCAAACTATTGAAGGGTATATTATATTATATTCAAAAATGTAGTGTCAAATTATATTAATATTTCTGATTATTTATTACAACACTGAAAGCAAAGTATGAAATTGCATAAAATATGAAAAAGTACAGAAATTGAAGAATCTTTAAATAAATTTTACTAACAGGGATATTTCACAGTGGTAAACAGTAGCGCTTCTCTACCTGTCTCTTCTCTCTGAATCGCGCGCCCTCTAGGTGCTGATAAAAGGATCCCAGCACTTGGTACGCCGCGGCCCTCACTTTAGGGTCAGAGCTGCTCAGGGCCGCCACTGTGACACCCAAAGCATGACTGGAAACAAACTTCTGACAGTCTACTGCACACTCTGATAAGAGAGAGATGGATAACAGCACAGGTTAACAAATGGAAATAAACCACAAAATGTGTGACCTTGAAATAGCAGGCTTGCATGCAAATGTTTAAATCTGATGAAATAAATGTTTTATATTTAAAAAAAAAAAAAAAAACAAAACTTGCCATATGTCTAGATACCGACTAAAATTTTCACTATTTTGTTGGCAATATAAAATTAATAATTAATTAATGTGAATATTGTGATGATCTTATGTGCAACAGATTTACAGGGGTCATGACATGGATTTTTTTCTTTTAATATGTTCCTTGCGGTTCACTTAAATTTTAATATGTTTTTTGGCAAACAAAAAAAGAAAAAAAATATATATATGCGGAAAATACGATCATTTTCAACCCTCATTCTGACCCTCTGTCTGTGATGATCCGTTTTTAAGGAGCGGCTAACGTCACTGTATAGGAAACAGTATCAACGAACACTCGCTATTGAACATGTGTAAGTGTTTTGAAAACATTATCCTTATAAAACTGTCATTTACAGACAAAGCATTATGAGATCGTTTCCTTGTGCTGCAGTCAGATCCAATACAGTCGACTGCTTCATCCTTCAACAAAAGTTTCTTTGCAAACTCCATTACACTGCGCCTTGTTTACAAACTAACATATAATCTTCCGACACGATCTGGGACGCCATTGAACTATACCATCTACTTGTTTCTGAACACTGGGATCCTTTTGAAGTCTGTACAGAGAGGCAAATGAACTGTTTAACCTGGAAGCATCGAATTGATCATTCTTCCACTCTATCATCTGTCCTGTTGTGGACAGACTCAAGTATGGAGTGTATGGAGTATGTCAGAAACTGAACACACATCTGTATACTGTATCAGTGTAGACATGTGACGTCAATATCAGAAATAGCCATTTTTGGAGCTTGATTAAATAAATGCTTTGTTTATAATGAGGAGGAAGTTAAGCTTTGAAACTTGTAGGATGTTTTAATGGTACAATAACCAGTTATATGTCAAAAGATCAAGGCAAATATGATTTCTCATGTCATGACCCCTTTAAACCTTATTAGCCAAAATGGGAGATTTATCAAGTTGGATTCATTTCTGTAAATATGTGGAAACAAGATCAGTTAAATCAATTAAATATCGACTGATACAATAAATTGGAGAAAAAAAATCACTAATAACAGCTGGCAATATGGTCCCAATTTATATTGTATACATACTGCTAGTACAATATACATAAAGTGCTAATAAACCTAAAGTGCAAAGTACCTAAATACTAGTAAACAAACAGAGCCAAGAAAACAGCATTATGGGCATGTCATGTCAGCTTACCTGGGCGAAGGATGAAGCTGAACAGAGGGAGGAGGAAACAGGGGTCATACAGAGATGACAAATCTACAGAATGCTTGCCTTCCTGTGTGTAGACCAAGTTTTTGCAGCCCTGTAGAAAGAGTTACATACTATTCATGCATGACTCAGGCTTTAAAGGTTTCCAATTCATTTATTTACCTACTTCTATATAGTAAACAGGAATAATTGACTTTAGAATTTGTTCTAATGTCTTTAAATGAATCAAATTAATATATATATATATATATATGCGTGCCTTGCAACCATGGAGACATTTGTGAGAGACGCTGTGTAATATCATTGCGCCTGCTGCAGCCATGGTACGGCAGCAAAGTTCCTTGATTATTATACCGGAATAAGAGCATAGTTCCTAGCCATATAGGCTGAATGGATTAGAAAATGGTAAAACTCAACTGTTTAACTCTAGTGGAGTTGGAAAATGAGCCTATTTTCAAAAAAAGTGGAGTGTAACTTTAAGTGAAAGTTTGGTTAACTGTTAAAAATATCTGATGTGTAACATTATATTAGACACCTGTGGTACAGTAGGTTTAATATATAGTCTCTCTGTTTCATTAATGTTATATGTTATATATTTTTTCCTATAGTTATGGGTTTTGACTTGGTTTGTGCCAAATTCAGTGTTATTAACAGGGATTTTAAAGTATGGTTGCTAGATGATTTTGTTTTGGAACCTTCAGAAAACTTTAACTCGATTTATCTCAAAATTGACTTTGCTGACACTAATGACTCCAAACAGGTGTAGCTCAGTCATTTTTTGTTGGATTCCAACAAATCATACATCAAAACAAATAGGTTTTTTTATATATATATATTTATATAAGGTTTTGAAGCTGAAGTTTTGGTAGGATACACTTTCAATGAAGAGACAGAAATCTCTTCAATTTCAAAAAAATATCTTGATTTGTGTTGTGAAGATGAACACAAGTCTTATGGGTCTGGAACGACATGAGGGTGAGTAAGTAATGACTAATTTTTATTTATTTATTTAAAATTTTACTTAAATATTTATTTATTTATGAAATAGCCCTTTTAAGACAGATATATCAGAATACCTTAAAATACTGTATGTTATTTATTCTAGCCTTTCATTACCTGAAGGATGATGTTTCTCTGATGTGGGAAGTGTGTCACAGTGTTTAACATCTTGTCTGCAGAGAGCAGTGACAGCAGCTGCTCTGAGCTGGGCTTCTGCCACAGTGAAGGTCCCAGGCTCTTACGGGCTTTATGGTGCTCCACCGCGGCGGGACCCCAAAGCACATACCTGACAACAAACAGACACATTCAGTAAACAACCATCTTCTGTGTGAGGAATTCACCTTCAAACAAGTGATGTGAAATATGCTGAAACGTACTGAAACTCAGTAAGACTAATGTTGTTCTTCTCATACTCCTGGAGCACAAGTAGAAGCTTCTGATCTGTGAAAAAAATATTTTACTAAATCACAGAACTGACTTCATCCAAAATCCAAATCAAATGAATTATGTCAAGTGGGTAACTTACCTGTGGTGCTCAGTGAAGCTCCATACGCACCAAGCAGCACAAGGAAGTGATTGCTGTTACACACTTCAGGACATTTTTTCACCAGCGTAAGCAAGAAAGATACCAATGACTCTGGAAAACAATATTTTTTTATTATTATTTAAAACAACTATCATTCTGAGGAGGTTGTTTAAATCCGTAATCCTAAGTCTAAGTAATAATAATAGGGACTCTCTACTTCATTACCTTTAGACGGATGAAGACTGTCGGACTCGTTCTGTGTGGCCAGCATTATGGGCAGGAACAGAGAGTGACTGGTGGTCATCATGTGGATAGTAGACATGGACAGCAGCTCTTTAGGGGTCTCTGGTGTTCCATATATGATCTCCACAAGGGTGTTTAAGGTCCCCAAAAAGCTAGAGTCACTAAATCGATACCTGAGAGAGGAATTTTAAGAGAAGTTTTAGTTAGCCAGAATGCACATGATAGTGTCAACTGAGTAATAAGTAGTGAACAGTTTTAGTCCTATTAGCTTTTGTTTATCAAGAGAAAAGTCACTTACTTCAGCCCAGACTTGACAAAGGTGTTCCAGTCTGATGCAGAGATATTTTCTGGAAAGATCTGAAATAAACCCAACATGCAGTAAACAACAGCTGAATATTGAGCAATTTACATTACAAAAATACTGTGAGCTCATGTTACTACATTATGCTGATGTGCAGGGCTTGATATTAACTTTTTTGCTCACCAGCCACTGTTTCTAGTGGTTTTCCAAAGTTACTAGCCACTCAGCATTTTCATTGGGCACAATTTTGACATCGATACCATGGGAAAAACTGCCATATAGATATTTTCAATATTATCTCATAATTTGGCAGCAGATATATTAGGCTGCTGTCATTTTAAGATCTGATGCACAGATCCATTATACTGTTACACATGCGTTTCCTTTCTCAAATGTTTACGTTCGTTTAAAAAATATTTGACTGTGTTTACGTGAATACTCGCCAAGACTGGCATTTTGACATTATTTTGTGTGTATTTGACTGTTTAAGTGCAATAAGCAGCGAAAAAGAACTCAATTTAGTACTGAGAGGTGGCTTTATGTGGCACACTTTGGGTGTGAGCACAAAATCTGAGAGAATGAGTAAAATTATGCGCAATACACGCCCTGTAATGCCAACAATATTCATCCAGAGCAAATGAAATGAGTGAGTGAGAGGAGGAGGGTTTGTGTGTCGACTCGCTGTGGGAGAGACGAGAGGGTGAGAAAGAGCAGCTGGTATTGTGTATCTATTCTGTGAAAAATGAGTATTGGAAGCATTTCTGATATTTCAGTGTCAATATGTATCGAGATTACACTTGAAATATATTTATATTATATATAAAATTGAACCCGCCAAAGTGGCTAGTAGGATTGACTGCGTTACACGCCACTGCTGAAATACACACGCATTTGGCGGGTTGGTGAGTGTTAATGTCAAGACCTGCTTGTGTGGCACATATCTTTTTAGCACAGTTTACAACTAACAGTTAATATCTGTAAATAAAATAAAAATTAGTTACAATATCAATACTCAGTTTTAAAGGGTTAGTTCACCCAAAAATGAAAATTCTATCATTAATTACTCACCCTCATGTCGTTCCACACCTGTAAGACCTTCGTTCATCTTCAGAACACAAATTAAGATATTTTTGATAAAATCCGATGGCTCAGTGAGGCCTGCATTGACAGCAAGATAATTAACACTTTCAAATGCCCAGAAAGCTACTAAAGACATACTTAAAACAGTTCATGTGACTACAGTGGTTCAACCTTAATGTTATGAAGCGATGAGAATACTTTTTGTGTGCCAAAATAACGACTTTATTCAACAATATCTAGTGATGGGCAATTTCAAAACACTGCTTCATGAAGCTTCGAAGCTTTACGAATCTTTTGTTTTGAATCAGTGGTTCGGAGCGAATTTCATCAAAAATATCTTAATTTGTGTTCTGAAGATGAACGAAGGTCTTATGGGTATGGAACAACATGAGGGTGAGTAACAAATTACATTATTTTCATTTTTGGGTGAACTAACCCTTTAAAAACATACTTTTCACAAGTACATAAAAGCGATTGCTTTGCCAATGGATTACAAGCTTGCTTTTGTTAAATATAATTAATCAATCATTTTTTGAAATAATATCACAATTTCATAATTTCTGACTTATAACCCATTATTGTTTAAAATATGCAACTGCCAGTTTCAATTTTCCAACACTTACACATGTTGGCATGAGACTAGTTTGAATCACTAACCCATTTCAACTTTAAACTCCTCTAAATCTGGAAAACTAAGTAACATGGATCTGACTCCACCCACAGGAATTGTGATGGTCCCCTAGAAAAATAAGATGACTATAACAATACTTGACCCACCAGGAGTGACTTGAGTCTTGTCAGCATGGTCTCTTCATGATGGGATTGTGGGTCTTTCTGTTCTTTATATACAGCGGCCAACCAGCGGAGAGCGGCCGAAAGCAGAGATTTCCTCCATTGAGACAGTTCCTCTGAATTATCAGACAGCTTTTCACAGATGGAGTCTGCCAGCTTCCACCTGAGAATATATGTAAGTAAATAAATAAAAACTTTAAAGGAATCTTTAAAGCTTCAGTTCAAGTTTGCATTCAAAAATATATCGACTACAAAAATTAATGTAAGATGTCAAATATTTAAACTTCAGAACCAATTTAAACCTCAGCAACAAAAAAATGTGATGTTTGAATAATTTCTATGATCTCTTTTTTAAATGTAAAAGTTCAATTACTACTTAATTTTAGCTCTAAAATGGTAAATATTAAATATAGCTGTTTTCTACTAGGTATTGTTACATTAGTGCAGGGATTCCCAGACTTTTTTGTCACGTGAACCCCTTTGACCCTTCTTGTCTGAAGTTGGTTAATGGTCACATGATATGCAGGAAAACAAATAAAATATTTTTAGTAAGTGTTTTTTTTATTATTATTATTTATTTTAATTTTACATTTTAAAGATTTAAATATTTATTATCTCTCATGAAACCTCCAGTTTGACCTCAAAACTTAAAACTTTCTTACTACCTTACATTTTTAATATTTTAAATATTCTAATTCTTTATTTTAACATTTTCAATGTATTTGGCAACAATGGCCGTTTAACTAAAATGACTGAAGCTCTGAATAGAAAAAAAACACTTAATTTATTAATCCTAATAAAAAAAATATAGAGAGAGAATATTGTCAAAAGGCTGAAAATATAATTCGGCTAAGATATGTTATCACCTGGTTCTATTTGACAAAAAGAGTGATGAGTTTACCTTTCATAACTGTCTGGTTTCTGAAGGATGGCAGGTAGATCTTTCATAAGTTGCATGAGGTCAGCATTTACAGCGGCCAGTCGGATGAGACCGGACAGAACCTCCACATGCAGGTTGGTCATAACCCCAACTTCTTGCTGTACTGTGTGCCACAGCTCAGACAGTAAAGCTTTCTTCAGGGGCTTCAGGACTGATTTTTGAACTGTGTATGGTGATAGATAAGACAACATGAATCAAACCTATGGAAGTACTACGTCAAATTCAATGTGAACAACATTTTTTGAGCTTCTACAAAGAAAGCAGCGATACTGACTGTCTTTAGGGCGGGTGGGATCATCAATAATGGCTCTCTTCAAGTAGGCGTTGAGTAAAAACAGGAAGCTGCTGCTTTGGGAGCTGATCTGCGCTAGGTTAGACGGCTCCAGGCACCAGAGCTCAAAGCTGAGGACGTGTGTGGAGCAGTTCTGCAGAAGAACAACCCCAATGGCCTGGGCTGAAGGACTTTCCCTCTGGATGCAGTGCAAGAGGACATCTGTCTGAATGAGTTTGGCAGTGCCTGGCTCTCGGGACAGCACCTAGAGAGAAACATTTTTACTAAAAGTGTGCAAATAAACAATGACATCTGTAAGCACTGTTTATATTAAAAGGTATAGCATATAAGGTATTTCAAACTTCTTTTTACCACTAAGTGAAGAACAAAAAAAAACTTGACCATGAGTATATCAGGACCTTGAGTGGAATGTTTCACTGTTATTTGTACCTGTAGCAGGAAGTCCTCCAGCTGCACACACTGGCAGGAAGTAAGGAGAGCAGCCAGACCTCGCAGGTGGGCCTGAGACAGGGCAATGCAGCTGCTGTGGTCTTCAGAGAGCAGCTTCAGCACTGCATGGCCATACACACTCAGCTGGTTCTCAGAGGCCACGAGACACTTCTGAGGGAGCAGCAGCAGGGTGGACACCACCTCCTTCAAGCTGGACGGCTCGATGTACTCATGTAGAGACAGCAGCGCTTGGACACAGAGGGATTGCTTTTTGGGACAATTTCTGAAGAGCAAAAGGAATTTTTAAGTCATGCACCAAACAAAAAACTACTACTAACACACTACTGGCATATTGCTCAAACTATTTTTGAGCACATGATGAAAACCTTGTGTATACATGCAGCTCTCGCTTTTATTTCTCAATGAAACGTGCTTGCATGACACAAACTAAACATTTGTGTTTTGAAGATGAACAAAAGTCTTATGGGTTTAGAACAACATGAAGGTGAGTAACTGAATTTTCATTTTTGGGTGAACTAACCATTTAATATCAAAGTATTATTAATTATATTGTAAAATAGTATGTAAACAGATAACTATCTTTTTAAATTGTATTAAACACACAATATATTCCTCAACTAGCAGAAAACATTGCATGTTGAGACCGGTGTGACATACTTGCTTCTCTTGTCTTGTAGTTCTCGGAGCACGGCTCTCTGCACGGCTGTCAGGTATGTGTTCACGAGCTCTAAGGCGTCCAGCTTTCGGAGCGTGGCAGCACTGGACTCCAGCAGGGTGAGCGTGCTCTCAGTCAGACGGCCGCACAGCTGCTTTAGCCTCACTGGATTCAGGCTGTGAGGAGGGAAAGAGCTCAACTCCAGAGCCAGAAACCATTGCTCCACAGCTGGGTGTTTAAACACTGATCTGAGGACAGCCAGTATGATCTAGAGAGCAGAGAAAAAGAGATTTTTTTTTTTTTAATTTTAGATTTTAGATTTTTCTGGAAAAAAATGAGATTGCGATTTGTCCCTCAAATGTTATGTTGTTCTGTCATTTTTTTCTTCTGTGTTTGTTCTGTGAAAAGCGAAAAACAAATAAATGTGCAAAAATATGCTTGCGATTTACAGGGCTTACTTGTACGGCTGCACAATTATATTGTACTATAATTATGTGGTTATATAGCAATATGGCTATCTATCTATCTACCTATCATTTATTGTCATATCAGCATCAAAAGGCTATATTCATGGCAAACTCAGGAGCAATAACATTTGATAAAAATAATCAGAACATTAATATTTAAATTATTAAATTATATGTATACAATTTAACAATATATCAATTTATATGTATACAATTACATGTTTACAATTTAACAATAATCTCTACAAACAAAAATAAATAAACAACAATAATAATAATACTACCAATAATAATAATAATAACAGTTATATACAATCTTTCATAATAATAACAAAACAATTATAATAATGATTATTATTATTGTTATTATTATTATTAACACTAGCTAAAAATAAGAAACAGTACTCTGGAAATATTTCACTGGAAAAAAAAAAAGTATTTAAGAAAAATAAAATAATTTTACTTTACATTACAACTGTAAAATTTCAATACTAAAATTTAAGGCTGTCTTAATTTCTTAATTTTCAAACTATAAATCTTTTATTTTGATGGAAAACACATTAAAGCTTCTCTTTTGTTGACAAGCGATTATTAGGCATGTTACTTTCCCAAATGCACATTATAAGCATCCCAAACTCAGAGCAGATGAAGAGATGGAGTTTGGGTGGAGAAGAAATGACTGTGAACCGAGCCACTGCAAACACCAGCGGATCACGAGCTGCTCACGAGTAAATGAATATAGTGTTGCACATCAATCAGAAACACGCAACACATTTATTTATTTAAAGGGGACCAATACTGCCTCTTATCACAAGATGTAAAATAAGTTTCTGGTGTCTCCAGAATGTGTCTGTGAAGTTTCAGCTCAAAAAACCCTACAGATCATATATTATAGCTTGTCAAATTTGCCCCTATTTGGGTGTAAGCAAAAACACACCGTTTTTGTGTGTGTCCCTTTAAATGCAAATGAGCTGCTGCTCCCGGCCCCCTTTCCAGAAGAGGGCGGAGCTTTAACAGCTTACACTTCGGTTGCTCAACAACAACAAAGCTGGAGAATCTCACGCAGCCAAAATGAGGATTGTCAGTAACGGTGTTCAGCCTTACATTGTTCAAACCGGAGTTGAACACTGATGGAGAGACTCAGGAAGAAGTTACAACTTTTAGAATGAAACTGGACGTTTCTGAATGGTTAGTGGATAAATTTATGTAGTTGCTGTGGAGTTGATTCAACTCATCGACTAGCATGTGCCGTCATGTTAATCTTTTTTGCAAATCCAGCGTTGAATTGACCCTCATTTGTGAAGCAGTCCGGCGTGAAATGATTTGTGCAAATATATAACACTTTACTGACTATCTTCAGCACATTTCCTTTATAAATAAAACTCAACCACAGTGTACTCAGTGGCTCAGATGACAAGAGTGTATGGAGACTCTTATGTTCGTTGGTACATCCAATAACAACATTTGTAATGTATTTTGCTGCAGACATTGTATATCTTCAGCTGCTACAGTGAGGAAACAAAAATGACAGACTGCTGCAGCTCTCTCAGGGTGGGATCTATGCTAATAGGGCAGATCATCACCAGTTGTGGGCGGGGCTTCACCATATTCTTACGTATGTTTGGAGAGACTTTATGATTTATGGGGATTATAAAAAAAAAAAATGAGTGGGTGGATTTTTACCATTATAGGCTGGTTGTTTACTGTGGACACATCTGTGTTCAAACACCTTATAAAAGTGAATTGTACACAATAGGTCCCCTTTTAATTAAATCACAGCTTTTGCGATTTGATAACCATACTAAGCAATATGCGATTACAGTCTTATTTTAATTAATTGTGCAGCCCTAATCCAGTCCCATACTTATTTCTATGAGTGATTTGTCTCATCCCCTTATAATGTTTCTGAAATAACCCAGGATATTTCTTTAGAACCAAACCAAAGATCAAGCCTACTTGTTCCTTATCGATGTTCTGAGCAGGTACATGGTCTGTGTCAAAAAAGAGGTGTCCCTCGCCCTGCTGTTCTGCAGGTTCAGGTTGAGAGGGCTGTTGTGTTTCTGAGCTCAGCAACTTGAGGATGAGAGAGTTCAGCAGTGCCATCAGACGGCCCAAGACCTCTCCTGCCGTCTCCTTAGGGAGCTGCAGGCAAACACAGAGGCAATCATTCAGGACAGGAACTCAAACTTTTTTTTCTCAGCCAAACTCCTTAGACTGTAGTACAGTTTTCTGAAACTTTAAAGGGATAGTTCATCTAAAAATGGAAATTCTGTCATCATTTACTCACCTTAAAATGTTGTTCATGACTTTATGTGAAACATCAAATATTTTGAGAAATGTCTCAGTGTTTTTTGTCCATACAATGGAAGTCAGTTCTCAGCAAAATGGTTTGGTTTCCAACATTCCTTAAAATATCTTTTTATGTCTCCACAGAAGAAAGTAAGTTGAGGTTTGGAACAACATGAGGAGTAGTAAATGGTGACAGAATTTTTTAAAATTTTTGGGTAAATTATTCCTTTAATACCTTGAATTAAATACTATCTGCACAGTTTTAGTTATCTTTAGTTACATACAGAAACCACTCAAATATATTTTTAAAAGGCTCAATACCGAATTGAAAGTGACGACAACGTTTCTGATGTAGAAAAGCACTTGATTGACAGCCACTGGGAACTGGGACACATCCAGAGCGGTCATAGCTTCCTGTGCAGCCTCCTTAAAAGAGTCCTGTAGGAAAGCATTTGCCCCTTCACTATGAGACGCCTTCAGCAGAGCGGTGAAACCAACGTAAGATCGACCATCAGTGAAGTCTTCAGTCGTGGACTGTGAGAAAGTGTGACAAGTCAATCAGGAACTTCAAGTAAATGAAACTTCATACAGTCATTTATATAAGAACAATTAACCTAAAATTTAAACGGTAACACTTTACAATAACAATCCATTTCCTAACATTAGACATATAATTACATACATTATATAACTTTTTGCATACCTTCATGGCATGGTGCCGAAGACACATACTGAGTTTTGTAACGATATGCCAATGCGTTTGTAAAATATAGCAATATGCAAAACCATTGCAGTTACAGCTTTGGATCTTTTTTGCCATCATTTTGTAATTAAAATGACGGCCATGTTTTTTAAGGTACACCAATGTCATAAAACACTATGATAGCAACTGAGACAAAGACACTGAATGTCAATTTCGAAGTCAATCACACCAATGGTACTGTAGTTAGAGCCAATTTCATGTTTTATTCAATTATAGCACCACCAAGTGGCACAGTCCCACCACTTTTTTGTGTGTCCTCAGAGTGCCCCCATACTTAAGCGTGTCAAATTTGGTGAACATCTCATTTTGTTTAGGAATTATAGACATTTATATTTATGAGTACATAAAAAAAAAAAAAATTACCCACTCCTGACTTTGACTGCATTTTTTTTGCCACTTACTATCAAAACTATGACATTTGGCCAATAGTATATAGGCAATGACCTATGTTTTCAATTTTCCTACGATGGTTTCCTTTCGATCGGACTAACAGTTTTGAAGATATTTGCAAAAGTTGTTTAAATGATAAATCACATCGTTGCAATAACCAGAAGGCGAAACCTAGCATGTTTGGTATTGTTGGACTCAGCAATGATTCAGAAATCTAAGGAGATGACTCAATTGAAAATAAGTCAACCAAATCCAAAGATGAAGCATGTGAATATCTGATTTTACCACTAGGGGGCACTGTCTCAAAACTCAAAACTCCCTGTTTACACCGCCAGTGACACGCAGCAACAGTAACCATTGGCGACAAAATGTAGGCGTGTCAAGCGACGGGAGACGCGACGAAATTTCAGAAATTTCAACTTTATGCAAATGAGGAGCGAATTTCGCAAGCGACAACCAATAGGAGTGAAGGCTCTGGCGCTCACGTCACCGTCTCGAGTGCAGGCAAGACAGACAGGACATAGTTCCGGAGCGATTTGACTGTATTATATGATTTGACTGTACATACATGGATATAATAAAATGATGCGTGGAAAAGAAACTGTCGGCAGTCTTGTGAGTTTGAATACATTTTGTGTTGTTAATTATATGATGTCGTGAGCAGTTTAGCACTGCTGCAGTTCATATTACAGTTTCCCAGGCATTGTGTTGATTATTAGGGACAAGAAAATTGATTATTTGTCAAATTCGAATGACGTTTTAGTATTTTTTGACAGTATGAGTGAGTTTAATTTGTTGATAGATCGATCGTTAATCTAGTTAATGATTTAATGCACTGAGCTCTGCAGTCACAACACTCTACAACAGCAGAATGTTACTTTTAATTATTTTAATCCTAAATTCCTAGTCAAATTAGAATGATTTCTTAGTTTTATATATCATTTGTGATTGCATTTTCTATAGATATGATCAGACGTAGATATGATCGTAACGATATGCTAATGTGTTCATAAAATACTGCATTTTATTACAAAATTCAAAATGGCTGACGACCAAAATGGCCTATATGGGAAAACTGAATATCATTTGACTGGGCATGTCTCTCCGAATCGAACGAGAACACTTTTATGATTTAAAAGTTTTTCCTATCTCTGGACCAGTAGGTGGTGCTGCACCGAAACGCAGCATGTAGCCTCAGGTCATGCTTGTGATGACATGTACCAAGTTTGGTCTAAATATGCTAAAGCCTTGCAGAGATATAGCCGAGCGTCCAATTTGGAGTGCTCAGTTGGGTTTATCAAAAAGCTTTTGATAACTTTTTGCCAGCATTGTCTGAAGATAATCTGATTCGATTATCGTAAATATCGGACAAACCGTCTAGAAGGAGTTCAGAAAATTAAAAAAAAAGTGGGAAATTTTTCATGATGGAAAATGACATCATACGGCACCAGGGAATCAGAATTTTGTTTCGAGTCCTTATGATTCAAAAGTTATTAACATGAATTTAAGTGAAACTTTGGACAGTTGGTGGCGCTAGAGGGATTGAGTTAGAGACTCCAAATTTGCAGTGTTGAATGTTTGTACTGTCCTCTATCTGTGTGCCAAATTTCACAACTTTTTACCATACGGTTCTATAGGCTGTCATAGACTTCCCGAGCGGAATAAGCGGATGAATAATAATAAGAAAACTAATGGATACAATAGGTACAATTTGGTGCTTGGCCCCTAAAAATGACATAATTGTTATCACTGTTCTCAGCATGAACCAAGGGATCTATCAAGACCAGCTAATTTGCTATGATAACAGACTTAATCAATAATCAATTTGTGTGCCAAATTTAATAACTTTTCCTATGTACTATACACTCAAGAAGCAGCAGCAAAAGAAGATAAAGGCTAACAATTACAATGTACTTTTGGTGCTTGGCCCCTAACGGGTTGTACTGAAGCTGTGAAGAACTAACCAGTGTCTTCTGTGTGTTCTTGGGGAGCCATTGTGAGTAGTAGTGGTAGAAGGTGAAGACAGAGGCATGAGGAGGTGATGGAGCATCTGATGTGTTGAGCTCTTCGTCGTAGAGCTGGAGGGTCAGACACAGAGCCAGCGGGTCTCTCTGACTGTGCAGAACATCACACAGGACTGCTGCCATGTACTCATACACCACCACACCTATACAACAGACAGAGCTGATCACAGCATAACCTACACAAACTCACACTCCTCACACTTCATATTAGGTGGCCTTAACTACTATGAACTAATATTAAATACCCACAAGACTATGTTCCCACATTTATTGCTAATGAGCTTGAGGTATGGTAAGGTTTAGGAGTAAACCTTGCGGAATCTGTAAAATGTTGATTATTTCAGCAAAATAAGAGGATAATAAAAATGCATGTAATTTTTTATTTTTAAGGCGACCTATTATACCCCTTTTTAAAAGATGTAATATAAGTCTCTGGTGTCCTCAGAAAGTGTTTATGAAGTTTCAGCTCAAAATACCTCACAGATCATTTATTATACTGTGTTGTAAATGCCCATTTTTGAGTGGAAGGAAAAACATGCTGTTTTCATGCATGTATCTTTAAATGCAAATGCAGATCTCGGCCCCCATTGACTACCATAGTAGGAAAAAAAATACCATGTAGTCAATGGGGGGGCGAGATCTGCTTGGGACAAACATTCTTCCAAATATCTTCCTTTGTGTTCAGCAGAACAAAGACATTCATACAGGTTTGGAACAACATGAGGGTGAGTAAATGATGACAAAATTTCCATTTTTGGGTGAACTAACCCTTTAATAAATTTGGATCTTTTGATCACATTTATCTGTAATTTTTACCTTTCCCATCTTTAAAACTCTCTGGCAGTTTGTTGCGAGCTTCTAGCACAGCTGGTACAATTGCGCTAAACGGGAACGTCTGGAGGATGATGTCTTCGGTGAGGGAAGGTCCGATTTCTTCAACGTCCCCTTCGCTGCCCTCCACTATAACATCAACCATGTCGAGCACATCTAAAACGCAGAATATGTACATGTTTGAACAACCCAAATAAAACCATAACATTCCTAACAGCGCCAGTATCACCTCCGATTATAGATACATATGTGAAAATGTGAACAATGGCTAACCGTCGATGTGTGATATGGGGATGCTGGCTTCATCTCCCTCCTGGCCGCTCAGATTAGCCTGCAGGAACGCTGCCTCCTGGACCGCACTCGCTGCTTTCTCAGTGTACACGTGAGGGTTACACACCACCCGCATCAAAACCTGGACAAAATATCAACTTCAAATCATTCATAATGGTGACATGATTATATAAAAAGTTGATATATGAATTGGGTAATGTTTTTTTCTAATAGATATCACCATAATTCCCCAGTTGATTAATCACAGTACATTTACACAACTGTTTTGCATTACAACCTTTCTAAAATGCATGAGAAAACAAGTCATTCTGAGAAAACAGCCTTTAAAGATATTGTTATTGAAATCTATAGACGCAAAGTGTAATAAAACAAACACTCAAATGTGTATTTTAGATGTTTTCGTTCTAATAGTATAAAAGAATACATATTGTCAAAATTGATCAGTGTATCAAAGTGTCTTTACTGTTTTTATTTCATTATATTTCTTTTAAACATCAATTTTATTGACATTTTTAAACACTTTTTGAGAGGATTGTAAATGTAAATGTACATTTAAGTACATTTGTAAATATGTAAAATGTTATAGGTTTAAATCTTATTTCATGCTGTAACTGCTATGTATGCATGTCCCCTATGAACTGCATACGTGAATATTATGTAGAATTACTGTTTACATCAAATTCATGCTTTAATAGCAGACTAATCATTGCAGGTTTCATCAGTCCAGTCTGTGACTTGCAACATAAATGTCTGTGTTTAGCTTCAAAGGGCGTTTTCACCAATGGTATTCTATAAATGTGTCCCGATCACACTAATCTATTTTAATGACAAAATTTTAAATAAGAGGTCAAGTGACAAATACCGATCAGACAATAATTGTTTGTTAAAATCGGTCTCTGCCCTAAAAAAAAAAAAAAAAAAAAAATCCCATCGGTGCATCCCTACTTTGAAGTCAAAACACGCTTCAAATTTGACTACTTATTTGATTGGGATAAAAACAAGTCCTTCCCTAAATATTTTCTCACTGAAAATCTTGTTTCACTCGGGTACATGGTATTAAATGACAAAATAACAACTTTTTATCATTTGTAACACTGACAAGACTATATAAAAAGCCCAGTAAAAATGGTAAGAGTGATCTGAATCCAGTACATGGTCTAAAAACTGAATAACGATCTCCTGCTGGGATGGGTCCAAACGTGCCAGATGGTCCAGCCACAACTCCAGCTCCTTCCACGTGTGCTCAAATACACCACTGTCCCTCAACACCTGAAAAGCAGAGGAGGATAAATCAGCACCCAGTGGATAATTTAAAGTTCAGCCAAAGATGAAAATTCCGCCATTATTTCCTCACCCTAACGTCATTCCAAACCATACGTGCTGTTAATTTTTCTGTGGAACACACTATAGCTGCTTTTCCGAGGGCCAAACCATTCTCATTGCTTAATCGTTCCATTCCAAAGTCAGAATTGTGAGAAATAAAGTCAGAATTGTGAGATATAAAGAGAATTGAGTGATATAAATCAGAATTGCGAGTTATGAAGTCAGAATTGTGAGATATAAAGAGAATTGAGTGATATAAAGTCAGAATTGCGAGTTATGAGGTCAGAATTGTGAGATAAAAAGTCAGAATTACCTTTTACATTTTTTTATTTAGTGGCATAGACAAGCTTTCATAGATAACGGAGCTCTTAAATGTAATACAAGTCATTGCCTTGGTAATGCAAGAGATTACAGATGATATGAGATCTGCGTTATGGAGGATGATCAGATTTTTTTTTTCAATTTTATTATTAACTTGTGTTTATTTTGCTCAAATAGCGCACTTGTCCAGCAACAGAGAAATTGGCAGCCAGGCAACAGACAAGAGGCCAATCCTGACTGGCGACGTCACTACATGCATTCTACCAGCACAGTTCAGCACAGTTAGCCAATCGTGCCAAGAATTCTGGCCTAAAAATGGTTTGTAATCGTGCCGTGTCGTACTAGGCTCAAATGGAAATATAACAGAGCGTGCAAAAAAAAAAATGATTTCAGTTAACGAGGCTTCGTTACGTCATAAGTGTTTTGAAACTTCAATAGTTCACGTGACTTTGGCAGTTTGATACACGCTCCGAACCACTGATTCGAAACAAAAGATTCATAAAGCTTCATGAAGCAGTGTTTTGAAATCGCCCATCACCAGATATTGTTGAATAAAGTCGCTATTTTGTTATTTTTGGCGCACAAAAAGTATTTTCGTCGCTTCATAACATTAAGGTTGAACCACATGAACATGAACTTTTAAATACATCTTTAGTAGCTTTCTGGGCTTTGAAAAAGGGAGTGTTATTGCTGGCAATGCAGGCCTCACTGAGCCATCGGACTTTATCAAAAATATCTTAATTTGTGTTCTAAAGATGAACGAAGGTCTTATGGGTGTGGAACGACATGATGGTGATTAATTAATGACAATTTCCATTTTTGGGTGAACTATACTATAATTAATAAAATAAATTATCTTTAAATTGTAATCAAATATTTAAAGATATAATAAATTATTTACAATTCTTTTTGTTTATTTATTTATTGTTAAACAATTATCAAAGGGGTATGAAGTGAACTCACCTTTAGGACCAGCATCCTGGTTGAGGTCTTCAAGTAGCTACTGTTAGTACTTACAAACATCTTAAGTAACAAATAGAAGACAGATTTCTCTCCTTTTTCAAGATCTGGATCAGCCAGTTCCTGTTTGACAAAAAAAAAAAAAGATGAAAATCTTCAACTCAAGAGAAACCAAATAAATAATCTGAAAAACATCATCAACTACACCAACCATAGAAAAGAAACATGGACACCTAAACTTGAATAATGTGACTTTCAAGCTAACATACAAATACAGCACCCAAGAATAAATGTTTTTACCTGAACACGGAACCAGGAGAATTTGCTTGCAGGAAGTTCAAGAGCAAGTTGAAGAATCTGATACTGTAGAACTGGAGGAATTTCCTGTTTCATTCCCCTCTCCGTCACAATGCCTGAAAATTTTTCAATAAGTCACTTGCTCCTTTCATAGCAGGTTATGCACTGTATGTGTTACATCTGTTTTTAGTTGATGTGTTCTACCTTTCAGGAGTTTGCTGAAATCGAATTTGCTCTGGCTGACAAGGTGAGGCACTACCCGCTGATACAAACACATCACTTGGAGCAGCAGAGCTTTCACCAGGATGACCTGTGGATCATCCTGCCGCGCTGTTGGAGAAAAAGCATTTCATATTTATAGTATGTAAACAACAACAGCAAGCCTACAGTACCAAGAAAAAAAAAAAAAAAAGTTAAATATTTGATTACAGTGTTCTTTGCTCTCATTTTGTTCAGTGTTCTTCGTCTTCGCTACATCTTCCTTCTCTTTTGAGAGCGACTGCCAGTTGGAAACGACACACACCATATCTGGTAGTATCTGTGGCACCAAAAGGATAAATACTGATTGTTTCCTTATTCCCTCAGCTGCACAGCATGGAGTTTAAACACTTCTATTCCACTTGTTTTCCCATCATCCTCACCTTGCTCAGCGCCTCTCTGTAAAGCTGCACAAACTCCTCCATCACGGCAGGGCTGTAAATGTCCGAACTCTCCCAGGCTGTTTTGTCCAGGCAGTGTTCAATGTTCTTCTGAGCTCGCTTGAGAATAAATGCCAGGAGGGAAAGTATTGTGTGCTGGACCACCACGTTGGGTAACTATTAGAGCAACAAGAAATGTTTTAAATCATTTTAAGATTACGCTAAGTGAAGGAATGATTATAGGTGGACAAGATCAGCAAGTCTGGAGTCAGGATGATTTTTTTTATGAACTCAAGCATTCATCAACTCACATCAGTTATGGTAAACAAAAGATCAAACATGCTTGCTTAACGTGCAAGAACCAATGAGGTTCATTCTTGTGTGTTGCGCAGCAAGTTTGAGCTTCAGTAAGAACCAATGAGGTTCATTTTTTTTCATGTTTTATACAACTTCTGATGATGTGATTGGTTGAATCTATCACTTACATTGAGACCTTGAGTGAAGAAGACTTTATTGCACACTGAAGGGAGAGACGTGACCAACACCATGGACAGCAGACGAGGTAAAGGAATCATTTCACTCGTCTGGAAAGCCTTGGACACCTCCGGCTGAGCCTCATAGATCTGTAACAACATCAAACCTTGAGTCAGCAGCATCTGTAAGTTCCGTTAAGGCAAAAGTACGTACGATACAATTAATAGGTGAATTGTCACCGTTATTACATGCCAAATGAAATGAAAGCACTGCACCACCTGATACAAATCACAAAGCAACCAAAAGACATACAAAGGAATCAGACTCACTTTCTTGAGCAGAGTGATGTTGTCCTGCCAGGCTTTCGCGATTCGTGGAGAGAATGAGAACTGGGTTTCTTTGAAGTATCTGGTCAATATATCAGGACTGGCCTTCAGAACACTAACAACCAGATCTGCAACCATCTTGTCCTCTGTCGCCTGCTTCAACCTCACCAGGAACTGCAGAAGAACAATGTTTCCTGCTCTGGATACAGCAGGGTGATATAAGTACAAGGAGGATGAAGATAAGGGGGAGAGTGTTTTGGGCACAGTCTATTGTTTCTTTTTAACTTGGGAGATTTTTATGAAGAATTTGTGCTGTTACTGTCAAATTTTACTATGGCAAGTTGATAAAACAGTGTTTTAAGCATATATATGGATAATTTGTAATTTTGCATTTAAGTGATGCACACCTAGAGTGCTGCAGGGATGATGTATTTTTGTAGCATTTCTGGTTTTATCGACCTGAATTAAATGTTTTTTTGAATGGTTATGTTAAATGTCTGACATAATGTCTGAGGTTAACACAAGCTCAAGATATTTTTACATGTGATTCAGTGACATAAAATACATCATTCGTACCCACTTGTGATTTCTGTAAAGCTTTTTACTTGCTAACAATTGGATAAACGGGACTATAAAGGTTGTTGAGGACATTAAACGTCTGAACAGGTTGACTCATCTACTCTCTAGTCTTTTTACAACCTCACTGTGTTGATAATCACATTCTTTCAAACCATTATAACTTGAAATTTCAGGGAAATAGTTTTTAAATAAATACTGAAAGAGCTTAGCTTATTTTCTTCAATAATCCACAAGTTTCCTACCCTAATTCTGGGGCAGTCATGGACTACCCATTGTCCTTGTTAAATAAACTACAAAATAAACTGTTGCTGTAAAAATAACATGAACATCTCAAGGACTTACCTTCCAGCGGTGCCCAGGCTTGGGTCATGAAAACTGATCCCATTTTTGCGAGAGCAGCAGATGTCCAGCAGGAAGTTATGCACCAGCTCCCTCACTATACGTTTCCCTGCCTCTTCATCGTTCTGTTTCCAAAAGATGTTAATTATGATTACAAAAACTTAAACCACAATATGAAAAGCCATTCGCAATGTACTAAACATTTGTAATGTGATGCTTTTCCTAGCTAAATAGAACATTCAGTGGGAAATGTAGGATGAGACTTGATGTTATCCATCAGAGTTTGATTGGATAATAAGGGGTGAAACATGCTAGATAATAATGGCATTATTGGTTAATATTATTTTTTTCCCATCTACAACAGAAAATAGGATTTCAGAGGTAGAATTAAATTATTACAATGTAATAACAATGTTATTACCAGTGACATGTTTTTTTTATTGTCTAGAGGAAGCAAGATTTCCCACTAGGGTCATCACAACATCAGATTTTCACTCCACGATTATCATGGACAAAATAAATTCACAATAATGATATTATTTCAGTATTTAAAGACAAATTGAATAATGCCAACAGGCAAATTCATCTTTAATTTATTTATTTATTTATTTTGTTTGTTTGGTTTTTTTAGCCAACAAATCTAAGTCTAAGGAATTGGAGAGAAAGTTTATAACCATAACTGTACAAAATGAACTTACTGTTGATTTGAACTTCCTGCTGACTGTGGTGTCTAAACCCACACATTGTGCGGCAGTAGTAGCTACACACTGCATTTTCTTCCGCTTCATCTTACGATATTATCGTAAGTGTAGGGCCCTATGAAATCCGTTTTATTTTTTCCCAAATTCCGATTTTTCCATTTTAATTTTTCTGGATTCCTGTTTTTTTTTTGGACATTTTAATGGTTAAATTAGTAATCAAAAAGCACATCTAAATAATTGAACTCATGAAACTTGTACAATTTAACAACAATTCATTAAGAGTTTAACAAAAATTACATTTTCAGGGCTTATGAAATACATTTTTTTCAAATTCCGTTTTATTTTGACTAAGTTCTGTGTTTTCTGTTTTAAGTTATCTGGATTAAATTTTTTATGGTTTAATTAAATTTTATTAATCAGAAAGCATGTCAAATTAATTGAATTCATAAAAACAACAAAATTAATTTTAATTATTTATTTAAATGATCAATTCTGTTGTGTATTTTAATTTTTCTGGCAATCAAATAAAGGCATAAAACATGAATTTATCTTTTAATCATATGACATTACACAAACTTTTTGGTCAAACAAAGTGCCACATAACAGAGCTTCACTGTTAAAATTAAAACAACAAAAAATTGTGATTATTCCTTAAAAAAATAAAATAAAATAAAATAAAGTTTTAATACTTCTTTATTCTTTTTGTGGTTAAATGTTCACAGACACTAGTCTATATCACGATTTGATTTAAGTGTACTGACCTAGTTTTTATTTGTTTATCAAAAAATTCTGTGACATTCCACGTTGTACAGTAATTTCCATTTTTATGAATGGATTCTGCGATTCTGTCCGCATTTTCTGCATCACGAAAATCATAGGGCCCTATATGTGTACTATTTACGTAATATAAATATTTAATTTTTTCAAATATCATGGTTATTGTCAATATAGTGATGCCCTATTTCCCACTCGTAAGGAAAACAATTCCCGGTTTCCAAAGTTACTCATGCATTTCCATGAGTAAAATTACAAAAGAATTGTGCCTTAAAAGTGTGGTTCAGATTGAGCAATAAAATATTATTTTGTCAGCCATTTAAATATGTGTTATTCATCTTTCTAATACAGTCAAATCTATTGGATAATTGTAGAAATGATTTTAAGCAGGATTTGATTTTCCCCTCACTAAATCACGGCCCAAGTATATGACGTGTTGCAGACTGTATCTATAGAGACATAAGCATATTGACAAAAAACGTCAGAAGTGGTGTCATTGAGTGCAAGTGTGTCCAAAGCATCTATTATACCTCGTTCTCATCCATGCGGACATCCACAATCCCGTTCCATTTATAGAGAGAGGCTATCTGTCTCAGTATGGAAGGATTAAAGAAACGCACTTTCTGAGTTTTCGTGATGGTCTTATTCTGCACAACCTATGGACAAATATTGTAAACAGTTATGACAGTTATACACAGCATCTCACATTGGTAAACGGCATTCACAGTGGAGGGTCTTACTCTGGTTTGTAGGGTGGATAGAATCAGGTTTACAATAGATAATCTATCTTCTGTAAGACCACTGGTCAAGATTTCAGACAAGAAATCTAAAGAACAGCAGAAAAAAAAAATATTTAAGACAACTCAAAAGCAAAATTCATAACGCACACAGATTTAGTCATTTATACCTTTAGTGTCCAGTATCTGGCCAATAGTTGTATTGTCTCCAGACATCAGGAATGAAAGGACAAACTGAATGTAAGCCATTCTCACATTTGGCTTTCCCTGGAAAATAACACAGTTATTACAATTGCATGCAAGAGCAAATTATACATCTACTACAAGTACATCCAACCTTACATACGGTACACTCATGTTCAGTGGTATGTACTGTATTATACAGCAAATCTCAACTGCTTGATTGTTATATTGTCGAAAAATGTCAACTATATTATCGCCAAAGATATTAGAGATATTAAAAGGACTCTTGGTAGTGAAGGGGGCGTGAGATTTTGAAGCCCAAAAAAAGCACATCCATCCATCATAAAAGTAATTCATACCAACGCATGGCGTATTGGTGAACGCGGAAGCACAGAGGATAGAGAAAAACAAAACACCGGTCATGAATTAGAAGTCTAAAATAAGAATTTTTAAAAAGAAATGTCATGATTTCGATATAAGAGAAGAGGAGCTTGAGTTTGTTGCCCAGCTCTATTTGTTTGAACTGTGAGAGGCGTCTAATCTTACGATACTCCTACATCGCATCAAAGGTCACTCTTTCGCCGTAAATTGATGCATACGGCCATCGGCCGGAAGCTAGTTATTATAGTTTATAAAGTTATAAATATGGCTATTTTTCTTTATGACCATATATAATTATTTCTCAGTCTCTTTATTAGATTATAACCAGAAAATATTGGAAATTTATATGCAGTACTAAAAAACAGAGAAAAAAAAAACCCAGAAAAAATTACTTCTATAGGCTAAGTATTTAGTGACCTCTCCTTACACTTGAGGAAAAGCAGGAACTGGATCTTTTAAACCTAAATGGAACAGAAAAGGGCCGGAAGGCCAAGAAAACTTTCTTAGGGTTTCTTCTTTGAGAAACTGGAAGAAGTCCAGGAGGTCACACTAAATACTGATTTTTGCTTTAAGATGCCATTTTGTTCAATTTTTTTTTCTTTTTCTTTTTTCCATTTTGTTTATATATATATATACACAGGTGCTGGTCATATAATTAGAATATCATCAAAAAGTTCATTTTTTATTATAAATTATTTTTAAAAATGAAACTTTCATATATTCTAGATTCCCTACATGTAAAGTAAAACATTTCAAAAGTTTTTTTTTTTTAAATTTGATGATTAGAGCGTACAGCTCATGAAAGTCCAAAATCCAGTATTTCAAAATATTAGAATATTTCCTAAGATCAATCAAAAAATGGATTTGCAAAACAGAAAAGTTCAAGTTCTTTAAAGTATGTTCTTTTGTGCACTCAATACTTGATCGGCAGGACATATTACAGCAAATGACTTGCTCCTAGCACAAATTACTGGTGAAGTGTGGCATGGAAGTGATCAGCCTGTGGCACTGCTGAGGCACTATTGAGCCTTCAGATCATCTGTATATTGTTGGATCGACTGTTTCTCATCTTTCTCTTGAAAATATCCCATAGATTCAGGTCAGGCATGTTGGCTGGCCAATAAAGCACAGTAATATCATGGTCAGCAAACCACTTGGAAGTGGTTTTTGCACTGTGGGCAGGTGCTAAAGTCCTGCTGGAAAAGGAAATCAGCATCTCCATAAAGCTTGTCAGCAGATGGAAGCATAAAGTGCTCCAAAATCTCCTGGAAGATGGCTGCATTGACTTTGCACTTGATAAAACACAATGGACCACCACCAGCAGACGTCACGGCCCCCCCAAATCATTATTGACTTCAGAAACTTCACACTAGACTTCAAGCAGCTTGGATTCTGTGCCTCTCCAGTCTTCCTTCAGACTCTGGGACCATGATTTCAACATGAAATGCAAAATTTACTTTTATCTGAAAAGAGGACTTTCGACCACTGTTCACTGTCCAGTTCTTTTTCTCCTTAGCCCAGGTAAGATGCTTCTGACGTTGTCTCTGGTTCAGAAGTGGCTTGGTAGTCCTTTTCCTGAAGATGTCTGAGTGTGGTGACTCTTGATGCGCTGACTCCGGCTTCATTCTACTCATTGTGAAGCTCTCCCAAGTGTTTGAATTGGCTTTACTTGACAGTATTCTCAAGCTTGCGGTCATCCCTGTTGCTTGTGCACCTTTGCCTACCCAATTTCTTCCTTCCAGTCAACTTTGCATTTAATATGCTTTGATATACACTCTGTAAACAGCCACCCCATTCAGTAATGACCTTCTGTGACTTACTCTCTTTGTGGAAGGTGTCAATGATTGTCTCCTGGACCATTGCCAAGTCAGCAGTCTTCCCCATTAGTGTGGTTTCAAAGAACAAAAGATACCCGGAATTTATGCTGTAGGGATGGTCATTTAATGAAACTCAAATGTAAATATTCTAATATTTTGAGATACTGGATTTTGGACTTTCATTAGCTGTACGCTCTAATCAACAAATTAAAAAAAAAAAAACCTTTTGAAATGTTTCAACTTTTTCACGATATTCTAATTATATGACCAGCACCTGTATATATGTGTATATATATATATATATATATATATATATATATATATATATATATATATATATCCTTTATTTTCTGATTGTATCATAATGAAGAACAAAAAATAAATATGGATGGTCATTAAAACATTACTAAAACAACAAAGCTGGTGGTGGCCTAAGACTTTTGCACAGTACTATATATTATATCCAACTTTTTGCATACATACAGTATACTATATTTAAAGTGAAATATATTGCACATCACAATTCCCTGATTTCGTATTTTGCAGCAAAATGCAACTATATTATCGCCCAGCTCTTTATATAAATTAGAATATATTAATATGTCCAACTTTATCCACATACATACACATACATAATATCTTAACACCTTGATTGCTTGTCTCATTGCAAAGTTTAAAATGTATGTAAACCCACCTCTAATCTGCTAAATGTGACTATAAGGCATGAGGGTATTAACTTATTATAAATATAAATATAATTTTCAGTAAATCTGCTTTGAAACCATGTGTATTATAAAAAAACTTTATATAAATGCATTTTGACTTAAAGGGTTAGTTTAGCCCAAAATTAAATTTCTGTCATTAATTACTCACTCTTAAGTCGTCCCAAACCCGCAAGACCTTTGTTCATCTTCAGAACACAGAATTATGATTTTTTTGATGAAATCCGAGAGCTCTCTGACCCTCCATAGACTGCAACATCATTGTACTTTTCAAGGCCCAGAAAGGCAGTAAAAACATTGTTAAAATTGTCAATACTGAGCCAGCGTTCTGACGGGAGCGCTGCACTGCGTTCACTACGTCAACAGCGTAGGAGACTGACATGGAAGAGAAGAAATTGTTAAATAAAGTCGTTATTTTTGTTTACTTTTTGTGCACAAAAACACTCTCGTCGCTCTCGTCACTCTAAAAAACCCAACCCAAGTTGGGTTGAAAATGGACAGCGGTTGGGTTAAATGTTATTATTTAATCCAACTATTGTTTAAAAATGACTACATGGCTGGCTTAAAATGAACCCAAAATCAGACACATAATTACTAGAGGAAACAATAATAAATCAAAAGGTGAACATTTATTAGCCTAATAAGCAATTTAATAAATGTTTATTAAACATTTTAATAAATGTAATTTCCAACATACTTTGGGTTCATTTTAAGCAAGCAATACAGTAATTCTAAACAATAGTTGAGTTAAATAAATCTACATTCAAGCCAATCGCTGGGTTTGTCCATTTTCAACCCAACTTGGGTTGTTTTTAACCCAGCATTTAAGCCAGCATAGAGTGTAACATTAAGGTTGAACCATTGTAGTCGCATGGACTATTTTAACGATGTCTTTAATACCTTTCTGGACCTTGAAAGTGGTAATAACGTTGCTTTCTATAGGAATGTTGGACAGCTCTCTGAAAATGTAAAGTTAAGTGCCATTTGCAGTTTGTGAAGCACTTACCGATTTGTCTTTTCTCTGAGCGAGGCTAGAGAGACCTTTGCTGAACTGCATTTGACTGAAGATGTCCCTCGCCGCCTCCACGCCCTGAGACACCAGAGCAGACAGCAAACACAGACACTGACGGACAAACCTGTTCAAAAAAAGTGGGTACGCAAACTACATTGAGTGCATTTTCAAAACGTTTAAGAGGTTAATTTTGCCTGCTGTACATAAAAACAATAAAGATAAAGTCCTACAAAGATGATTATGAAATAAATGCATTGTTCATTTATAATAATACAAAAGTTAAACAAGCAAATATCTAACAGACAAATATTTGTGTAAGAAATACCTATGATCCTCAGAATATAGAGAGGAGAGCAGAAGCTTCATGTGACTGGAGACAATCTTCCTAACGATGTTGGAGCCCACCATGCTCAGCTGAGACAGATCACTAGCCGTCCGCAGCAAAATCATTTCTAGACTCTGAAATATCAGAGCCAGCTACAAAAGACATTAAACAGAATTTGTGATTATGCAATTCTGACTTTATTTCTCACAATTTTGAGTTAATAACTCACAATTCTGACCTTATAACTCGCAATTCTGACTTTATAACTGACTTTTTTCCTCAGAATTGTGAGATATATACAATTGTGTGTGGAAAAAAGTCAGAACTGTGAGATAAAAAAAAATAAAAAATAAATAAATAAAAAAATCACACTTTTCTATTTTTCATTCCGTGACGGAAACAAGCTTCCATAAGTCTGCATACAACATGCCTAACAAGTTTATAGGAACTGTCAGCCATAGTCTGCAGCATTCATAGTGTGGACAGTATGCAAATTTCCTGTATGTATGAAATACCTAGATTAACTACTATAAATGCCAAAATGTATATAACATGTTAATACTGTATCCCACAAAACAATGTGACTTGATCTTCCACTTCCTATGTGACGAATGAACTGGAAGCCTTTTTTCTCTCTCTTTCTTGACTCATTATTTGATTGTGGACTCGTAAACGTTAAGACACTTTTAAAAAATTAAGTAAAATGTCCATGTTTATTTCCAAGATGACACCACCTACCAAATTATGTTCAAAGTAGTAGTAATGTCATACCGACCACAGTGTTGCATACTACTGTTTGAAATATTTATTTCTTATTGCATATTGTTTCATTTACTATTCATTAAAAAGGCATTATTCAGTTAATGGTGTGCAGTAAAAAGTACACCAGTGTTACAATTTGAACACAGCAATATACTTGCAATAAAACACATTTCTTCATGTGCACAATGAAACACCAGTATTCAACAAGGTTACAGTAAACATCAAACCACAAGGCAACAAAAACTGGCTATATTAAAATAATAATGGTAACACTTTATTTTGATAGTCCACTTTAGACATACTATCTCTAAATAACTACATGTCAACTATCAGTCATTAGTGTATCAGTAAACTGTCTGCTTCATATCTGCTCTTTATTTTGATGCTCCCCAAGAGACATAAGTAAATGTGAAAGTACGTTAAGTCATTTTACTAATCCAAACCTAACAGTCTACTAATAGTCTAATGAGAATTAGTTGAAGTAGTTTTAAAGTTACTTATAGTTAGTGGAATGTTTAAAGTGTAACCATAATAATAATGGAATAAATAAACAAACTAATAGACAAATAAATCAAAATCCTAATGCGTGACTTACTTCAGACTCTGACTTATTTTCCTCCTCCAGTAATGCGAAAATTTCTGAACATTCAACTGAGATTTTTATGTAGCCCTCGACTACATCATAGAGGTCTGGACATGGAAGTTTCTTCGCAATTCTTATGAAGGTCTCCAAACCTACATGGTATTAAAGAAGCATGTTAATATACCATAACATTTCTTTGACACTGTCATCCAAATAATCTCATGTACGTTTATATAGACATGCATAGACATAGATGTACATATTTAAATCTAATCTTATCTATGTATACACACAGAGACATAATAAATATGTGTGGATTTATGTATGGATAAATAATAATTTAGTATTGTTCTGCATTTTTGACTAATTACTGGCAGTTCTAAGCATCTATGCGCAACAAAATATGAAAACAAAATAAAAGCCTGGGAAACCTGGAAGCGTGATATTTACAATTTAAAGAAGATTACTGATCAACAATGTACACGAATCGAGCATTTTCACATTCAGCTGTACAATTCAACACATGAGCGGTTTATGGCTGTAAGCAGACGGCTGGACAACACTCACCCTTCAGCGCTTTGGATGAATCCTTTAGCATGGACTTAAAGACAGTGCCATTAAACTCGCTTTCGTGTGCTTTGGTTTTCTTTGCTGTTGTAACGGGCTCAGGAGGATTCTCATTTTGACGTTTAGTAGCCATTGCTGTATCCCAGTATCTGTGACCGTAAACAGACACATGGAACAGCGGAAGTGTAAAACTAGAAGCGATAGAGGAGCAAAACACGTGGAAACGCTTATCTAATGAATATTAAGTTTGACGTGCTGACGTTCTTCCTTTTCTCTCTAGAGCGTCACCAGAGCCACTGAGAGCGTCACGAAACCGAATTAATATTCATAAGCTAAGTCAAGTATAATTTCGGCCTAAGAGAAGCCACATTTTAGCAACAAAGAGAAACCGTTATCGGCTTCATGGTAGTCACAAATATTAACGGTAAATTAAAGTAACTCTGTATGTGCTATTTAAGTTATATAGCACATACAGTATTACTTTAGGGAATTACTGCGTGACGGCAGAACTTAAGGGGATGTTTAAAATTGTGTACCCTGTTATAACAAATTTTAAACATTCCCGAAAATCCTGTAATAACAGGGTCATTACCGAAAGTTCTGCCGTCACGCATTAATTCCCTCACACACTTCTAAACTATAGGCTACCGCCGGATTGAAACTACACCCCGATGTGAAAGGATTACTTTCAAATGAAAATTAGCCTTTAGCCTACTCACCCGCAAGCCATCCTAGGTGTATATGACTTTCTTCTTTCTGATGAACACAATCGGAGAAATATTAAATATCCTGACGCATCCGTGCTTTATAATGGCAGTAAGCGTTACCAAACGAGTATGAGCTGAAGAAAGTGTCTCCATCCACATCCATTCATCATAAACGTACTCCACACGGTTCTGGGGGGTTAATAAAGTCCTTTTGAAGCGAAACGATGCGTTTGTGTAAAAAAAAAAAAAAAAAAAAAAAATCCGTACAAGTTATGAAGTAAAATATCTAGCTTCGCCTTCCGTATTCAAGTTAGAAAGTGTAAACTGCCGTTGCGTCAGTTAACATTACGCTTTTTCCGTAAGTTGAATAGGGAAGGCGTAGGACGTAGTGTAAACTTTTTTAACTGCAAGAGTATACTTTCTTCGTAAGTAGAATACGGAAGGTGGTCTGGCGGAAGTTAGATATTTTACTAGGGAGCTAAACCAATTAGTGCGTTGTAAGTAAAGCACGATTTTAAAATCTATGATGTTTAATAGGAAGATAATGCAGTGTTGACAGAACCGGGCTAATATGGTCATACTTCCTGATTCTAGTAAGAACTCTAGCTGCTGATTGTAATATCATACTTGTTCATTAAATGTATATGCTAAATAAGTTACATTTAACATGTGCTATGATAGCTGTGGACTTTAACTGAAATGGATCAGAGTAATTGGTTCCAGGCAGTGCTACCATTCAAGTAGTTGGAGCAAATTCTTTTTTTGAGTAATGTTTTTTACAAATTATTAAGTTTCTCTTATTCAGTGGAGTTTGTTGGTTGTTGGTTTCATGTTAGTTGTAGTTGTTTTTTAAAGTGTATTCAGTTTTTCAATGTAAAGGAAGAAGGCTATATTTTGTTCTCTTTCATTCTTCCTTTTTTTTTCTAGATGTACATATACAAAAAAGGTCAAATGTGAGAATACAGATGTTTTCCTATTCGTACAGTAATAAAATGACTTTGACAAATGTAAAGTTTTAACTGGATTGGCACAGACTACCCAACATTGGGTTAAATCGACCCAGCACTTGTATTGACAGTAAATGGCCTAGCACCTGGGTAAAAATATTAAAAAGAATCCAATTGCCATGCTAGTAATCACACGACACAGTAGAATCCAAACAAACACTTCTTTATTAATTCACAAGGTAACATATGAGATCGCAGGAGCAAACTAACACACAACACAAAAATGACTACATAAAAATGCGACTACATAAAAATGACCCAACAGCCTGAACTCATCATTTAGGTTAAAAAAAATAAAAAAATAAAAATAAAAATAAATAACCCAGCATTTTTTAGAGAGATGGAGAAAAATAAACAGACCCCTATTTTACCCCTAAATTTTATTTTTATGTATTTATTTGTTTATTTTAATATAATGTTATTTTTTTATTCAATTAAAAAAAAATTATTTGTTTATATTTATATTATCTTATTATTTAATGTTGATTTTTAAACATTTAGAGAACCTCCTACTCTATGTTTTATTATAATTTTATTTATTTATTTTGATCCGTTTATTTATTTATTCTATTAAATCTATTTTTTATTCATTTATATTAATCTTATTATTGATTTATTTTTTACATTTTTACAATTTTCCCTAAACATTTAGAGAACCTCCTACCCTATTTATTTTAATCTAATTTTTATTTTTTATTTATTTGATTTTTAATCTGATGTATATTGATTTATTCTAGTCAACCATTTTGTTATTTGTTTATTAATTTATTAATTTTATCATTTATAATTTTTTAGACTTTTTCCACTAAACATTTAGAGAACCCCTAACACTTTTAATCTATTTTTTATATATTCATTCATTCATTCACTCAAATCTATTTTTGTTCATTTATTTATATTAATCTTATTATTTCTAATTTATTTGTTTTAATATTTTAATTATTAATAATTAAACTTTAATAATTAATAATTATTAATTTTAATAATTAAACGTTTCTTTAAACATTTTTTACGGGCCTCCTAGAATTTCCTTGCGGCCCCATGGAGGTCTTTGGACCCAAATTAAAACCCTGGTCCAGACAAGTATATGTATGAATTTGGTGACTGAATGTTGTAGAACGTTGGTCCGTGTTCTTCCTTCAGACGCAGCATGGACAAAACTCCAGGAAGTTCTGCTGGATTCTGGATCATCGTCAAAACTAGCGAGGATGGTGGAAAGCGTCACATCCATCACATTTTGAAGAATGTGGTTAACCAAACAGTTTCTGGTCCCCATTGACTAACGGTATGGAAAAAATGCCATGGAAATCGATGGGGACCAGAAACTGTTTGGTTAACCACATTCTTCATAATATCTTCTTTTGTGTTCAGCAGAAGAAAGAAACTCATACAGGACTGGATCAACATGAAGGTGAGTAAATGATGAAATAATTAATAACATTTTTGGGTAAACTATCCCTTTAAGAGCATTTCTGAGAAGATTTACATATACAAATATTGGAAACATGATGACTGTAAAAGATGAAAGCAGATCGATCCAGACCTACAGGTGTAACGTTTACTGACTATTGTCCGGTAAGATCCTTAAAGGGTAAAGAGTATAGAAGAATGGAAAGACTTTGTCAGTGAAGGTGGTTGTGAATGTGTGTAGATGTGTTTTAGTTACAGCATCAGAGAATGACACCGTTCCTCTGTCATAGTCCAGATCAACTCTCACATGATCAAGCTTCTGTTCAACAGGAAAACCAAACCGTTCACCCAGTCCATACTGCACCCACCAGACATCAGTGTTCCTGTCCCATCCCTTTCTGTGGTTTGATGCTGTAGTTACTCCAAGACTCCAGGCTGAACTCTCTTTAACCTCCACATCCCAGCAGTGTGTTCCTGAGTTAAAACCCTCTGAACCCAGAACACACTCGTAGATGTCAAATCTCTCTGGATTATCAGGAAGCGGCTGTTTGTTCTCGCTCCATCTTACGCTGGTCAGATCATCAGACACGACGAGACGTGGATTTGCAGTGTTTGGATCCAGGATCACAGGAGCTGATGAGACACAATCAACAGCTGTTTTTATTCTGATGTTCATATAAAAAAATCATCACGAGTGAACCGAATACAAAGATTATTATGAATTATGACACATCCTATTGATCAAACAAATCAGACATATTCCTCTGATCACAGTCAGTGTTTTTAGTTACATACTTTTATTATCAGTGTTTAATGGCATCAACTACACAGATTAAATGTGTTATTCAACAATTTGTGTCTCATCATGAGAAATGATAATTTGGAAAAATTAAAATCACAATCAAAACTGTTGAGATGAAAACTGTATCTGTACAAATTCTATTCAGCATCATCTGATCATGTTTCTAACACTGGGTCTGTCCCCAGAGTGTGTATGTGAAGTTTTAGCTCAAAATACCCCACAGATAATTTTTTATAGCATGTTAAAATTGCCACTTTTGGGGTTGAGCAAAAACGCGCCGTTTCAGTGTGTGCCCTTTAAATGCAAATGAGCTGCTGCGCTTGGCCTAAGAGGGCGGAGCTTCAAGAACTCATTCTCCCCTGTCAGGATTCAGTCAGGACACACTATAATGTCAGAAACTGCGAATATATGCTGCATGGAGATAGAACAGGTATAGTTTAGTTCAATTACGGTTATAACTTATATTGTCTTCTTGTTTTTATCCACTATATTAGTACAAGCCAGATTACCGATGAGATTTATAACGTTTATTGTACTTCACACAAAATATGAAGCGTCCGTTTTCACTCTAGAAAAATCACTGTAAGAGCCTAATAAAACAGTGCAAGCATGCATTAAAATATTATCCATAAACTCTCTCCCTCGCATTATCATCAAGGTATACAGCGAAGTACACAGAAACACTCGTTACAACTAACAGTAAACAAATATATAAAGACATTATGCCTTTTCGGGTGTTGCTTAATAAACTGGTAAACTTTATATCCATAAATCAACTCTGATGAACTGTAATAAAGTGCTCTCACCTTTATTACTGCCATATCCAGTATCACTCTGGAGACTGTATGTTTTGTATTGTCCCTTTGTATTGACATTCTTCACAAAGCAGTCCGGTGTGAAATGATTCGCGCAGACATAAACAAATTTCGGTAGAGTTGAGGGAGCATTTTCTTGAAAAATAAAATGAATCCACCTCGTCTTCAGCAGCTCAGATTTAGGGAGTAAATGGAGGGAGCTATGTGGATTAATCCATCCAGGTACAAAACACCTAAAACGCTTGAGAGACATTCTCGTCAGTGCAGTAATGGCGGACTGTGTAAATTTGCTGTGAACTCGCACAGGGCGGTTCTATGTTAAAACAGCAGTGTCTGTCAACATTCGTGGGCGGGGCTGTGGCTTTTGTGACGGCACACTGCCAGGGATCTGGAAACGGCTTGTTCTGAGACACTGCTTATGATTTATGGGGATTAAAAAAAAAAAAGGAGTTAGGTTCTCCCTTTGTTTGCCATGTCTATTTAAGCCCTGTGTTTCCATGTGTTAATTGTCAGTTCTACGTTTATATCATTACATATGTTGGTTGTTCTGTTCCTTTTCCAGAGATTCTCCAGTGTTTTGTAAAGTTTTGAGTTTGTTTAATACATTTATTAAAGTATTAGTATTAGCATCTAGATTAGCATCTGCTGCATCTAGATCATGCCAACTTTCCTTTGTGCTGCAACCAGCGACCATGACAATATCGAATTCTTCTTAAGTTTACTCTTTAGTATAATCTTTAAAAATCAGACAAGAAAAGTAGTAACTTTTGGAATACAAAATATTCTTAGCTTTTTCTCAAGTTACAAAATAAGAAAAAAATAATATAGTACGTTTATGTTATGAAAACCCTGTCTAGCCAAGTGTGATTTCCAGTGTGTGTGTGTGTGTGTGAGCACAGATCTTCTCAGACTCACTGTTTTGGACAATGTCCTGCATGTTCTTCCAGACTCTGAACTGCAGGTTTCCCAAGTAACGTGGCACATGAATCAAAGCTCCAGAAGGCATCTGTGGATCCGGCTGTGAGATCTGGAATCTGGAAGAACATTTAGGAGTCAGAACTGCAGTCGCTTTGGGTCAGAACCAGAGACAGGAGCAGATCACTCACCTTTCCACTGAGACTGGAAACTCCTGCAAAACAAACACACCATTTATCATCAAGAACTCAATCAATCATCAATCTATCAATCAATGATCTGAAATCAGACCTTCAGAAAGCGGACATCATTGGCTTTCATCATTTCCTCCATGTCTTTGATTGTGTGTGAAAGAGCTGAGATGTGTCTGTTCATCTCCTCCAGCTTCTCCTTCATCATCTGCTTCTTCTGCTCCTCTTCCTCCCTCAGTGCAGTGATTGTAGCTTCTTCTTCATCTCTGAGAAACTGATGAAGCTTCTTAAACTGCTGTTTAATCTGCTGCTCCGTGTGCTCAGCTTGAGACTGAAATCAAATCACATTCACTTCAGTCATCTCAAGGATGCAACTTATTCTGGAACAGTGAAATATGAAGAGTGAGTGGGTAAATGTGGGTTTAACTACAACTTTAAAGGGTTAGTTCACCCAAAAATGAAAATTCTGTCATTTATTACTCACCCTCATGCCGTTCCACACCCGTAAGACCTTCATTAATCTTCGGAACGCAAATTGAGATATTTTTGTTTAAATCCGATGGCTCCGTGAGGCCTACATAGGGAGCAATGACATTTCCTCTCTCAAGATCCATAAAGGTACTAAAAACATATTTAAATCAGTTCATGTGAGTACAGTGGTTCAATATTAATATTATAAAGCGACGAGAATATTTTTGGTGCGCCAAAAAAAACAAAATAACGAATTATTTAGTGATGGCCGATTTCAAAACACTGCTTCAGGAAGATTCGGAGCATAATGAATCAGTGTGTCGAATCCGCAGTTCGGAGCGCCAAAGTCACGTGATTTCAGCAGTTTGGCGGTTTGATACGCGATCCGAAACATGATTCATAACGCTGATTCATAACGCTCCGAATCTTCCTGAAGCAGTGTTTTGAAATCGGCCATCACTAAGTAAGTCATTATTTTGTTTTTTTTGGCGCACCAAAAATATTCTCGTCACTTTATAATATTAATATTGAGCCACTGTACTCACATGAACTGATTTAAATATGTTTTTAGTACTTCTATGGATCTTGAGAGAGGAAATGTCATTGATCCCTATGTAGGCCTCACGGAGCCATCGGATTTCAACAAAAATATCTTAATTTGTGTTCCGAAGATCAACGAAGGTCTTACGGGTGTAAAACGGCACAAGGATGAGTAATTAATGACAGAATTTTCATTTTTGGGTGAACTGACCCTTTAACTTTCTGAAGTACTAGTACTGTAGTAGTAGATGTTCTGTGTCTGTAGTGTGTCCCAAACTAATTAGCTAAAATGAAATGTGGAAGGTGAATGCTAGCCAGTGGGATTAGCGTTGACGCATTAGTGCTGACAGAGGAGTCTGAGCTTGATCATCATTTATACAAATGGTTGTTAGTGTGTGTTTGTTTCAGTCAATAAATGAACATGTAATTATGCCAGACAAATCAATTCAGCTATTCTAATCAAACTTGTAAATGTCAAAAATATCAATCCTCACCTTGATGTGTTGAACTGTTTTCTCAAATTTTCCTTTAATGCTTTCTTTGTGTTTAAGTTTCTCTTGTAAGGACTTCAATGCTGTATTGTGCTCCTTCTGGAATTTAAAGAGAAAATCTATAAGATACCAGACATTTCTGCAATATATATATATAACACATAAGCTTTAACAAGTGTTTATCCTCATCTGTAAATCTGTCTTGCCTTATATGCAGGAACAACTTCACTGATGGGTCTGAATGAGTGATTGATGTGTTTCTGTGAATCTCTGCACACTAAACACACAGGCTGTTCGTCCTCCAGACAGAAGAGTTTGAGTTTCTCGCTGTGTAAACTGCAGACCTCGTCCTCAGACCCTGATGAGCGCCTCTCATTTCTCTCCGTCAGGAACGACTCACACAAGTTTTTTAACACGAGATTACATGGAGGATCATCTCTTGAGGATCTTCTACTGCAGACAGGACACTCCTGAGTTTTCTTGGTTCTCCAGAACTGTTGAAGACACTCTTTACAGAAACTGTGACTACATGATAAAACAACAGGAGCCTTGAAGATTTCGCAGCACACGGCACAAGAAAGTTCTTCTGCAGATACATTTAGTGAAGCCATTTCACTGTTTGAGCTCCAGCAATCTAAACTTTACTTTAACTTTCTGAACGATGGTTTCAAAAATTAATAACCACAAGAATTACAAGGATCTGCTGTCTGTTCAGAAACAAACTTCTCAAAAATCCTCAATGAGTGTGTTTCTCTTCCTTCTTCATTGATTGCTGATTCTTTTATGCTTTTGTTGAAAGAGAAGAGAGTCGGTATGGCAGGAGAAACAAGTCAGTCCCTTCTTGGTAAGTTTTGTAAGAGGGTGATGTTTCTGATCATGTGAGTGTTTAAACATGTTAAATCATGTTTTAACAGTTCAAACAGGAATATCAGGATTTATTCAGGTTACATTTAAACAAAATGCATTCAAAATTAACTTACATTGAAACTATCTAGTATAATGTTACAAAACCTTGATACAAACAAATATTGATAATAACAAGACTCAAGAAACTTGTGTTTTGTTTATTGCACTCTATTTGTTGTTGAGTGTGTTTGAATCTCAGAGAGTTTCTCCAGGGTTTCAGGGTTTCATTTGTCTGTTCTGTCTGTCTTGTCTTGGTTTAATGTGCCTTGGTTTAATGTTTCTTTGTTTAATGTCCCCTTTGTTTAAGCCCTCGTGAAGTCTTTATTGACTGATTGAGCTCACCTGTTCTTCATGTTTTCTGCTCCCTATTTATTGTGTTCTCCTTCCCTCATGTTTTGCCAGTTTGTTGTATTTGAGTGAGTTGTGTTTGTGCTAATCTGTGACACCTTGTGCTTCATGTGCATTCCTTGGAAATAGTGCTTATCTTGGAATAGCATACTGACAGCATATGAATGTTAAGGGGGTAGTCCACTCAAAAATAAAAATCTTTTACTCATCCCAAATGCATATGACTGTCTTCAAATAAACAAGAATAAAGGTAATCCATATCTGAGTCCATATAACACAAATGAATAGAGTCATTCCATGTCAAATCAACCAAATTTCGTAAACTTCTCCGGCTCATATTTTTGATTTTGTTAATATTTTTTTTTCTGTAGAAAGACAAACATAAGTAGTGATAAAAGCCAAAATATTAAATGTCACAGATGTATATTTACTGAGTAATCCACTATTTTGTAGAGGGGGGTCAAAATGACAATTATTTTTACACAGAGATTGGTAGGTCTATTAGTAAAATCTGTTGACTTTAGCAATCTTTGTTTCATTATATGCCAACAATGACAGTTCAAAAATGGCAAAAAACACTTCTTGTGTTTTTTGCCTCAAATTTGCATGCCTGTAACTCAAGAAGTATTAAAGATATCTTAATATCCTTTTAGATTCTGGTTCTTAACAAACTTTCTTTTGGTATCTTTATTTTAAAGGCCCTCGTTGGTTCAATCCCAGAGATATGGAGATCTTAATGCAGCTCTATGAGTAAACTGGTAAAATGTACACATTTTCAGTGGTCAAAAACCAAATATGGGTAACTTTGCATAAAGCTGGTATTTCTTTTTCTTTTAAAGAGGAATATCTGAAGAACAAATAATGTTAAAACGAGAAATGTATCTCGTGTTTTTTCTGTCAGCTCAATTTTATTGAACATACCCGAGTTCCATAAATATTCCTTTTCCAAAGTTTACATGCCTGTAACTCTGAAAGTATTCAAGATATCTTAATATCCTTCTAGATTCTCATTCTTAATAAAATGTTCTTTTGTAATCTTCATTTTTAAGGCCCTGTATGGTACAATCCCATAAATACTGACCTCTGGTTAAATTGACACGGAATGACCCGTAGGTATTTAAAAAGTTTTCGCATTAAAAACCACACACAGTGACTGTGACAGTTAAGCATACAACCCCATGAAGTGAAACAATAGATAACTATTAACCATCGCTTCTGACCAACTGTCATACACACATGGGTTACAATCTACTTGTATAAGGACTCACAGAGATGGATTATTTATTTTCTTAAAAATCTTTGTGTTTGTGTGAAGAAAGTCATATACATCTGGGATGGCACGAAGGTGAGTAAATGATGATAGAATTTTCATTTTTGGGTGGCGTATCCCTTTAAAGCATGATATTTTGCTCCATTACAATGTACCCTGTCACTGCTTTGTTACTTATGGTGCTTTTCCACTTACTCGGCTCGGCTCACTTTACTTTCAGTTTGCTTTTCCACTGCAGTTTAGTACCGCTTCAAAGTGGGTGGAATTATAGACTGATCGTTATAGTTGCACCGCCTCTACTGCCGTGGATCCTCTCCTCGTCTACCAACGAGTCTGCACCTCGTCTACTGACCATGATACAGACATTTCTTTTTTCCAAGTTGAGTGAGACGTTTAAAGTAAGTCGTTTAAAAAACAATGATACAGCAGTGGCTGTTACTAGCCAAGTTTCCATCCAGTTTTTGCAATGTTTTGTTATTGACAAAGCAAATATCCGCAAAAAAATATTTGCTGTCTCCAGGCTGTTTCCATCCAGTTTGCCTTTTACCGAAAAAAATGGTATGCGTGGTTATTACCATATAAATACTGTATACCCAATAAAGTAAAAGAAGTGCATTTTAAAATTTTGCATAATATATACCCTTGTAATGCTCTTGTGTCGAAATTTTGTGATGTAGCTGATATATGCACCTTCTGTAAAAAAGAAAGTGAAGATATTTGTCATTTATTTTTCTCATGTAATGTTTCATCACTTTTCTGGAAAGATTTGAGTTCCTGTTGTTTTTCTAAAGTTAATATGAACTGTAATTTACACATTAAGGATGTTGTTTGCTTTTTTGAAAACCAAAACAAATCTTTAGTATCTACTGTTAACTTTCTTATCCTTGTGGCAAAATTCTATTTTCACAAACAAAGGTTTCTTAAGAAAATACCCACTTTTATAGATTTCTTATGTGAAGTAGAACATTTAATCAAATCACTAAGAGTAATTAATAACAAAAAAAATTATTTCTTTTTTTATTTTTTATTTTTATTTTTATCCTCTTTACTTTCTTTGTTCTGTTCCTACCTTTCTTTATGTTCCTAAAAAGCTATTTAAATGTATCTTTCTCTGTTAACGGTCATTGTCAATTTATTTTTTTCTCTTCCATATGTTCAGATGACTTTGGACGTATTGTTGATACATTCTGTGTAATGTATGCAAAGTTGTATTTCATTAATGTCATAAATTGTTTGAAATTTAAAAAAAAAATAAAAAATAAAAAAAGATCATCTTTGTACTGTTAGCACTAAAAAAAACTTTTAATTTTAGTAAAAAGTATGAATTATATTTTTAGTGAAAATCTACGTTTACTGTAAAAAGTTATGTCTGCCCTCAGCAAATATAGCTCATTAAAATAAAACAGATTTTACTTCATTTTAGTTTTGCAAATTCCTACAATACATAACATATTGGGTTTACTGTTTACTTTAATTAATAAAGAAACACGACTAGAAATTTTAACTAAAGTAAATCTGGAGTAAATCAATTTAACATTACCACGTAATGCTGTACCACGTGAACTGACTAACATGAAGCGCGCAATTTGTGGTGGCCATTTTAAAAAACCCAGTTCTGAGCAGAAGATCGTCATCCACGGCGAGGGTAAGTTACTATTAATAATAGGTGATATAAGTAGAGTTTCCCTTTATGTCATATTCTGAATATACACGTTCCTATTCTGTTAAATAAGTGTAGATGGCAATTTACTAGATATTGTTAACATCTAAGCGGTTGTTCTGGGAGTACAGGTATGTATCGGTAGACAGGGCTACGCTCGCGTGACATTGCAGTTCATTGTCATCACGAAGGTTTATACTTTGCATGCGTTTTATAGTCTTGCCAGTTTAAGCTTTCAAGCCATTTTATTCGCATGTTGTTCTGAGAAAAGCTTTTATGCGCGCTCACGCACAAAAAGCCTGTCACACAGCGCGAATACTGAACTCGGATGTTTTCGCGTCTTACCGCGCTTAAACTGACATACACACAAGGTTTACAGGTAAACAGGGGTGTGTGTCGACAGTATCTTAAAGGTCCCCTATTATGCCCATTTTTAAGATGTAATTTAAGTCTCAGATGTCCCCAGAATGTGTCTGTGAAGTTTCAGCTTAAAATACCTCACAGATCATTTATAAATCCATGTTGTAAATACCCATTTCTGAATACAGTCAAGAACAGGCTGTTTTCGCATGTGCCTTTAAATGCAAATGACTGCTCAATACGATCACAGTTCCTACCTCAATAGGTTGTTTGCAATCACGTGATTCTGGTGACGCGCGAAATTCCGGTGTAGGGCAAGCAGTGAAAATTAGAATGGAAGAGATGGAGAAAAGTCCGTTCTGTGCTGGTTTAGAAAGGTATAAACAGAAAATCACAACATATGTTGGACGTGATCCTTATGTTAAGAAGAGGAGCGACTTTTGTACTGAATTGAAAGACTTGACTGCCATCGAGGCGGTAGATATAGAGCAAGTGAAGCTGCCGTCACGCCGTGTTCAGTTAGTTTGGTTTGTTTATACGGCGCTGCCTTTCTGCTAGTAATGTTAAGGGCAGTATTTTAATTTTCTGTCGCGATTGTGAAAAATGTCGCCATTGTTTGTCATTTATGCTGAATCGAGAATTTATAATAGGAACTCACATCATCGTTCGGGGAAAAAGACTGGTAATACAATTTTCGCCTTGGTTGAGGAGGTGAGGGAAGACGACGTTTAGCAAATGTAATGTCACTGAAAAAACCCACTGCCTTTAACTCAAAGTAATCACATACTTAGCTGAGTTTTGTATTTGTTTTTTGTGTAATAATAACATTACGTTTGCGAGTATGACTCACTTGCTTGTGAATGATTATAACTTGCACACAGCCACTTCAAAATTGTTCATGAGCTTCTGTGGGTTTGATTTTGGTTGTCGTTTGTTGAAATAAATACAAAAATACAGGGTGTCGGTGTCTGTCCCCTGAATGTGACCCTCCGATTCTCCTTCTTGGCCATATGGGAAAAGTGAATATTTATAAAGACAACATTAAAACTAAAAGTTACATTTACACGCTTCCAACAAATAAATGGATCGAATTCTGTCAGCTTGTTAAACACATTTATTTTATTTGGACATTTTCTACCATATGATGGCTGAAGCAGCAGCGCGTGACGCTGTTCTCATGGTAACCAGATCAACATTGTGAACGGGATAGTACAAAACTGAAGTGAAAACACCAAATTATCATTCAATAGGATAAAATATCTTCTCTTACCTGCAAACGATAGCATGAAGAATGATAATATTTAACCAAGTCAAAAACAAGAGGTAAGCAGGTGTCCATATTCATTTCAGTATCAGCAGACGCAAAACGCTATAAAAGGCGACAACTTTTAAAGTTAAAAAATGAAATAAGTTATAAAAACCGGTATAAGTTATGTAAACGATATAAACACTTTCTGGGTTCTCGATTTTAACGATTTGAGCAACCATAAACGACGCAAAACATACAAATTTTGAGTTTTTGATAGGATTCCTATATAGAAAAAAAATCACTCCCTGCCCTCCAGACTCGCGCTGCTGCAGTGACGTCATGTGCAAACAACCTATTCTGCCAAATATTAACAAGACATCTTGTTCTCACGGATAACATAGTTTTTCTCTCATCATTAAAGTTTATTATTTCCACGAGTTTTACAGCTATATCAGTTTAAACTTTTTCTAATGGATCGTTTTCTGAGCGCACTTATCTGAAGTCTCGTGAGTAACTTCTCTTTCACATTTTTTTGTTTTGTTTAAACTGTCAAATACACACAAGGTTCTGTCAAAAACACACACAGCTCACATAAACACAGTCAGTTATGTCTGTGAACGTAAATAGCAGGCAACGTTACAGTGTATATTAGATCTGTGGCGCATTCCCTTTAAAAATGAAACTAATCCACTGCGTTCAGCGGCTCAGATGTCAGTAAATGAAAACTGTTATGTTCACTCTTACATCCAACAACAAAACATCTCAATTACTTACCAGACGTTGTTGTCGCTACAGCTGCTCGGGCGCGGAGAAAATGGCGGACAGCTTACTGCTCGCTCAGGGGCGGAAACTATGGTAATACAGGACTGTCAATCAGCGGCCGTGGGCGGGGCACGAGTAATGTGACGTCACATTACTCAGAATTAAAACGGCTTGTCTAATGAGACTGCTTTGGTTTAATGGGGATCTTAAAAAAAGGAGTGGGTGGATTTTCATCATTGTAGTGTGGCTGTGTTCACACACTGCTAACACACGTTTATATCCAAACACCTTGTAAAAGTGGATTTAACATAATAGGTGACCTTTAAATCCGTGCATTATAGTCCTCAATAAATATACCATATATATACCTGTTATTGATGTTAATCAAACAACATGACAGAAAACCAGTCTCAACATTTTACATTTTCCTCATAACCCATTAAAATAAAAAAGGCATGAATACATTAGAGGTCGACTGATAAGGGTTTTTCTCTGGCCTATGCCGATATTTAGAAATCAGGGCAGCCGATATATAATGGCATTTTTTTTGGGCCGATATGTTTGGCTGATTTTCATTTTTTTTCCCCTTCATCTCTAAAATCTAACAGTTAGCCTAAGTAATAAGAAGTGATACAGCAAATTGCTTAAATTAAACATTTATTGATTAATACAAGCCTCTCCAATCAGCTCACTTGTATAATTTAAACAAATAATGTAGGTATACATTAAATATTAAATATACAAAACAGGTAATCAAAAAATCTAGTAGCCTAATTCATAATAATAATACATGGCTCAATTTTTTAAGCACCTTCTCAAAACTGAATTACACATGTTTCTACTTTCACATGCAAATGACTTGTTACTCGTATGATAATCATGGACGGCAATAATTCTGGTAGGCTACAACGTAATTACGCTTTCGAAACGGTCGGTTTCCCCTGCCATCGTTACCTGAAGCTGTGTGTGAACAAGGCACGGGCCGCACGGCTGCAGAGTGACTGTAGTCAAGCCAGCCACCACCGCAAAATGCACGGTCAATCTAGCCGCCACTATATTTTGGGGTTCACACATACACTGGCTATTACGGTAAGAACTGATCTGAAAACAAGTAATCTTCCGCTGAAGCGATTTTACATTCATTTATTCAGTCAGTCTTCGAAACAGTGAATCATTTTGCGAAGCAATTGACTAATCGCAAAGACCCGCCCCCTTTAGTTACTGTTGCTATGTCTGACAAGCCATGCTGCTCTCACGCCACACATCATGTTCTCACGCAGTGAAAAAGGTACATCGCGGAGCAAAGAGGACACTGACAACGTGTCGACAGACAAGGCAGAGCAGGTTACTTTTGATATGAAACAAAGTCTCAAATTTCAAATATTGTAATTTTTAAAGAAATTTAAACAATAAATACCATTTTGTGGCTCTTTAATGTGTCGTGACAGATCGCTGTAGCGCCTCAGATCAAGCAGCTCGTGAACAGATCATCTCTTCCTACTAGTTAAGAAAATGAATAGGATCAGTTTTGATTTCATACAAATTTAATCTCTCTCATTTCTCTTTTATTTGTAAGGCATTTCTTGAATGAAGAAAAAAGAAAACCTTTAATCATCTGACTTTGATAGAGTCAAGGTAAGAACTTTTACAGTAATTTTTCAAGATGATGTAGGAGATCTCTGTGCACATATTGAACATATGTGTGAATTGTGACTCTTGGTTGATCTTTCCACGGTGTTACTCCCTAAAGTATTGTTAGCCTGTTTTTTTCTATTTCATTCAGAAATGCAGTAGTATACAAATTGTTGATTCTGTCTTTCTTGGAAGATCAAAGAATTCAAAAGATTGACGGCTGTCGATGTGGTATTCACCTTCATTGGGAATTTCGACAATTACATGGGAAGGCTCTTTTGTTTATTTCGCAATAAGGGAGGAATTGCAGGATGCAAAATCCGTGATGAAATTACTGGACCAGGTATTGTTTTCTGTTTGCACTCAGGATCACAGCGTGGACATTCGCAGAGAGGTGGTGATGCGCTGTCTGATCGTATACCTGTCTGAGAACACAGAGTCTGATTGCACAGTACCTGCTTAGTGAATATGGTTCATTTGTGTTCACTTGCAAAGCTGAAAATATAATAATTAATGTTAAATAATAAAGTCAAATGTCAGATCAGAGAGGTTCAGAGGTTTGAGTAATTTAAGGGATAGTTTATACAAGACTTCATACATGTCTTTCATTGTGTTCTAAAGTAATTATGCAGGTGAATAATTAACCATCCAGTAATAAAGGTCTGTGTACTGTCTATTCATTTGTTATGATGTTGCTGATTTGTTATTTTACTTGTCCTTTTGGTTTCATGCGTTTGCTGTTGTTTTTTAAAATGAGCTGTGCCTGACTTTTTTCCATTTATGAACAAACAATGCACAATACGTATTTTGTTTTATTGTTTTGTTTCAGGACACTAATGGGGAAGTGGACCAACAAGACATTGGAGAGCACACGCTGAAAACTGTGACCATATTGGAGTCCTTTAGCAGCAGGAATAATCTTAGAAGGTGTTGAGGTTCTGGGAGGATTGTCCAGTGTTGCAATTGCATGTGGTGCTCTTCTTGGCCTGATGTAAACCTGAGTTACCCCAAGCCACTGAGGTATACATTTGAACTTTTCCAGGAAATCCTGCTTGAACTAGACAGTCTTTTTTTGTCAAATGCGCATTTAATGGTTCACCACAGCATACATATAAAGGTTTGGTTCCCCAAAAATGAAATATCTGTCATTAATTACTCACCCTCATGTTGTTCCACACCCGTTAAGACCTTCGTTCATCTTCCTAACTGTTTTAAATATGTCTTTAGTAGCTTTCTGGGCATTTGAAAGTGTTGATTATCTTGCTGTCAATGGAGGCCTCACTGAGCCATCGGATTTTATCAAAAATATCTTAATTTGTGTTCTGAATATGAACGAAGGTCTTACAAGTGTGAAATGACATGAGGGTGAGTAATTAATGACAGAAATTTTATTTTTGGGTGAACTAACCCTTTAATGGTTGACAAACACACCATTGCACACTAAACATACTAACACAAAATTTTAGAATAAATCATACAGATGTAACAGAACAGCTGAAAATATTTTACGTTGCATTTGTCTAATAAAGAAGTACTTACATACTCACCAGTTGTCTGTTGTTTCTTCCACTCATTGTAATGTATTACTAATTGTAAATTAACTGATTAGTACCTTTGGTATTTTAAAGTTCAAGAACTAAAAATTATCAATCTAAATGAGCTTACATTTTATAATTGGGTAAACAAACTTTTTCAGGTAGAAATAACTGTAATTTGTCATATAAAAACTACTTAAAATATTGTTACACCAACCAATAAATTTGAGCAAAACCATTTGCTGGGATACTCAAACATTTAAGCGTCGCCACCTAAAGATTTTTAGGGAATATTGCTTAAAATTCAATGTGAAAATTGTTTTAAAAGAGGTTTGCAAAAATGATGCACTATATTTTTAAGTAAATCTAGTATTTTCTTTGTTTTTTTTTTCAGTGTTCATTGAAACAATATAACAATATTGTTTTGTCTTTGTAGCCTACGTAAAAAAAAAAAAGTGTAATTCTTAGACATTTAAGGTGAAAACAGTAAAGACCTTCAGAAGTCCCTGCATGCCACATTCAGTTCTTTAGTTTTGTAATCAGTTTGGTGTTTTAGGTTCATTTTATACTGTTGAGTTCATGTTTATAGCATTATTTTATCATCACATCCAGGCCAAACTAAACATTTACTGTTTAGTCTGTTTGTGTGCTGATATGTCTAATCATTCATGAAGGCTCATTTTGATTTTTTGCAGTGGCAGATGTAGACATTTTCTTCCACAAAGTAATACTGTTTACACATAAATACCAAAATATAAATGTTCATTTACAGGAAAACTGTAGGCTAGACCTAAAAATAATAGCTTTTAATTTTTTTTATTGAAGTCACCTACAGATTTTGAATTACAGAAAGGATTAAAAGCATTGAAATGACTAACAAATGACACATGTCCATGAATTTGCCAGCATTATAAATGAAGTACAGTATTTTTTTCATGTCACAGAGAGTTTAATTCTTTCAGCACCTTTTGTTCGGACAGCTCCTTTAGTTCTTCGGGTCCTTAAAGTTCGAAACCATCAAATAACGCTATCGGGAATCAACTCCGAAATCAGTTTATTAAAAAAAATAATAATAATAAAAAAATTAAAAAAACTATATTCTTAAAAAAAAAAAAAAAAGCATACACATCTGCTTGTATGAGGTAATACTGTTCTAACACGAGACATATATGGATTGCAGGCTATACACATTAAAACAAATAAAATAAATCTCACAAGTGTTCAGATGAAATGTCAAGGTTTCGATTAATATCAACATAACAATTGCTGAAATTAGATTAATTACGCCATTGCTGAATTCAGGCAAGAAGTTTCAAGCTTCATGAAAACATCATAATATCGAAGTTTTCCATCATTCTTTATAATTTTGGGCAATTATCAAGCACCACTGACACTTTTTTCTTTTAAATCATTTTATTTCTTTTAAATCATTATCACTGAAACATAAATGTTTATGAATGACAAAACGCTTTTTACCTCGAGTCGATTATGATCGTCGAGCTCCGTGTTTGACATCAGAAGTTGTAGTAATCGTGACATGAAGCTTTTGAAAGAAGAAATGTTTTAAGATAAAGTTGATAAATATATTTATTTTATGTGTAAACAATAGCAGTTATCGTTTGTATCTGTATATTCTCGTGACCAAAACATTCGAAAAAATCCCTTGGCAACCGGCCGACGCGTCAGCACTTGTGACGTCACTGCCCAAGCCTACATATGGAACTCCGCGAGCGCTGAATTTTAGTTCATTTGTTTCCTGCTGTATCAATCGATCTGACTAGTATTGTAGTACATCTGTGGTGAAAAGTCGCTCAAATTGTGTTATATCACTCTGTGTGTTATATCATTTGATTTGTAGTTTTTCACTGATCTGTGTGCTATAAAAGTTCAGTCGATTTGCGATAAAAGTTTGTGACAGAACATCAGCGAGTGATCTGACGCAATGGGGCAGTGCACATCTCACAGCTGCATTGCAGTCCAAGATCCTTCTGCTTGTATGTCACCAACGCCTGTCCCTGAGAGACTAGAAAAGAAGAGAGGGAGGCTTTATAGATGGGCTTTTTCTAGGAAATCCAAGAAAACGTCCATCGAAGCCCAACAGGGTCGGTGCAGAATTTGCAGGAGCCAACCACCTCAGAGATGCTCTGATGGTGAAGATGAACACAAGAACAACACCCAGAGCATCAACGCTCCCAGCAACAACAACGTTGTTCATTCACTGAACAAAGCTGAAGAGAGCAGTGACACTAACACTTCAGTGTACAGCCATGTGTCTCCCTTCAGCGGTGTGAGGATAGTTAAAGTAGATGTCCATAGGGCTGAAGACAGCAGTGCCACTACACTGCACAGCCATGTGTCTTCCTTCAGCACTGTGGAGAAAGTTAACAAAGATGAAGCTGAAGAGAATAGCAACACTTCAGTGTACAGCCATGTGTCTCCTTTCAGCGCTGTGGAGAAAGTTAACGAAGATGTTCCTAAAGCTGAAGAAAACAGCAACACTTCAGTGTACAGCTGGCACAGCTGTGTTTCTACCCTCAACACTGTGCAGGAGGCTGATGCTCCCAGACAAGAGCAAGAGGACATCAACGTGAACAACGGTACTTTTCCAACTGTGTCATCCATTACTGAAGGGGACCTCAGCGCTCCTTTGCTATCGGACGACACTTTTTGGAAAGCTGAGGATGAAATTATCAATATAAGTTCAAACGCAAAGAGAGGTCAGTTTACTACCACATACCCCAACATTAATGTCTTCTTCTGGACATTGTCTTTCTTATCCTAATGAAGATGTGGACTGAGGATGGATTTTGTTTATGTGAGGCCCCATAACACCACAATAATGTGTCCATCTTTAAAGTGTTCTTTAATTTTATGGCTTATACTGTAAATTTACTATAAACCTCATTTATATTCATGCATACATACATATATAATTTTTCTTTTTTTCTTCTTCTTTTTTTTTACAGGGAACATCTACCAGGACTATAAAATTGGTAGACTTCTCGGTCAAGGAGGATTTGGAAAAGTGTATGAAGGAACGCGATTGTCTGATTCACGAAAGGTTTGTTTCTTTCCTCACTAACAAAAGTATTTGGTACTCTTTAAATTTATTAAAAGTTACATCAAGGTTCATTACTAGAATCATGTGACCTCTGCACAGATAATTAATTAATTGTAACCCATTCTCACTAAAAAAATCTTTCTGTTTTTGTTTCCCTTGGAGAACAGGTGGCACTCAAATATGTGGCGAAGGAAGAATGCTATGAAAGTGAGCGACTTGTAAGTAGGCTGCTGCTCCCTTCATTTTCTTACTCTCAGAGTACGCGGTCACATTAGCGATAGGATATTTTAACAAAGTTTTGTGGGCAAAAAAGGTCCATTGTCAATAGAATATTAACTTTCAAACCAAGCAGCTCTCTGAGGGTCAGCATGGCAAATTCACATGACCAACATGAACGAGCTTTTTCACCCTCACGCAAAACTCCAGAGCGTGTGGATTCCTGTTAAAATGACTGAATTTTGCCCTGCAAAATTTTGACAATCAGCCATAAATGTGACCGCAACTTCAGTAACTATTTCCAGTTGAATTTGTTTAAATTACAAGACTTCAAACCTACTTAGGACATAATTCTGTCCTCTAATTATCTCACTTTCGTGTAACTTTTATCTCTCCTGTAGGGTCTATTTGGCAAATCGCTTCCAAATGAGGTCGCTATGATGATTCAGGTGAGCAAAGGCCCCAGCGTTCCTCAAATAATAAAGCTGCTGGACTGGTATGAGACACGGAAGGAATACATACTGGTCATAGAGCGGCCCACGCCTTGCAAAGATCTGCGGAAGTATTTAGTGCAGAATGATGGCAGAATCAGTGAGTCAAAAGCACGAGCTGTGATGCATCAAGTTGTTACTGCTGAAAGAATATGTTTTGAAAGGGGAGTCTTCCACAGCGACATCAAGCTTGAAAACCTGCTAATCAACGAGAACAGCTTACAGGTCAAATTAATCGACTTCGGTGTTAGTAGAAGCTTGAAGACGTTTGGTTATACGAGGTACAATGGTACGTATTATTCCACAAATCTATGGTGACAAGTTATAATGAGCTTTCTAGACAGAGCCAATAACAGCAGAAATCACTTGTTGAATAAATAGACAAAAAGATGTAGAAATACAAATTCATTGTAATGGACAAAATCTTGTTCTTTCTTTCAGGCACAAAACTTTACGCTCCCCCTGAGGCTTTCCACAGAAGATGGAGGTACCACGCCAAGCCGGCAACAGTATATTCTTTAGGTGTACTGTTGTTCGTGTTGCTGTTTGGGAAGTACCCTTACAAGGTGAAACCTGAGGCCCTTGCCAACATCTTGAAAGAAGCAGAAATTTCCAAAGGTAAGAGCATGTGGACGGATCCTACAGGAACTTTCATTACAGCTTAAAATAATGTGATCAGTTACACAAAGTATAAAACTTACAATAATAATCAGACATCTCTCCCCACTTTCTTCACAGAAAGCAAAGAACTGATATCTTTGTGCATGGAAAAAGATCCAGCCAAGAGGATTGACTTGGACAAGATCCTCGACCATGACTGGTTCCAAGTTTTGCTCCTGAAGCCGGAGAGTCAAAACGAGGAACCCACAGTAAGTGAATTCCCATGTGTGGATTCATGCGTCTTGAGAAAAAGAAAGCTTCGTGTGGATTCATGCGTCCTGAGAAAAAAACGTCTATGTACATAGATGCAAATACGGGTCCAAGCACAGCTTACATGCACTTTGCAAAAGAAGAAGAAAAAATATTTATTTAAAAAAATATTTATATAAATAACGGACGATTGCCGCATAAATTTAAACAAAACAACAACATAAAATCCAGGCCTGGTCCTCTCTCATCTTGCACTGCCATCACTCCTCTTTTTATCCTTCCGGAGCTCCTCCGTGGGACTCGAGACTGGTGTGGTGGGCAGGTGACGCTCATTAGCACTCGCTTCGTTCCCACGGCTCTCGGCCCCGCCCCATAACCTCTCGCAGCACCTGGGGGTAAGGACAGATGAGGCGAGAGAGAAGGAGATGGAAGGATGAGGAGAGACGAGAGAGGGGAGAGAAGAAAAATAAGTCTTTGTCTGGTTCCCAAAACACACTGCCATCCGGTCTTCCACCAGCTGGGTGAACTCCTCCGCGATGCCTGGTGGTGGCCCCGGATACCCCTCGGTGGACGGCTCGACACTCCTCCGCTGCTTGGTGGACGGCGACAACTCCTCCGGCTTTGCGCACCCGGCAGTGAGTCCCCCTTTCCCACAGCGGTGAGGGATCTTTGGCAGTGCGTTCCTCCTTCCTTCTGGGTTTCGGCTCAGGGAGGAAGGAGGTGGGAACCGGCAAAACAAAAGTAAAGCGGCAGTCGTCCTCATGAATGAAAACAAAACAACAACATAAAATCCAGGCCTGGTCCTCTCCTTCTTTATCCTTCCGGAGCTCCTCCATGGGACTTATAATGCTTAACGTGGCGCTTATATCGCTCTGTTCCCATGGCTACCCCCCCCCCCCCCCCTTTTTTAAAATAAAAAAAATATATATTTTTAATAAATACTGCAATATTTCATAAAAAAAAAAAACTAGTCAGTTTTGATTTCATGGTGACTGTAAAAATGTTTTTGTACTCATCTAGCAGCTGTGGTGGTTGCTAAGATTTCATCGTAAAAAAATATGGTGACATTGTTTCAGGTATTATGGGATGGCATATTGATGCCAGTATATTTTACAACTTATAACTGCATATTTCATCAAGTGATATAATGTTAAATCATTACTGATAACAAAAATGAGAAGCAAAATTATACAATATAATCATTTTGTGATGTGGAACATCACATCAGACTTCTTCTGGGAATGTCTTTTTACTGTTTTTCATTGGGACTTGTACATCAATGCATTGCTTTCACTTGTTAAACCATTTACAGTGTTTCACTGTATATCATGGATATTCAGTTAAAGTTCCATGAGGTCCAGTCTTTCCACATTTCATTTCCAGAGGAGGTCCAGACTATTCTTTTGGAATAGTTATAAATGTCCATGTGGACAGCAGTAGTACTTTGTAAAAGAAAAAGAAAGTCAAAATATCAAGGATAAGGATATTGGGAGCAAAGCATTTATAGACACAAGCACCAATGAGCCATTAGCGATCCAGATGAAGTGTGTCTTATTATGTGTTTTTTACAGCAAAGTCCACCTTGAATCTTCACTGAAAGTTCAGGTTTGATCATTATATATGTGCTGTATGTGTGGACTCATTAAAAAAAAATAATATAAAGATCAAACTGTCATATTACTTAAGACAGCATGTTATAAAAAAGAAAAGAAAAAGAAAACATTTATTTATTTATTTTATTTAAAATAAATCATATAATTCTTGGGCTGCAGGAGCTTCTAAGCTGGTGTCAGGTTATATGAGAATGTGCTGTCTGTAAGATTACTCATGCTTAACACAACACATTTGTTTTATTATTCATACCACAACAGTACTTAATAGAAATGTTAATCTTGAATAAGACAAATAAAATTAATCGAGTAATCTGATATTGTTTGTGGTAATAAAAATAGACCTAAGCAAAGACCCAAGCCTTTAAAATGACTTAAAATACATATATAATAATAACAATGAGGCAATGATATTTGGTTCAAATAAAGTATCAAGACCAAGTAATCCTATGGTTTTATAGAACAGCACTTGAAATAAATAATATACACAATTTAAACAATCATCTTATGTACATTATGTATTATAACAAATGCCTGCAGAGGGCGCCAATGGCCTGGTGATTGTTGCACTTTACAGCAGATCAAATCTTTGTTTAATATTGGCCAAACAACATTTAATTCTAATATGTACTTAATCTTTCATATTTGGCCACTTTACGATAGAAATGCTACAGCCACTGTAATTTCTTGAACAAAAATATGTGGACATAAAAAACATGCAAACTCAGTGAGGGTTTAAACTTTTGAAATTGCACTGAACAGTTTGCATTTCTAGAAATATATCGATTAGAAACATAAACCTATTTTGGCGTAACTGTTTAACTGTTTTGGTGTAGGTTTATAAATGATTTACCTTACAAATCTGATGAAACGGCGCACACTGTGTTATTTAATTGAATTGACCCTTCGCCAAGAGTTTGATTGACAGGCGATCTAACCAATCATAATGCCGAATCCACCATTTTGTCTGACAAAGGAGTCAGGGGTGTTAGTAGATTAACGTAGGTGGACTTGAACTTGATAAATGGTGTGTACTGACGTCTTTCTGCAGTTGAAACAACATTCCTTACAATGTTCTTTCATGTTTATTTGATGCTATAAGTGAACTAGTAGGAAGAGATGAGTTCATGAGCCACTTGAACTGAGGCGCTACAGCGATCTGTCATGGCATATTAAAGAGCCACAAAATGGTATTTATTGTTTAAATTTCTTTAAAAATGACAAAATTTGAAATTTGAGACTTTGTTTCATATCAAAAGTAACCTTGTCTGTCGACACGTTGTCAGTGTCCTCTTTGCTCCGCGATGTATTTTTCACTGCGTTAGAATATGATGTGTGACGAGAGATTGGCATGGCTTGTCAGACTCAGCAACAGTAACTAAAGGGGGCGGGTCTTTGCGAACTGTCAATTGAACTGACTATGCTATACATTGTGCAGCCTGAACTGAATTGTGGGTTCCATTGCGTCGCTTCACTCGCGTTCTTCATGGCAGAAGTTGAAGATTTCTCAACTTTTCAAGCACCAACGGAGGCCAATCAGATCACAGACGCTAGCCAATTGCGTTCATGCAACACCAGAAAGTAATGTGATTGGCTGTTGTCACTATGACGGTCGCATCAGCGCAAGCTTCAGACACGCCCTCCGGCAAGCGTTGATGCCGACGCCCCATGTGAGGCAGTGTTGCCAATTTAGTGAATGTCACTAGATTTAGTGACTTCCCCACCCCTTTTTTCAAAAGTTTAGGGACAAATCTACCAACTTCTTGGACAAACCTTATCTAAATTCTTATTTTGCCCACTGATCTATATTCATATTTATATAGATCAATGAATTTGCCATTATGATCTATAGTGACATTTAGCTACCAGTTTTAGCTACTTTCAATTGAAAGCAGTTGACAACATTTAAGGCAGCGTTAGAAAATGGTCTAATCATGTGGTTGATGAATTCTCGTCCGTGGAATGCGCTACGATATTTTGCTGGTTACGTGACACAGGTAAATAGCTTGTTTGCAGTCACATGGTTCTGATGACACGCAAAATTCAGATGAAGGGCAGGAAGTGAATGTCCTTAAGAATGTCCTTAATGTACTGGTTTAGACACTATTACAAGAGAGGTATAAACAAAATCATATGTTGGACATGATCCTTACATTATCAAGAAGAGTGATTTTTCTACTGAATTGGAATATTTGCCTGTCATCGAGACTGTATGCAACTTCTCCAGTGCCCAGTTGTGTAAAGAACCTCAAGTTTTTCCCTTAAGTATGAGACTTAAGGTGTGATTTCCCCTTATCTATTGAAATATCTATATTATATGTCTATATAATATATAAAGTCTTTGATATAATACCTTAAACAGTTCTCTAAAGGAAACCGCTAAGTGTTTCACCACAGCAACCAAGGTTTTACCGTTATAAAATTCTGTTGTTGCCATGGACACATTATTTGTTAATACAGATAGGGTATGCTACATATGTAATTTAAGCAATGTTTATGTGAATACACACTTAAATTAAAATGTTAGTCATATAAAGCGGCCGATCATGTCCCATTAGAAGACTTGGATTGTACGTTTTCCAAAACATATGTTATACTAAGGAAAATAAGGTGCTTTATGCAACCAGGCACGGACATCCTTCTACTCCATGAAACAAATGAAAGCATAGAAAACAATTACTTTTTTGTTAGTGGTTGCATATTTAAGCTGTATTAACTTTTGACAAAGCGGTCACTGCACACACAATCCAACTCGGCTCCTGCCGACAGCAGACGCAGGGTTGCAAGCCACTTTTTCCTGCATTTTTCAGTCAATTTCTTGCATTTCCCCCCCTGATGAACAATAACTTTTGGTATGCGATAAATGCTCCTTTTGGTTTCTCAGTTTGATCGATTAGAGCAACAATAAATGACGCAAAACATAATCATTTCTTTATGCTTCCCTGTGTAGAAAATCACTTCCTGCCCTCCATTTGCATTTCGCGCCACCCCATGACATCATGTGCAAACAACCTATTGCAATTTTTTTTTTAAAATTGAGTACTCAAATTTAATCAAGGAATCGTGACAGGCCTAAATTGATGCTTCATTTGATGCTGTTTCACTGGGCCGCTATTCGTCAGCTGTTCAACGTATTGGAACAGTCAAAACACCAGTTCGTGACACTCGAGAGCAAGATGACTGCGTCTGCAACCGTAGTTAGAAGCATGTATGAATAGACTTCAACAAATTATTTTGCTAAACTAACACAATACAACAAGACAAAGGCATCAGCTAACACGACATTAAAAATTTACCACAGTATAAACCAACACATTCTCACCTGTGAAACATTATCCCTTTTCTTCAGGAATTTAAATCTCAGCGGTTTTACAACCAGAAGCTGCTTGCATGGTTGCATGATTGTCTGCTGTAAATAAAATGTCATGCTTGAAAAATACAAGTAAATTAATATTTGATTTAATAATAGGAAAATAATTGTCAGGTGTTGTGTAGTAAGATACAATACACAATGAAGAAGTTGGGTACCGTTCACATTTTAACCGGTACCAGTATCGGTACCTGAAATTCGGTGCCGGTACCCAACAGTACCTTTTTTCGGTACTTTACTCTCTGTGTAATGACAAAAACATTTATTTCAGGGGGAAAAAAAAGTCCAAGCCTCTCAATTTCAGCATTTTTTTATACACTAAACAAAATAAACTTATATGTTTCCTCAGTACAGAAGCGCAAAAGTTTTGTTTAATTTTCCCCACGATTCTGTCAGAGCTGGAGTTTGACTAACAACACATGGGAATTATAACTGACAATATTTAGTACGTAAAAACAACATGCGGAGCGCTCATGAAAGCGGTTTCTGCATGGAACGCCGTGATGAGATTAACAATGCTCATAACGTGGATCATAGATCATAACGGACTGGAGGAAGCACGTTTCAAGTTTTTATGGACATAATATTGCAAATAGTGTTATCTCATTCTGCATCTAGTTTTGTGAAATGTAACCACACTTCAGAATGCTTAGCCATTGCCCTGTGTGTTTGAACAAGTTGCAGGGGTGATGTTGCGTGGTCTCTCTCTCTCTATTTCTCTAACCTCTACCTTACTCTCGCGCCCAGATGCGTTCTCAGGTACCGAAATTTGGCACCGATTGATTTAATGTGAATCGGTACTCGGTAGTACCAACGTAGTTCGGTCGGTGCACTTAAAAGTACCAAGTTCGGTACCCAACCCTAGATATAACAGGCTTATTTAATCCACAAAGACAGTCCAACACCGTTAGGCAGTTTAACACAACATACATACTGATGCGATCCGACAAAGACACACAAACTGAGCTGAACTTACACAGGGGAGATAATGACACTTGCACACCTGAACACAATTTCAAAATCAAATCAGTGAAATACGACAACAAACCAGGCAAGGAGAAATGGTGAACGAAAACAAACAAAGCGTTTCTCAATACCAAGTACGCAAATTTCGGGCTTATGTCCTTGGTAGTTCGGACTTGGCAAGGACGCGTCCGGTGATCTGCAAATGGTACAGCAGCGTTCTTGATAACATCACTTAGCTCGCTCTGGCTACCCCTGTTATCTCTGTATGTATATTTTAAGCAACAATAAAACTAAATATGTTAAAAAAAACCACTCTGCCTCTTTTCGTTTTCGTTTACAAAATCTTAAACATTCAGGCAATATGTGCATACACTGCTTATCTTCACTATAATAAAATGAAATGTAACAAAACACAACTCTGTCTCTTTTTGTTAAATGTCAGTTTTAATGATCAATAATAGCCATTATAAAAGTATAACTTATAAAAGTATTTTACTTATAGTATACAAATCTATACAATAAGAAATTGAGCAAACAATTCAGTCAAATATACAAAGTCAGCGCTTTAGTAAGCTACAACGCTAAAGTTAAATAGCCTAAATATGTAAAGTTATGAAACTTCACTTTGCCCTCAGCCAAAACGATTTGCCAGGGAACAAATTATAGATTCATGAGACCAAAGATCACCCATTAGATATACAAAAGACGAATTATATCTCATGTTTAACCACTACAGAGACATCAGAGCCAGCGGCAAACGTCAGAAGGATTAGCCGAGGTAAGGCTGTGTCCGGTGATCGCCTGGATCTCACAACTCCGAAAATTTTCAAACAGGCATTATCTTTATCAATAAACCACAGATTTGAGCTTTAAACCAGTACATTCTCGTCTGAAAAACTCTTAAAACTACATATCATGACATAAAAACAGTAATATGTTTAAATTACGCAGGTTTTCTCCTTTACTATGACACTTGCTGGTTAGTGCGAGATGCATTCTGGGATACCTGGCTGTCTCAAGTTCGCACAAGTCACCTTTCGATGCATCCTCGATAAAAGGGGTGGATGCGAACTGGAATAGTACTTGGGCAGCGACTAATGACGTTTTACAAGTCCACCAGAACACAAGTACAGACAAGAATGTGTATTGAGAAATGGCTAGAGTCTTTGGTGGTTTGAGCATGTGACAGAATGCCCCCTCCCGGATGGCACGTCCTTGCGCCGTGGTGACAAGAACGTGAGGAGGATGAGGAGATGGCAAAGGGACAGTGAAAAGGCTGGCAAAGGGTTGGCAAAACAGGCAGAGGACACAGGAGGAGGTTCTGGAGGTGGATGGCAGACCGGGAGGAGGTGAAACACAGAAGTTCTGGGTGGTGCAGATGGTCCACCCAGTACGCAAGTGCCGTATCAAGTCCCAGTTTCACCACCAGTGTTCACCCAGTTTTGTAGCAAGGGAATTTAAGAAAAAAAAAAAAATACACACACAAATAGAGAAAAGTAAAGATAAAAAGTGCTAATATTACTGGGTCAAATGTTGGTGAAAAAGGTATGTCTTCAGCAGTTTTTTGAAAATGGCTAAAGACTCCACCAGCAGGGAACAGACCAGGAGAAGGTCCATGAGAGTGATTTTGTGCCCCTTTGGGATGGCACCACAAGGCGCCATTCACTTGCAGAACACAAACTTCTGGAGGCCGCATAAGTCTGAAGTAGTGAGTTTTAGGCACAGTGGTGCAGAGCCAGTGGTTGTTCTGTAGGCAAACATTAGAGCCTTGAATTTGATCCGAGCGGCTATTGGCAGCCAATGCAAACTGATGAAGAGAGGTGTGACGTTTGCTCTCTTTGGCTCGTTAAAGACCACTCTTGCTGCCGCATTCTGGTTCAGTTGTAGAGGCCTGACAACGCAAGCTGGAAGGCCTGCCAAGAGAGCATTACAATAGTCCAGTCTGGATAGAACAAAAGCTTGGACAAGAATTTGTGTGGAATGCTCCGATAGAAAGGGTCTGATCTTCCTAATGTTCTACAAGGCAAATCTGCAGGACTGGGCCGTTGTAGCGATATGATCTGTGAAGCTTAATCAGTCATCCATCACCACTCCAAGGTTCCTGGCTGTCCTGGAAGGAGTTATGGTTAACGAACCAAGTTGAATGGAGAGGTTGTGATGAAGTGTTGGGTTGGCACCGACCACAAACAGTTCTGTTTTTGCAAGGTTGAGTTGAAGGTGATGGTCTTTCACCCAGGCAGAAATGGCTGTGAGGCAGGCTGCGATGCGAGCAGCAACCATTGGATCATCTGGTTGGAATGAGAGGTAGAGTTGTGGTTCATCAGCATAACAGTAATAGGAAAAACCATGTTCCTGAATGACAGATCCTAGTGATGACATGTAGATTGAGAAGAGAAGATACCCTGAAGGACCTACCTGAGAGGTAAGACTTGAACCACTGGAGTACGGTTCCTGAGATGCCCTTTGTCATGAGGGTTGACAGAAGGATCTGGTGGTTAACGGTGTCAAAAGCAGCAGACAGATCCAGCAAGGTGAGTACTGATGATTGTAAAGTTGCTCGTGCCAGTCTCAGGGCTTCAGTAACTGAGAGCAGAGCAGTCTCAGTTGAGTGGCCACTCTTGAAGCCAGACTGGTTGTTGTCAAGGAGGTTGTTCTGTGTGAGATAAGTAGACAGTTGGTTGAAAACTCTCTCAAGTGTCTTTGCAATGAAGGGAAGAAGGGATACTGGTGTGTAGTTTTCTAAAGGTGCTGGATTCAGAGTGGGTTTCTTAAGCAGTGGGGTAATCCTAGCCTGCTTAAATGCTGTGGGAAATGTACCAGTTTGAAGAGAAGAATTGATAATGTGAGTGAGTGCAGGTACTATTGAGGAGGAGATTGCCTGAAGAAGATGAGTGGGGATAGGATCAAGCAGACAGGTAGTAGGGTGATTGGAAAGGATGAGTTTGGAAACATCTGCCTCCGAGAGCAAAGAGAAGGAGGGGAGAACGTGTGTTTTCCGTTAAGATGTGTATGTGGTATGTGTCAGTATGTGGTGTGGAGAATTGTCTGCTGATGGTTGATGAGAAGAAACCTAAAAAGCTTTCTAACCTGCATTTGTTTACCGAAGTTCAAAAGAGACTTGCTTATGGTAAAGAATTCATTCAGTCAGTCATGTTTGACAATCAAACAATCAATAAACTTTTACCATGAAAACACTCTGCTTGTAGGGCTGTGTATTGACAAATTTCACAATTCGATTTAGATTCTCAAGCTTGCAATTAAATTAAATTCTGATTAAATTCCATTCGATATCGTTTTATTATGGTATATATCAGTTAAAAATACAATGAATATACAAAATAGCCTTGAATATAAAATTAAGCCTTGTCCTGTGCTTGTCCTTTGGACAAGTAAATTGGTCACTCACTTGTCAGAGCAAAAAAGTTGCTTGTCTAGGATTATAGGATTTTTTTTGTGGTGTAAATATAATTTATTCTGAAGCAATATACTCAACAGTATTCCATCAGCTTTTGCATATTTAAATCTGCATATTTGTGATATTTAAGGACTTTTTTACCTTTTATAAAGAGCAATTTTCTTCCAAATCTTATTAAATTTTTACATTTGATCAATAAATTCAATAAGAAAAATAAGACAGGGCTGTTACCAATCAAATTAAATCATTTACACTGAAAAATTACAACTGAACTAAATAATGCTATGAGATTGTTTAAATATTTTTGAATATACAAATAAGAAATGTTACACTATTACTATACTATGTTAAAAAATTATACTTTTAAACATGAAACTGAACCGCCAGTGGGTGGCGGCAAGTGACTGTCTTAGTCATTCAAAGGATTCGTTCAAATGGCTGATTCATTCAAGAATGAGGCAGGTGTTTATGAATGGACCATTGAATCTTTGACTCAACCGATTTGTTTAAATCGCTGAATCATTCAGTAATGAAACGCGGTTGAGTGTTGCTGTGAGATGCGCTATGGTTCTGCTGTGATCTTTTGCAGCGAAAATAGTTCCAAACAAACAAAAACAGTCAATATTGCATCTAAAATGTAAGTGACTTTATTAACTACTTGTTTATTGAACTGTTGTATAAAAGTAGTATCACATTTTCAATCGTCAAGTCAAGTCATCTTCATTTATATAGTGCTTTTCACAATACACATTGCTTCAAAGCAGCTTCACAGTGACAACAGGAAAACCATTATCGAGCTAAAGTTGGTTTTGATTGAATCACTTCCGTTGTAAAAATTGTTAATTATTACCTTAGGGGCTGCTTAAATGACACATTTCCTACTCAAAAAAAACCCTGAATACCTTTTAATGCATTCTTGCCGTTCATTTACGTGTTTAGTCTATAGGTTTGCGTGTTTGAGTGTGTATGTGCACAGAAGCTTGGTCTTTTTAAAAAAAAAAAAACAAACAAAAAAGAAGATATTTGCCAAATTACTTGTCCGGTCCGCATAATACAGAAAAATTTGTTGTGTCCGCGGATGTATGCGAACTGGAATAATTTTGATAAGGTTTTATATATACATAGGGAAAGGAAAGGGAAGGAGGCCTTCGCAGGGGATAATTTAGTTGAAACATCAGGGCTACGTTATCATCATGTCTAGGCGCAGGTCCTTTATCTCATCTGGATACGACCTGGATCTGGCAGTAGACGCCATTCTTCTTATGATGTAGCGAGTACATCAGGTGTTATGGGAAGAGTTCCCAGTTCCGGCTGACCTAATCTATGCAGCCTAACAATTTACATGAATTGAATTATAGAAGTAGATAATGTGTTATGTGTATGCAAGTTTAAACTGACAGAGTGTGTCTGCTTCCCGAACAGTGATAGGAAGACTGTTCCAAAGTTTAGGTGCTAAATAGGAAAAGGATCTGCCACCTGCAGTTGATTTTGATATTCTAGGTATTATCAACTGGCCTGAATTCTGAGATCGCAATAGACGTGAAGGACAATAATGTATTAAGAGCTTGCTCAGGTACTGGGGAGCTAAACCATTTAGTGCTTTGTAAGTAAGTAGCAAGATTTTAAAATCTATACATTGTTTAATAGGGAGCCAATGCAGTGTTGACAGAACCGGGCTAATATAGTCATACTTCCTGGTTTTAGTAAGAACTCTAGCTGCTGCGTTTTGCACCAGCTGTAGTTTGTTTAACAGGCGAGCAGAACAACCACCCAGTAGAGCATTACAGTAATCTAGCCTTGAGGTCATGAACGCATGAACTAACTGTTCCGCATTTGTCACTGAGAGCATATGTCGTAGTTTAGATATATTTTTTAAGATGGAAGAACGCAGTTTTACAGATGCTAGAAACATGGCTTTCAAATGAAAGATTGGTATCAAAGAGCACACCCAGGCTCCTAACTGACGACGAAGACTACACAGAGCAGCCATCAAGTGTTAGACAGTATTCTAGGTTATTACGTGAAGAAGTCTTTGGTCCAAAAATTAGAATCTCTGTTTTTTCTGAATTGAGTAGTAAGAAATTACTGCTGCCTGTTCCTAAAGTCTTACCTCAGGTACACACTCAAAATCATTTCCCTTCAAGCTCCTCAAGGGTCTTCTTCTATGGCCTACTTGCATTCATACCAGTGACAAACACACACACACACACAAATGAACTTACTCATCCCATACGCTCAAGTTAGGCTGCGTGTCCACCAAAGCATTTTTAGCCAGCTGAAAATGCTAGATGCTCTGCTGAATCTGTGAGTGATTGAGAGCGCTTCGGCATCGCAGCGTTTTTTTTTTTTCAGTTGAGAATCTTTGTTGCTATGATACAGAATATCACGGTTACTTGTAACTGATTTTGCAGATAATTGTTTCAGTCTAAAAATGTCGACACAAAGTAGAGCACTTGCTATGTTTGTTCGGAGGCAATATTAATTTCTCATCCATTTTGTTCCGTTCTCTGCTTGTTGATGTCATTGTACAGCAAGAATGTAAGACCTCCTGTATGCTAATGTTAAAGATGCATACAAATGTTCTGCACTGCCCCCCCTTGGTCAGTCTGACCATAACATGGTACATCTCTCTCCCTCTTAAGGCAGGAACACACCAAGCCGACGGTCGGCCCTTGGGCAGTTTTTGTTCATCAGCAGAATGGACGTGCTACTTGGCCATCGGGTGTCGAGCATTGGTTTGGTGTGTCAGGGCAACTTTGGACCAAGACGCTGCCGACGTGAGCCAACCCCGCAGTCTGCTTTCGTTGCCACTAGTTCGTCGGTACTGTTAAATGAGAAGAAGGCGGCTTTTAGAGAGGGTGACAGGGAAAAAGTCAAAGAACTTCAAAGAGTACTGACGGTGAAGATTAAGGAGGGGAAAGAAGCATAGAGGCGCAAATTAGAGCAACAGTTGCAGCAGGGTGGAGTGAAGCAGGTCTGGGCTGGCATGAGAAAGATCACAGGCATGAAGCAGAAAGGGGGTTTGCTGCTTGACAGTGACCAGAACCTGGCTGACAATCTGAACAGGTTCTTTAATAGATTTGATAACCCCATGTCACCCCAGCCCGTCACATCTGGTCTGCTACCTGGTAATCTCAGCCTCAGACGTCATGCCCACGGACCATTGGCTGAATGTATAATGGATATAGCACACTTAACTGGAAACACTTCATTTTCTAAGTCGTCATCTGATTGGTTGAATTCTAAAGGATGTCCGGGAGACGTGCGTGTTCTTTAACAGTCCACCTGGAAACAATGCCGTGACACCAAACCCCCTCGTAGAAGAAGAAAGCCGTTGTGTTTACAAGTGTGACAATGAGCGCTTACCAGGATCAACTAAACTCTGGATTTTCAAAAGTATGTGAAGTTCACAGCTCCATTGTTGCAGTAAACTTGCACAATGTTCTTGAATTAATAATTTATTAGATGCACGCTGGTCTGTTATTGTAAGGGCCATCGAATTTACATTTTCACACCCCTACACATGACGTTGAATAAAACGAACTGTGATTGGTTGCATTACATGTCAGTCAAACGTCCTCTTGGGCAGTCCTTGGCAAATGAAAGCTGTGATAGAGTCCAGACCAGTCCCTGGGCTGTGGAAACATCTTGTCTGATCCCTGTTCCCAAGAAGAGACACCCCTTTGACCACAATGATTATAGACCTGTAGCGCTCACCTCACATATTATGAAGATGTTTGAAAGACAGGTTCTCTCCTACATCAAGGCTAGCGTGTCAAATTACATGGATCCTCTACAGTTTGCATATCAGTCTAACATGGGTGTAGATGATGCCCTCATTTACATGCTACAGAGGACCTATGCACATCTGGACACTCCTGATGCATCTGTGAGGTTCTTATTCTTTGATTTCTCAAGCGCCTTCAATACGATCCAGCCTCGATTGCTATGTGAGAAAATTGAGAAGAATGCAGGTAGATTAATCATTGGTCTAGTGGTGTATGAACTAACTATCTTGCAGACCATAGTATGTGCGTCTGCAGAACAGTGTCTCCAATACTATCCTGAGTTATACCACGGCACCGCAAGAAACTGTTCTGGCCCCGTTCCTGTTTACCATCTATACGGCAGACTTCCAGTACAATACTGGCAGCTGCTTCCTCCAGAAATTTTCCTGACGATACAGAAGTTGTCGGTCTAATTAAGGGAGGTGAGAGGAGGAGTACAGGAGATCAATTAAGGACTTTGTGTTTTGGAGCGACCACAACCATCTCCACCTTAACATCCCAAAAACCAAGGAGATGGTTGTGGATTTTAGGAGGAAGAGGACACAGTCAATTCTGATCACCATCCGGGACATGAAGTGGACATGGTCTCCAGTCAAAGATATCTTGGTGTGCAGCTTGACAACAAGCTGGACTGGAAGAGCCACATGGAGACAGTGTACAAGAAGGGTCAAAGCCGAATTTATTTCTTAAGGATGCTGAGGTCATTTAACATCTGCCGTCCCCTACTGTGCAATCTCTACAAGACAGTGGTGGCCAGTGCTTTGTTCTTTGTTCATTTTTCCACCATTTTGAATTTTCTTAAAGGGTGGTATCACACACAGTTTCTGCCAATCTCATGTTAATCTTGAGTACATATAGAGTAATACTGCATCCTTCATATCTTTGAAAAGTCTTTAGTTTTATCATATTTATAAAAGATAGATACGCTGTACCGAGTCTTTCCGAAAAAAGCCAAGCTCCTGGAGGCGTGCCTGCCGTGGGCAGAGCTAAAGAGTCACAAGCGCGCACAGCTTTTGCGTAGAGAACGTCTGCAGGCTTTGACATCATTATAAATAGAAAGAGAAGGAAAACGTTTGTGTTTACATTCTATGCACTTGCGCGGCGATTGCCAACAAAACACAGACATCTGATGCAGTTTTACTCACCACCCACGATCTGCAAATCCAGGGCCAAACTGGGACTTGTTTACAAAGCATTCATCAACAAAATCCCAGGAACAAGCAAATATACATGCACAACTCCGTTGCTGCCCCAGAAAAACAAACTTCATCCACTGTTCCCTTAACACTGGGTTCCATGGAAAGCTAAAAAAAAAAAAAAAAAAAAGTCATCTTTCCCTCACAACCAAAAACACACTCCTTTGGTGACAGTAGCTGCGTCTCATTTTGGAGGCTGCGTCCTCCGGAGGTCGCATTTGAAGGCTGCATACGTCATCAAGGATGTCATATTTAAGAAAAGTAACCGTAAAAAAATTGACTGATATACATTGTGAGGTGTAAAATACTGCAATTTCTTTCTTACGTTGCAATCTAACGGTTATTTTTCTTAAATGAGACTGCCTCGATGATGTATGCAGCCTTCAAAGGGTGCAGCCCCTGAATTGGGACAAATCTCTCGGCTTCTGTATCCCGAACAAAGCACGTTGATGGGCGTGCTCTTGCTCTTGCTCTGGGTGATGTGTGCGTGCACGCTTATCAGGGAGAAGTACCTATACAAGGAATTCTGCCTGGCTTTTTGACGTGATACAGGCCATGCTCGAAAAAATTGGCGAAACATGTCCACAACCAGTAGTAGTATATTTGGTACAGAAATACTCTGTCATACGTACAACTCGTGTTTTGAAACTTTGGCAAAACTTTAACAGTGTAAATAAGTCAGAATGCATGAAATAGCATTAGACCCCCTTTAAAAGTCAAAATAGACACACAGCAGCTGGATTGGATTTAAATAGGCAGATGCTTAAGAGTCTATGACTGGATCATTATTGCAGTGATTATTATGTTTTTAGCATGTTATATGTTTGGCAACAGTGCTTCTAACCCTAACTGATGGAGGGTGCAGCTTTTCATTACTTAAACAACTGTGTAGGAAGACACATCATGGCCATATTTCAGGATGACAATGTCAAGATTCATAAGGCTTAAATTGTGAAAGAATGGTTGTGAGGGATTAATTTCATTGAAAGTCTTTGGGATGTGCTGGAGGACACTTTACAGAGCTCATCTCTTGCATTGTCAATACAAGATCTTGACCAAAAATTGATGTACCTCTTGATGGAAATAACATCACAACATTTATTTTCATCAAGAAGTGCATCAATTTTTGGTCAAGATCTTGTATTGACAATGCAAGAGGCGAGCACTCTGTAAAGTCTTCTCCAGCACATCCCAAAGACTCTCAATAAATTTAAGGCCTGGACTCAGAGGAGGTAATTCATGTGTGAAAATGATTCTTCATGCTCCCTCACAACCATTCTTTCACAATTTGAGCCTGATGAATCTTGACATTGTCATCCTGGAATATGGCCATGATGTGTCTTCCTACATGGTTGTTTAAGAAATGAAAAGCTACACCATCCATCAGTTAGGGTTAGAAGAACTGTTGCCAAACATATAACATGCTAGAAACATAATAATCACTGCAATAATGATCCAGCCATAGACTCTTAAGCATCTGCTGATTTAAATCCAAACAGCGATTTTTTTTTTTGGCCGAGCTGTGTATATACACTATATTGTATATTCATTGTATTTTTACGTTTTATGTTCTTCAATATTTAATGTATGTTTGAAAAAATAAGTTTTTTTTGTACAGACACTATTTAAATGTTTATATTTCAAATAAATAAAATAAAATAAACACTAGAAACATAATTATGCCATTAAATAGTTATTATAACATTATTATGAAAATTTCCTTGTGTATAATTTAAATGTAAGTAACCTATACAAATCAGTTGATTTTAACTTGTTATATTACAGTAATGTGCCAACTGGGGTTCCCTGTATAGTTCACAGAATTAGTTGAGACATTTTTTCCCTTGAAAATTTGCCATGTACTCTACCTGATACATACCCTAATTAATCAATATCGAATTAAATTGAATCAAAATCGGAAGTGAATTGAATTGCAAGCTTGAGAATCTAAATCAAATTGTGAAATTTGTCAATACCCAGCCCTACAAGCAGAGTGTTTTCAAGACTGACAGTCTGTAGTGATTGTTTGATTGTCGAACATGACTGACCGAATGAATTCTTTACCATAAGCGAGTCTCTTTTGAACTTCAATAAACAAACACAGGTTATAAAGCTTTTTAGGTTTCTTCTCATCATGCAAGCACATATGTTATCACTTTGAGAAAACCAATGAAAAAATGAGAAAATAAAACTATTTACAGATGACTTTACTGTTTACCAAAAATAATACTGTGTGAACCATTTATGTTCAAAATCGTTTGGAAGGAGGTCTGGAAATTTGAGTCTGGAAAAGTATGGAATTTTAAAATGGAAAATGTGTAGGAACCTTGTGTGTGAATATATATATATATATATATATATATATATATATATTTTTTTTTTTTTTTTTTTTTTTTTTTTTTGTGGTCATCCTAACATATCCTCTAATATGATGGATACTTAAAGGCCCACTGAAGTGCCATAAAACGCACAGCGTTATTCAGTGAGTGGTCGTAATTTCCACTGAAACAGGAAGACAGGGCAGGACATATCGAGCAGCTCCTCCCCTTTTTAAAAATAGCCAATAGCATTTAGTTTATATCACAGCTCAGCCAGAGCCATTAAGCTCAGCAAAGAATTAGAATTAAATGTTGTTTGGTCAATATCAAAGCTACTGGAAGGCAAGCCTGCAACCTTTAGCCAAAAAAACATAACAGCTAATGCTAATGCTAATGCTCTGGCTTTATTTATTTTTTTATTGGATGTCAATGGAGAAGAGGCCTCACTACACTGAATAAACCTCTTTTGTGAGTAAACAGCTTATTTAATGAATCGACTGACTGAACGCTAATCTCCAACATGTTTGAGGGGAAAGATATGAAGATTTTACCATGATGAAAAGGTTATTTTATAAGAGAAAGCAGAGTAGGGAATGTCACGACAGGTAGGACTCATTTACGGCATTACCACAGTATTTAATAGTAATATTGAGTGATATTGTATATTGTCTAAAGAAAGTAAAAAATACCAATGATTTCTTTCTTTGGCTTTCAGGTTTTACCAGTTATTATAGGACTTTTTATAACTGCATGTATGCATATGACGCTGATGCATTTTAATGAATAAAGAGAAAATAAATAATTTAATTATAAACATTGTGTTGTATGTTGTTTAATGAAAAAAAAATGAAGTGTTCTTACTATCGCTACCAGGTTAGACTTGTAATGATTTATGACTGCTGTGTGCCTAATGATGATGATATAATGTTTTTTAATGAATGAAGGTAATTACATATAATTTAAATGAACTAAATGTGTATTAAATTACAATTAAGTTTTGGTGTAATCTTAAATGTAGTTTTATGTGCCTGCAGTGACTAATTTGCAGCTAATAGAGATATTCGCGTCCTTTTTTTCTGCAGTAAAGCACATTCCACAAACAATGCAGTCCTACTGTACGTTTACTAGCAATATAACACCAAATATTAACATTTATTAAGACCAATGAGCTAATTCACAAGAAACTGATTAATGTAAACTGCAACCGACTGTCATAAAACTTTAAACGGCGGGCACTGACGTCACTGCCATTATATGATAGGCTGAGGCGCCTCACGTGATCCAAGTTAGCCATTACGCTTTCTCCAATGGTAGATACAGACCCTCTCATCTCCCCAAGAATAAGACAATTTCTGGCCAATATTAAACAAGGATTTGATCTGCTGTAAAGTGCAATAATCACCAGGCCGTTGGCGCCCTCTGCAGACATTTGTTATAATACAAAATGTACATAAGATGATTGTTTAAATTGAATCTTCGCCAGGAGTTTGATTGACAGGCGATCTAACCAATCATAACGCCAAATCTGCCGTTTTGTCCGACAAAGCAGTCAGGAGAGTTAGTAGATCAATGTCAACTTGAACTTGAAAAATGGTGTGTCTTTCTATGGTGGAACAACAACCTGATGTTCATTTGTTTATTTGATGCTAAATTAACTAGTAGAGATGATCGGTTCACGAGGCGCTACAGCGATCCATCGACATATTAAAGAGCCACAAAACGGTATTTATTTATTATTTATTGTTCTTTAAAAATTACAAAATTTGAAATTTGAGACTTAAATTATGGTTATACGAGGTATAAAGTAACCTGCTCTTGTCTGTCGATGCGTTGTCAGTTTCCTCTTTGCTCCGCGATGTATTTTTTACTGCGTGAGAACATGATGTGTGGCGTGAGAGCGGCATGGCTTGTCGGACGTAGCAACAGTAACTAAGAGGGGAGGGTCTTTGCGAACACTTAGTTATGTATATTATGTACTTTAACAGTATTGTTCTATAAAACCATATGATTACTTGCTCTTGATACTTTATTTGAACCAAATATTGTCTCATTGTTATTATTATATATGTGGTGGTTCATTGCGATTTCACTTTTTTAACTTTAGTTAGTGTGTAATGTTGCTGCTTGAGCATAAACAGTATCTGCAAAGTTACAGCGCTGACAGTTCAATGGAAACGGAGATATTGTCTTTTAAAGTTATGGTAGTTTAATGCCTACAAAAACGACCGGTTTGGACTACAACGAGCTTCTTCCCGGGTTGGTGACATCATAAACCCTGCAAAACACGCCCCCGGGAACACGCAACAAAGTGGGCGAGGCCATGTCGCGCGGCATAATGGAAGCGGAAGAGTTGTCTACACCGGACGCGTCAAAAGATAATAGAACCCATTATAATAATAATCAGTGATATTTTCTACACTGGATGCGCCGCTGAAGACCGCTTCCAGAATCTACACGAGTTTAATGCTGGATTTGCACAAAGGCTATTACTGAAAGATGAAACAGTTCCCACTTTAAAAGCAGAAGCTGCTGTTTATGTGCCCCAAACTGTAAGTGTGTTTTATTGTTTGTACATGTCTTTTAAATGTATAGTTCTGTTGCTATTTTTTGGTTGCATCAAGGACGTAAACAAAGACCAACGCGTTTTTGCTTCGCTAGCCAGTTAGCTAAATTCTGTTGCATACTTCTCCAACAAACGCCAACAAACACCAACAAACTTCTATGTTCATAGACAAACAGTTGTTCATGCTATAAATTAAACGCTACCTTTACAAAAATGCTACTACTCAGTCATGTATTCGGCTACAGTAAAGCTTTAATCAGGATAAAACCGTATATTGAAAGCTAACAAACAGCAGTGACAGCATATCTAAACACTTTGACACAAATACGAAATGAAATACCATTCATAAACGTCCTTTAAAAGCCGCGATTGCCGAGGTTCTGCTTGACCCTCTTCATCTGGGTCTGATTTAGGCTCAATTTGATACAGCAATATAAACGCCATTATTTACATTTCCACAGACGCACATGTAACAACCAGAGCCATTGAAAAACATCATATTTAACGGCTCTGGTAACAACTAATGGTAAGGGGCGTGGCGTTTCCGGACGCTTCAGCGAATCACAATACACTGGGCCTGCTAACCAATCTGAGCACATTGCGTATTTTGGAGGGAGTGGCTTCATAGAAGCAGGAAGTCAAACGAGCCGTTTAAATGATAATGGAAACAGCGGTGTAGAATAAAGGTAAAATATATGAAAAATACGGCTTTTTTAAAAAAACGAAGCAGTAAGACATGTTAAACTGCGCCCCAAAAACACAGTCAGGCCTAGAAAAAAACCACTGAACCACCCCTTTAAGTCATTTTAAAGGCTTGGGTCTTTGCTTAGGCCTATTAATATTACTACAAAAATATCAGATTATTTTATTCAAGATAATATATTATAACATTTCTATTAAGTACTGTTGTGGTATGAATAATAAAACAAATGTGCTGTGTTAAACTGCAAGCATGAGTAATCTTACAGATGACACATTCTCATATAACCTGACACCATGATTTATTTTAAATAAATAAGTGTCCTTCAATGTTTTTTTTTTATTTTCTTTTTTTCCTAACATGCTGTCTTAAATAATATGACAGTTTGATCTTTGTATTATTTTTGCATCCTATTATTATAATTACTACAAAAATATTATTTATTTTTATTCATATTTATTATTATTATATTCATGTTTATAACAATTTCATATTTATTTTTTTATTTTTTTAATTTGTTTAATTGGTTTCAGTTTTAGTTCTACAAAACATTTCACACTAACAGTTCGCACAAATACATGGTTTAAAAGATTAAAAGGCTACACATATTATATAAATACATAATAAAAATTAAAAAGGGCCTAAAAGATAAATACTTCAGATAGCTTCAGGTAGCTGCAAATGATATCTTCATATTTATTTGAAATTGTCCTGTGACATCCTATTTCATGAGTTTCATCTAAATTTAAATGTTGAACGAGTCCACACATGCAGCACATATATAATGATCAAACCTGAACTTTCAGTGAAGATTCAAGGTGGACTTTGCTGTAAAAACCACATCATAAGACACACTTCAGCTGGATCGCTAATGGCTCATTGGTGCTTGTGTCTATAAATGCTTTGCTCCCAATATCCTTATCCTTGATATTTTGACTTCCTTTTTTCTTTTACAAAGTACTACTGCTGTCCACATGGACATTTATAACTATTCCAAAAGAATAGTCTGGACCTCCTCTGGGAATGAAATGTGGAGAGGCTGGACCTCATGGAACTTTAACTGAATATCCCTGATATACAGTGAAACACTGTAAATGGTTTAACAAGTGAAAGCAATGCACTGATGTATAAGTCCCAATGAAAAACAGTAAAAAGACATTCCCAGAAGAAGTCTGATGTGATGTTCCACATCACAAAATGATTATTTTGTATAATTTTGTTTCTCATTTTTGTTATCAGTAATGATTTAACATTATATCACTTGATGAAATATGCAGTTATAAGTTGTAAAATATACTGGCATCAATATGCCATCCCATAATACCTGAAACAATGTCAACATATTGTTTTATGATGAATTCTTAGCAACCATCACAGCTGCTAGATGAGTACAAAAACATTTTTACAGTCACCATAAATCAAAACTGATAATACTTGTTTTTTTTATGTATTTATTTGTTTATTTAAAAGGGGGGGGGGGGGGGGGGGGCGGAGGAGGCTGGTGGCGCGAGTGCTTATAAGCGTCACATTAAGTCCCATGGAGGAGCTCCGGAGGGATAAAAGGAGGAGAGGACCAGGCCTGGATTTAATGTTGTTGTTTTGTTTTCATTCATGAGGACGACTGCCGCTTTACTTTTGTTTTGTTTCGCCGGTTCCCACCTCCTTCTTCCCTGAGCAGAAACCCAGAAGGAAGGAGGAACACACTGCCAAAGATCCCTCACCGCTGTGGGAAAGGGGGACCCACTGCCAAGTCCACCAAGGGGTATCCGGCGCCACCGCCAGGCATCGTGGAGGAATTCACCCAGCTGGTAGAGAACCGGACGGCAGTGCGTTTTGGGAACCGGACCAAGATTTATTTTTCTTCTCTCCCCTCTCTCATCTCTTGTCTCTCCTCATCCTTCCATCTCCTCCTCTCTCGCCTCATCTGTCCTTACCCCCAGGTACTGCGAGAGGTAATGGGGGTAAGTGACAAGCAGGATGGGGCCGAGACCCGTGGGAACGAAGCGAGTGCTAATGAGCGTCACCTGCCCACCATAATGGTCTCGAGTCCCACGGAGGAGCTCCGGAAGGATAAAAGAGGAGTGACGGCAGTGCAAGACGAGAGAGGACCAGGCCTGGATTTTATGTGGTTGTTTTCTTTTAATTTATGCGGCAGTCGTCCGTTATTTATATAAATATTTCTTCTTCTTCTTTTGCAAAGCGCATGTAAGCTGTGCTTGGACCCGTATTTGCATCTATGTACGTTTTTTTCATAGCACGCAAAGATTATATTTTCTCAGGAATGAATCCATACGTTTGAATTCACTTACTCTGGGTTCCTCGTTTTGACTCTCCGGCTTCAGGAGCAAAACTTGGAACCAGTCATGGTCGAGGATCTTGTCCAAGTCAATCCTCTTGGCTGGATCTTTTTCCATGCACAAAGATATCAGTTCTTTGCATTCTGTGAAGAAAGTGGGGAGAGATGTCTGATTATTATTGTAAGTTTTATACTTTGTGTAACTGATCACATTATCTTAAGCTGTAATAAAAGTTCCTGTAGGATCCATCCACATGCTCTCACCTTTGGAAATTTCTGCTGTTTTCAAGGTCCTGGCAAAGATCTTAGGTTCCATAATGTAAGGGTACTTCCCAAACAGCATCAAGTACAACAGTATGCCTAAAGAATATACTGTTGCCGGCTTGGCGTGGTACCTGCATGTTTTGTGGAAAGCCTCAGGGGGAGCGTAAATTCTTGTTCCTGAACGAAAGAACAAGATTTGTATTGCAATGAATTTGTATTTCTACAGCTTTTTGTCTATATTTATTCAACAAGCGATCTCTGGTGTCATTGGCTCTGTCTAGAAAGCTCATTATAACTTATCACCATAGATTTGTGGAATAATACGTACCAATGTACCTCGTATAACCAGACTTCTTCAAGCTTCTACTAACACCGAAGTCGATTAATTTGACCTGTAAGCTGTTCTCGTTGATTAGCAGGTTTTCAAGCTTGATGTCGCTGTGGAAGATTCCCCTTTCAAAGCATATTCTTGCAGCAGTAACAACTTGATGCATCACAGCTCGTGCTTTTGACTCACTGATTCTGCCATCATTCTGCACTAAATACTTCCGCAGATCTTTGCAAGGCGTGGGCCGCTCTATGACCAGTATGTATTCCTTCCGTGTCTCATACCAGTCCAGCAGCTTTATTATTTGAGGAACGCTGGGGCCTTTGCTCACCTGAATCATCATAGCGATCTCATTTGGAAGCGATTTGCCAAATAGACCCTACAGGAGAGATAAAAGTTACACGAAAGTGAGATAATTAGAGGACGTGATGTAACTCATCTGAATTACTACAACAGAATTATGTCCTAAGTAGGTTTGAAGTCTTGTAATTTAAACAAATTCAACTGGAAATAGTTACTGAAGTTGCGGTCACATTTACAGCTGACTGTTGAAATTTTGCGGGGAAAAATTCAGTCATTTTAACAGGAATCCACACGCTCTGGAGTTTTGCGTGAGGGTGAAAAAGCTCGTTCATGTTGGTCATGTGAATTTGCCATGCTGACCCTCAGAGAGCTGCTTGGTTTGAAAGTTAATACTCTATTGACAATGGACCTTTTTTGCCCACAAAATTTTGTTAAAGTATCCTATCGCTAATGTGACCGTGTACTCTGAGAGTAAGAAAATGAAGGGAGCAGCAGCCTACTTATAAGTCGCCCATTTTGAAAGCATTCTTCCTTCGCCACAAATTTGAGTGCCACCTGTTCTCCAAGGGAAACAAAAACAGAAAGATTTTTTTTAGTGAGAATGGGTTACAATTAATTATCTGTGCAGAGGTCACATGATTCTAGTAATGAAACTTGATGTAACTTTTAATAAACTTAAAGAGTACCAAATACTTTTGTTAGCGAGGAAAGAAACAAACCTTTCGTGAATCAGACAATCGCGTTCCTTCATACACTTTTCCAAATCCTCCTTGACCGAGAAGTCTACCAATTTTATAGTCCTGGTAGATGTCCCCTGTAAAAAATAAAAGAAAGATTATATGTATGTATGTATGAATATATATATATATATATATAATGAGGTATAAACAGTATAAACCATAACATTAAAGAACACTTTAAAGATGGACACATTATTGTGGTGTTATGGGGCCTCACACAACCAAAATCCATCCTCAGTCCACATCTTCATTAGGATAAGAAAGACAATGTCCAGAAGAAGACATTAATGTTGGGGTATTTGGTAGTAAACTGACCTCTCTTTGCATTTGAACTTATATTGATAATTTCATCCTCAGTTTTCCAAAAAATGTCGTCCGATAGCAAAGGAGCGCTGAGGTCCCCTTCAGTAATGGATGAAACAGTTGGAAAAGTACCGTTGTTCACGTTGATGTCCTCTTGCTCTTGTCTGGGAGCATCAGCCTCCTGCACAGTGTTGAGGGTAGATACACAACTGTGCCAGCTGTACACTGAAGTGTTGCTGTTTTCTTCAGCTTTAGGAACATCTTCATTAACTTTCTCCACAGCGCTGAAGGAAGACACGCAGCTGTACACTGAAGTGTTAGTGTCACTGCTCTCTTCAGCTTTGTTCAGTGAATGAACAACGTTGTTGTTGCTGGGAGTGTTGATGCTCTGGGTGTTGTTCTTGTGTTCATCTTCACCATCAGAGCATCTCTGAGGTGGTTGGCTGCTGCCATTTCTGCACTGAACCTGTTGGGCTTCGATGGGCGTTTTCTTAGATTTCCTAGAAAAAGCCCATCTAAAAAGCCTCCCTCTCTTCTTTTCTAGTCTCTCAGGGACAGGTGTTGGTGACATACATGCAGAAGGATCTTGGACTGCAATGCAGCTGTGAGATGTGCACTGCCCCATTGCGTCAGATCACTTGCTGATGTTCTGTCACAAACTTTTATCGCAAATCGACTGAACTTTTATAGCACACAGATCAGTGAAAAACTACAAATCAAGTGATATAACACACAGAGTGATATAACACAATTTGAGCGACTTTTCACCACAGATGTACTACAATACTAGTCAGATCGATTGATACAGCAGGAAACAAATGAACTAAAATTCAGCGCTCGCGGAGTTCCATATGTAGGCTTGGGCAGTGACGTCACAAGTGCTGACGCGTCGGCCGGTTGCCAAGGGATTTTTTCGAATGTTTTGGTCACGAGAATATACAGATACATGCAAACGATAACTGCTATTGTTTAGATATAAAATAAATATATTTATCAACTTTATCTTAAAACATATCTTCTTTCAAAAGCTTCATGTCACGATTACTACAATTTCTGATGTCAAACACGGAGCTCGACGATCATAATCGACTCGAGGTTAAAAGCGTACTGTCATTCACAAACATTTCTGTTCCAATGATAATGATTCAAAAGAAATAAAATGATTTAAAAGAAATAAAGTGTCAGTAGTGATTGATACTTGCCCAAAATTATAAAGAATGATGGAAAACTTCGATATTATGATGTTTTCATGAAGCTTGAAACTTCTTGCCCGAATTCAGCGACAGTTTTCATGGCCAAACTTGCATGGCGTAACGTTAATTAATCTAATTTCAACATATGGAAATAAATAACAAGTACTTTTGGGTTTCTTGTTCATCATATTCATTTTCATATAAAAGCAACAGAACTTAAATTACATCCAGTTTATCAGAAACACAATTATTAATCCAGTAATTGGTCAGTTATTTTGACAATTAATTGAATAATCTGTTAATTATATATAAGGGCATGCTCCCCCGAATATACATATATATATATATATATATATATATATATATATATATATATATATATATATATATATATATATATATACAGGTGCTGGTCATATAATTAGAATATCATCAAAAAGTTCATTTTTTTTATTATAAATTATTTTTAAAAATGAAACTTTCATATATTCTAGATTCCCCACATGTAAAGTAAAACATTTCAAAAGTTTTTTTTTTAAATTTTGATGATTAGAGCGTACAGCTCGTGAAAGTCCAAAATCCAGTATTTCAAAATATTAGAATATTTCCTAAGATCAATCAAAAAATGGATTTGCAAAACAGAAAAGTTCAAGTTCTTTAAAGTATGTTCTTTTGTGCACTCAATACTTGATCGGCAGGACATATTACAGCAAATGACTTGCTCCTAGCACAAATTACTGCATCAGTGAAGTGTGGCATGGAAGTGATCAGCCTGTGGCACTGCTGAGGCACTATTGAGCCTTCAGATCATCTGTATATTGTTGGATCGACTGTTTCTCATCTTTCTCTTGAAAATATCCCATAGATTTAGGTCAGGCATATTGGCTGGCCAATAAAGCACAGTAATATCATGGTCAGCAAACCACTTGGAAGTGGTTTTTGCACTGTGGGCAGATGCTAAAGTCCTGCTGGAAAAGGAAATCAGCATCTCCATAAAGCTTGTCAGCAGATGGAAGCATAAAGTGCTCCAAAATCTCCTGGAAGATGGCTGCATTGACTTTGCACTTGATAAAACACAATGGACCAACACCAGCAGACGTCACGGCCCCCCCAAATCATTACTGACTTCAGAAACTTCACACTAGACTTCAAGCAGCTTGGATTCTGTGCCTCTCCAGTCTTCCTTCAGACTCTGGGACCATGATTTCAACATGAAATGCAAAATTTACTTTTATCTGAAAAGAGGATTTTCGACCACTGTTCACTGTCCAGTTCTTTTTCTCCTTAGCCCAGGTAAGATGCTTCTGACGTTGTTTCTGGTTCAGAAGTGGCTTGGTAGTCCTTTTCCTGAAGATGTCTGAGTGTGGTGACTCTTGATGCACTGACTCCGGCTACATTCTACTCATTGTGAAGCTCTCCCAAGTGTTTGAATTGGCTTTACTTGACAGTATTCTCAAGCTTGCAGTCATCCCTGTTGCTTGTGCACCTTTGCCTACCCAATTTCTTCCGTCCAGTCAACTTTGCATTTAATATGCTTTGATACATCACTCTGTAAACAGCCACCCCATTCAGTAATGACCTTCTGTGACTTACTCTTTTTGTGGAGGGTGTCAATGATTGTCTCCTGGACCATTGCCAAGTCAGCAGTCTTCCCCATTAGTGTGGTTTCAAAGAACAAGAGATACCCGGAATTTATACTGTAGGGATGGTCATTTAATCAAACTCAAATGTAAATATTCTAATATTTTGAGATACTGGATTTTGGACTTTCATTAGCTGTACGCTCTAATCAACAAATTAAAAAAAAAAAAACTTTTGAAATGTTTTACTTTACATGTAGGGAATCTAGAATATATGAAAGTTTCATTTTTTAAAATAATTTACAATAAAAAAATGAACTTTTTCACGATATTCTAATTATATGACCAGCACCTGTGTATATATATATATATATATGGTGCGATTTGTAGGGGGGGATGGGGGGATTTCCCCCCTTCTGGTCTATGTATCCCTGCCTCTGCTGAATTAATAAAAAAATATTACCCCCGGCTGATGCTACTCCACAAACCACCAACAGAGCATATAAAATACCAAAAATAAAAATATTTTTTAAAACATCGGCAAGTAAAACGCTGCGTTTATACAGAACTGTCTCTTTACGATCACAACAAACGGGACATTTCAGACGCGCATTCCGACTTCGCCTCATCGCCAGACTCAAGTCAAACGAGCGCGGAAAAGATAGGTGAGGACGAGGGAGCTTTACTTGAACAACAGTCAGACGAGATGTTGTCAGGCTATGTCAGTAAAACTCAGAAAAATGAACATGACTGTCCAATCAGCCGTTATACTGTGCTCGCGGCGCGCACTCAAGAATTCCACGCGCAAATGAGGCGGCGCGCGCTGTACATTACTTTATTATAGCTTAAATAAAGCGCAAATGAAACTACGAGCATGCACCGTCGTTGTTCTGTTGTAAATTAAGTCATGAAATTACCAAACATGCGATTAAAGCTGCCTCAAAACTGTGCATGCATAGGCTATTTGTTGACATTGTTTCAAAGCAATTGTTATCCAATTTGTTGGCCTTAAAACGTCTTAAAATGCACATGTCTACACCAAGGAAATCTAATTTTTTGGGGGGTAGCATGCCCCCATACCCCCCTAGACTAGTAAACTACATTTTGTGACCTCGGTAATTATGAAACCCTGTGTACGGCCCTGTATTTCTCCAAATGTGCGCACTTTGGGACTAAACGTTTGTGTATGCACTGTGATCAAAAATAAATAGGAGCAAACGTGATTGAATGTAGAGGTTTGTGTCTCGTTATTCTATTAAAAAAAAAAAAATCAACAACTACTGATTAATTTTGCATGATTTTGCATTCCTATTAGAAAATTAAGAATTATTAGTCTCATTGTAAATAGTGGTGCAAATATCGAAGTTATCTAATCTGTCTAATACTTCAAAACTCAAGGTTAAATCAGAATATTTATTGTAAAAATGTTTCTGTAACAGGCAGCTACCAAAAATTCGTATATAACTCCACTGTGGTTTGTGATTTATTTTCAAAAGGGAAAATCGCAAATCGCACCCTGTGTGTATATATGTATATATATATATATATATAACATTTAATTCAAGTGTCCACTTTAATCTTTAATATTTGGCAACTTCTTTACAATAGAAATATAGTTCTTTAACAATAACATGTGGATATCAAAACTCAGAGCAAGGGTTTATACGTTTAACAGCTTTTCACCTCAACGAAACAATATCGTCATGTTTTAATATTTCGTCACACCCCTAATGTTCATATTAGAGGAGAACCATATAATTACACAAAAAACGTCTTAAAGATTCATCTTGTAATTACAGAATCACCAATTAATCATGAATTATGTCAAGCACATAACTGATTGATAACAGGTATCATTGTGCATCCCATTCACAGGTCTGACACCAACACCAACACCAACACCTGACCCTAATCCTGTCCCAGGCCCATCAGGGATCGAGACCTTGCCTCAGTCAGGTTCAAGCGGAATCGGCCCATCGCCTGGCTAGGGCACTTTTGTAACTGACTTTTTGTTCCATGTTTAAAAAAATGTTTTGATTGACTTGACACTGCAGTTAGATTAATTTACCTGCCTGAGCCATATGTGCAGAGTACATAAAGTGCAAAGTAATGTGGATTCTGATTTCAGATTACTTCATCTTATAGTAGCCGATCTGAATTGAAAAGACCCATCCACATTCTTTTTATTCTGTCTGCTCAGGCACAACAAGAATCATACTTACATTAACATGCTGTCATTTATCTTTCAGTACATTCGAAATATGATGTGCTTGGTGAGCTGGGACGGGGATCCTTTGGCTGTGTCAAAATGGGAATTCAGAAGTCTGATCACAGAAAGGTAGACCTTCCTTTCTTTTTTGTGAGTACAGTGATTGCGGATCAGTGTAGATCTGTGTCCACTGTTTTGATAAAGTTAAAAGAATTCATGTTTGTTACATACAAGTTGTTGATCTATGCTCCCCATCTTTTGAACCACAGGTCGCCATCAAATTCAGAAATAAAACTGGATATGAAGAAGGCGAGTTCTTGTAAGTATAGTATATTTGGAGCACCAAATAGAACTTTAAAAGATGTATCCACAACAGTATAGATAATATATGAATACAAATAATATTAAAATAACAAGAATATGTCCTCCAGCTAACCTGCTGTTGAACACTTTTTCTCTAGCCTGGCTATCCCTACCAAATCGTTTTAGAAGTGGTTCTGATGCAGCTGATGAAGGAACCTCCCAGCCCCCACGTTATACAAATACTTGAGTGGTTTGAAGACTCAGAACAGACAATTCTGGTTATGGAGTATCCTGAGCCTTGTGAACGCTGAACTCTTTCCTTAGTCGTTACGGTGGACGCCTAGGAGAGGGTGTTGTGCGGATGCTAATGGCTCAGATAGTCCAATCAGCAAATGAGTGTATCGACCATGAAGTTTACTGATTGTTTTCTTAGCATTTTTGTACATTTTATTGACAGACTCACAAGTAGAAAAAGACTGGAAATTAAGGGCAGAGAGAGAAGATGTAGCAAACCTCTAGTAGCCTCTAAACATATGTAATTTATGCTTTCTCCACTGAATGTGATTCACTGCTGTACTGTTGGCTTCACGCTAAACATGTCTTGTTTACAGAACTAGAAGGACACCCAGGGCCTGACACCCGGATACCATTAAGCTTGGCCCTTAAACAGACTCGCTCGTCTCTGGGTTGTATTCTGAGCCAGGTGGCACATTTAGCCCTCACCAGTGTGCCCACAGGTAAGATAATGGCACTAACAACACAATGACAAGCACACAAGTCCTCTGTACAATCTCATGAAGTTTACACTAAATGCAGTCCGCTAAACGTTAATGGAGTATCGACAAACAAACAAAAAACGTGTAACACAGGATTGCCCTCAAATGTTCATCGGTGACTCTCTGATGTTACATGTTAAGAGTACAGAGGAACATAAACATATATATCATTACAGAGAAACATTCTTTATAGAGTGTTTTCTTCAATATGTTTCAGTATAAAATGTTTACATTACCTTCCATTAACTATATTTTTATAAGATGAAAACTATGTGGCAATGACTAACCAGCTTTCTCATTAAAATTCATATAGAATGCAATGAGCTTATTGATTGGTGCAATACTGATAAAGACGTTAGCCAGCTTTTTCTCTGGGATATTTTAACACATCCATGGATAAGAAGATGGTCGTACTCAGCACAGCACAGGAGCTGTGAATCAAGCTCAGTGGATCAGACTCAGACTAAGAACTGGAGCCACAAGAGCTAGTGAGCATTTAGAAACCAGAGACAGACAAAGTTGACAGCACAGGATGATACCAGCTTACAATCTATATGAAGAGGAAATCTGGAGCATATTTTAAATATTTTTTGTTTATTTATTAAGCACAATTGAAACAAAATGTTGACCAATGTGCTGTCCAATCACACAATAAAATAAAATGACACAAATAAAATTAACTTTCAGACAAACAATGACTTACGAACATCTGCTAAGAGCCTCTTGCTAACCAAACGCTAAATCCAGTAAATGTAATTTCAGGTTTAGTTTAAAATAACCTAGAGAAGGAGCCAGTCTAAGATGTAGAGGTAGATTATTCCAGCGCTTTGGAGCTGCCACTGCAAATGCCCGGTCACCACTCAATTTCAGTCACTCAGTTTCGGTCCCTGGAATGTCTAGGATCATCTGATTTGCTAAACTGAGAGACCTAGATGGTTTATGAATATGAAGGAGTTGTACTAAATATGGTGGGGCCAACTTATGCAATGCTTTATCAGGGTATCCGCGGGGCATTAAAAAGCATTAAAAGTCATTAAATGGATTTTGCGAAAATTAAGGCCTTAAATGGCATTAAATGTTATTTCTACAGGCATTACATTTTTTAGATAGTTTTGAAGAAAAATACTACCAGTTTATTTTTAATAAAGCCTAAATAATTAATAACTTTGATTTGCTGTCGCAAAATATGTACATTGGTGTGATACGCACGCGGAACCAGTTTGGTAATTGCCTCCGGCCGGTGCAAAATTGCCATTACGCCGGTTTGGACAGCGGCGGGCTGGGACCTGGAGACGGAAAGCTGCATCAGTGTTGCCAACTTAGCGCCTTTTCAGACCCCTTTTGCGACTTTTTTCTAAGAAAGCGCGTTGTGACGAATATAGCGACTTGTTAACCTGATCCAGCTTCCGAGACCCCCGGTACTGCCGCACGAGCGCGAGATCTTGCTTTCCTGCCGCAGGCGTACCTCTCTGGTTCAGCAGCGCATTAAGTTGAGGATGTGCGCTCTGTCAGAGAACAAATAAAATAGATACTATTGCTTCTAACCTGAGTGATCATTTTACGTGTACATATAGCCAAAATCACTGCAAATGTCTTATGTGTATGGTGATTTTGTCAGACAACGTCTCGATTATAAATCAGGATTTTAGCGCTGGTTTAACATGTCAGGGCTCGAATTTTACTTTCTCTACCGGACAAGGACCTGATTAAAACGTCAATACCAAAAAAATTTATCTGCGTACTCATGACATATTAAGAGAGGAGGAGAGAATGAGAATAAAGGTTTGCGTTTGTGTGTTGTAAAGTCAAATGTGTGTATGTGCGTCCATGGGTAGGCGTGGGAGATATAGGTGAAAAGAAATCTGATTGGCTAGTTTAGTTTCGTCGTTTTTTCCACACATGAAAAATGACGTTACAGATAGTTAATGTTTAAAAACAGGCTCATAATGAGTAAACGCTCTCTAAAACAGCTAAATTCGACTGAAACATTGCAAAAAGGCCTAAAATTATTGAGTAGGGATGGAGAAATGAAGCCTCTTAAATCTTTGAAGCTTTTCTGTAAATGTTTCGGGAAAGGTTTCAAAGCATCAAGAGTGTCGAAAACAGCGCCATCTTGTGGCAGGAAAAATTTACAACAGCCATAACCCTGAGTGCGCAATTCCGTTGTTTTATCTATTAAGCACAAAAAGCCTGACGACGCTAAATGTGTTTATTTCAATAATCTAATTCACATATTAAAGTTTGGCAATAAATGAAATGGATCAACAAAAACAATAATTATAATAATACTATACTGAGTTGTTTGAGGCAAGTTTTGTGTTGTTATTTTATTGTAAATACTGTTTATATGACCGAGCATATGATGATGTAATATAGGCTACAGGCTTATATATTTAAAATGTTTAGTAAATGGACTTGAACTTTCATATAGTAGGTTAATGGTCTGGGTTCAAACATTCTGACACGCAAAGTGAAGCATTCAAGTGACTGGAAACAATGCGAGGCTTTGTTTTTCATTAATCACATGTTTCTCTGAAAATAATACGCACATTTCTGGACAAAGCTGCTAGTTCTGTGCGTACCCTGCGATAAAATCCTGCAGGTGCCCCTGAAACATACTGCGGTAAAAAATGTGGAGTTTTTATAACTTGATACTGGTAAGCAAAACCACACAACCAAAAATGCTGTTTTCCTAAATTGGCTACCATCACGATTAAAAACGTGACACTGATTTCATACAACAGTTCAATTAACAAGTACTTAATATTAAGCCACTTACATTTTAGAAGGAACATAGACTGTTTTTGTTCTATTTTATCAGCGAAAATAGTTTCAAACAAAGATCACAGCACTCAGCCTTGTTTTCATTACTGAATGATTCAGCGTTTTGAACGAATCTGCCATTTTAATGAATCACTTGAATGAATCAATCAATGACTCACTCATTAAGAAGGTTACTTGCCGCCACCTACTGGTGTTTTAGTTTCATTTTTAAAAGTATCATTTCCCCCCCAACATTTCATATTTGTATTTTCAAAAAATATTTAAAACAATCCCATAACATTATTTAATGCAGTTGTAATCGATCAAAAATATGCAGATTTACATATGTCAAAGCTGCAATATTCTGAAAGGATATTGCTTCAGAACAAATTTATATTTCCACCACAAAAAAAAACAAAAAAAAAAACTTTTTTTTCTGGACAAGCAACTGTTTTACTCAAGTGTACAAGTGTACTCAACTTGTACAAGTGAATGACCGATTTACATGTGTCCACATGAGAAGGCTTAATGTCGAGCCCTGTATGTAATCTTAATGGGCCGCGTTTCAGTCACCATTTCATATTGAATGACAACAAAAACAGAAAAAAATATATAGATGAAACAATTTTATTGGGAATTTGCCTGTATTAAAATATGTGAGCAAAAGGGTAGCAGCAGAGAAGCAAACAAATAGGGCTGACACTTGGCAGAATGCGAATACAACAATGACATGATGAATTTTCTAATTGCCGTATGTTGTCATCTATCGACATTTAGCAGCATATATATATGGCATTAAAAAATATAAAAATTAGCATTAAAAAGCATTAAATTAGATTTGATGAAACCTGTAGAAACCCTGTTTATATACAATAATCAATCATTTAAAATCAATTCTGTACTGGACTGGCAACCAATGTAGTGAGGCTAAAATGGGTGTTACATGCTGTTTTTTATGAGTGCCTGTTAAAAGTCTAGCTGCTGCATTTTGAACCAGTTGAAGATGGTTTAAAGGGTTCATAACAAAACACCCAGTTTCAGCCAATCTCATGTTAGGTTTTAAGCAGATGAGCCCAGAATATGAACGCAATTCGTTGAATTACACGTTAAGTGTTTTCCTCCCATATAAACCGTTATAAAGAAAAAGCTTAACATCGCTTAATGTAGCCTTCTAAGTGATATTAAAAGATCAAATTCTGCACAAACCAATTTTTCTGTATAGTATGCTTTAGTATAGAGTTTACTATAGGCTACACGTCGTAATCTTTTGTTAACATGTATTAATTACTTAAATAAGCTCATTGTTTCTACCTTAATACATTGTTAGTTAACTGCATGTATATGTACATTTCTGAAATTAAATAACTTGCAGAGTCACCTTTGACATGCATTTCCTGTAAAGCTGCTTTGAAACTATATGTATTGTGAAAAGTGCTATACAAATAAATGTGAATTGAATTGATAAACTGATGTAGGCTATATAAATCTAAACTCTGTAATAGATCAGATAAAGGTACATTTTGTACACATCATTTACAAAATGTCATTTTAACGACATATCGTTATAATGAGAAAATATGTCATTTTAACGAGAAAAGATGTGGTTTTAACAACATAATTGACTGGAAAAAATATTATGTATGTGGTAGCAATGTGCCACCATACATTTTAACGTGTTTGTTTGTTCTGTTACTTGTGCCCTTTCTCTTGGGCCTTTTATTGCTCTGACAGTCTCTCCAGTTGTCCTGACAGTGTCTCTAGCTGTTCAGTCTCTCTGGAAACATCTAGAAAAGCCATAATACAGGATGTCATTTTATTGCTTGTGATGATTAAGAGAAGGTAGTGATTGGGAATATAATTCTTTACTTGTTTCTGTGGTGTAACAGGATTACATTCTCTCTTACCCATTAATGTGATTTTGCTGGTTTGTAACAGTGAGAGTTCCATTGATTTCTTCAGTTCTGATTTAAGAGCATCATTTATGTACAGCTTTACAAAGAGCAAGAGAAGATTCAGTTTAGTCATTGTACAAATTAATACATGCTTGTCTCAATGAAGGTAAGATCAGTACCTTTAAGTTATTGAACTTTTTAAGCACTTCCTTTTTTGCCTTGTTGAACATGTCATGTTTTATCACGTCAACTGTGGTTATCAACATTTCTTGCCTTTTCTTCATGGATCCGATTCCAGTCACTGCTGCAGCTTCTAAAAGTAAGCAACAGCCAGTATTTATTCATTGGAATAAATTTCTCATGGAGACAGATCAGAACAAAGAAAAAAAAATGTATTTACAGTAGACCTAGTGAGCATAGTTGTGAAAAAAGTAGTGAAAATGATGGCAAGTAAAGTAAAAGCTACTGATCTGACTGAATCATCAGAAAAAAATATTGTTGATGAAAAGCAACTGGCTTTCTTTGAACAAAATTAAAGTAACTTCTTTTTGCCATCAAATACTGTATTTTGTGTCACGTAATTGGTTGCGTTCACCAAATTAGTCAGGTTACACTTGCTATCACATACAGTAATAACAGCTCATACATTGCCGCTTGAGTTGAACCTACATCCTTACCAGCAGGTCTTTAACAACTTAACCCCGGCCTTAAGCCCTGAGGGTATTTTCTGAGTTTTTTTTTTTTTTCTGAGTGACACAAAAGAGTAAAGACTCGTAACTCCAAAACTATAGCAAGGAGAGTCAAAAGGTTGGTATAAATACCAATAAATAAAATTTGGACATTCTCATGCTGAGAAACTGCTGATAAAGACAAAAAATAAAAGTTTGCTCAAGGGAAATTTTAAATATATTTCATATTTGACATGCAATAACTCAGAAAGGCAACAAGGTAGGAGGACAATTCTTTTTTGGTGATGTTCCTCTATATGTGAGTCTTGGACTCATTTCAGTCCGGAGAATCCACTGTAATCTATGCATGTTTCATTAAGTTATATGCTGAAATGCCAAGTGATAGCTACATTTTAGTTTTAGTTAGCATCTGTGTGCCTGTGGAGTTTTATGTGTCGTAATTTCGTGATCAATATCTCGAGATCGGCTTATCGGATTATGCTGATGTTGGACATATTTTAATCATGAGAATCTGCTGTAAATAATGTTGTCCAATTTTCCACAATCAGAGCATGTTTCTTGAAGTTACGAGCCGAAATGTGACATAAATGCTGCATCGGTTTATTATTTACACATATGGGACTTGCGGGGCTTCACGTACAAAAAGTCGCTCAAGTTTAGTCAAAGCCCAAAGTTACACTCGTTGTATTCTACTCCGTGACACCTTTCAAATGACATATAACACATGATTATCTGAGCTGTATGATGCTTTTGACACATTGGAGTACATAGTACAAAAAAAAAATCATAAATTATGAATTTTTTAAATTGTTTTTCAGCAAATAACTTAACAGTACTTAGGAGTTCATCAAATTGGCTACATTCATTGTAAAGTTCAGACTCTAAGCTTTCAAATGACACCTATTTTGTGATGATCTAGGCAGGAGTTTTAAAAAAATATGATTATTCATTTTTTTTTTATAGCTAGGTGGCGCCCGTGGGTGGTACACTCAGTTTTAGAGCGATGACTCAGCACTCGTTAAGAGTTGAACAAAAAGCTTGCTTCTAAGCTTTAAAATTATACCTATCTTGTGTTATTCCTGTCAGTGGTTGCTTAGTAATTTGATCATGAATTTTTTTTTGCGGGGGGTGGTGTCCAGCCGGCGGGACACTTCGGGCTAAATGGGTTAAATTATAAAAACAGACCTTGACCTTTTCATCCTTGGTTGCTGTAAAGAATGCACGACGAAGGAGTAGAGAAAAAAAACAGTCTTTTATAAATCCACTAAGAATACAGGAAAACGCAGGAGATAAATGAGAACACAACCACTAAACACTGAAGATACCGGACAAAGGAACAGAATAAAACTCAGGGCTTTAATACATGATGACATGATGATTGACAAGTGAAAGAAATCAGTAAATAAGGGAAATAACTAGCACACACTACGGAAACTAATTAACAGCCAAGGAAACTAACTAGGAACACAGACAGGCAGGCAGACAGGGAAAACCAAAACTCAATGACAATAAAACAGAACATACACATTACAGACCTAAGTCACTGTACTGGTCACATAGACTTTTTTTTTCCTGTTACTTTTTATCCATGGTTTTGTGTTTCTTGCAGTGATTATTTTAATTTCTCCTTTTTACTTTACATAAAAAAGAGCTAGTGTTTAAGATAATTGTTTTCAGGAAAAAAATGAAATAAATAGTTTGTGATTAATTAAAAAAATTAATGCTGACTTACCTTCATAGTAAGAAGCCATTTCCTTCTCAATAGTTTTTTGGATTGATGAGTAGATTTCCTTCTTTGTCTCAACAATTTCTCTGTTGAGCCTTGCCTTCAGTTGAGTTTCCTTTCAAAAAAGGGGAAAAAGCCACAAATAAGTCAGAAAAATCTTGAAACAGCGAGTGGTTGAAGTTTTTATATATATCAGGGACCCTGCTTACTTCTGTACATTTCAATACCAAATGGTTTATAAAAACAGCCTGTTTAGCCTGTTCTTCAGTGGAAGTAAAGACACACACAGAAGACAACGGCCAGATTACGGACAACTGAACTCACCTCTGCTCTGATGTATTTCTGAATGTGTCGTAACAAGGAAGATCTGGGAGGAGCAGAGGCACTCTGGATAATACTGAACTTATCAATCTCCTCCTGCAGTGACTTCCCTGTTTTTCCATGCACACTGAAGCCAAGAGAAAACAAAATAGAGTTTAATTTAATAAAAGTTTACAGAACACTGTTGTAATCCCTGAGAAATAATCTAATGAAATGATTACAGGAAGGAAATAGTGATGAAAGATTGGATCATTTTACTTAGTTCAGCAAAATTAACTTTAAGTCTTTAATTCATTTCATTTATTTGAACAGAGTTCAATTAAAGAGTTACATTTAATTAATACACTAACCACAACTAGGGTATGCATCATGAGAGAAAAATAAATGACAAGTTATCCAAAATCTATTCAATAGTCAAGTCAATAATATGAGAAAGCTTTTATATTCTATTATAGAGAAGATAAAAGTTGTAAACTCACTGTAAACAGTTTATTACTTGGTTAAAATTAAGGTGTCTTACTTTATGAATGTAACTTTTCCTCTCATCATACAGATACTTTAATGGATTATGTGCTGTGTAACTGTAAGGGCAAAAATAAAACAAATAACTGTATAAAGTTGGAAATAGGAACTAATTTTTGTTTCTGGTAACACTTTACAATACAGGTGCACTAATATGCATTAATTCATGCTTAACTAATGCACACATAATAATGTATGACTTAAGAACTAAACCATTCATTAATGATTACCACATCAACAACTAATAAAGTGTCTGTCTGATTAATAGATTAAGTCATATATGAATTGCTATTAGTTAAATGTGTCATCATGAATAAATTCCTTAACAACATATAGGCCCAGTTTCACAGATTGGACTTAGATTAAGCCAGGATTAGGCCTTAGTTAAATTAGGACAATTAAAGGTGGGGTAAGTAGTTTTTCAAAAACGCTGTTGGACATTGTTGATAGTTGAAATCAACATAAACAAACCCACCCCTCTCTTCATTGCTCCACCTCCAAAACTCACTCTCCAATCCTAACCACCCTGCTCCAAGTCAGTCTCGAACCCCAAACGCTGCTGGCAGGTGAGGCAGGTGCACTAACAATGACACTAAACACCGCATTCTCTAGCGGTCATCATGTGCAGTGCTTCACCTGCTCAACTCTCACTATCTGGCCACTGTTACACACGCAATATGAGAGTAGATGTCTGTTTATCACAGCTGATGTGCAACAAAATAATGCTTCATGAAAAATAAAGCGCAGATGATGAACGAACAACAAGGAAGCACAAAAAAATAACATACAGTACACAAGAGTAAATACAAACGTGTTCGTTGTTAGTCACCAACAGCACAGCAGCTCCAGACTGTAAAAATTGTGATTGCTGCATCATGAGGAAGACTTTGCCTCAGAGAAGTGCGCCTATGTCACACATGCACAGTTCTGGTCCTCTGGATTTAGTCTGTATTGATTTTCTAACAATTGAGCCAGACACCTGAAATGTAAGTAATGTGTTGGTCATTACTGATCATTTTACTCAATATGCTCAGTCTTTTCCTTGCAAAAGACCAGAAAGCTTTGACAGTTGCAGGAACCTTGTGGGAGAAGTATTTTGTTCACTATGGCCTGCCAAATAGAATAAACTCTGATCAGGGGTGGGATTTTGAGAGCCATTTGATCAAGGAGATGTTGGCTATGTTGGGGGTAAAGAAATCCTACACTTCTCCATACCATCCACAAGGGGACCCACTGGCCCTCTTCGTTTAGGAGTCACACTTGCCTTCTTTACGGTCAAAAGTGACCGAAGCCTTGAAATGTAACTTTTTTGTTTTTCAGGAAAACCAATGTAATGTATTTTTGTTCAGTAATATTTTTTGATTATTATATAAAATTGAGGGTATTTTATGATACTATGCAATATTTATACAATTTTTATTAGCTATTTTTCCCCATTGAAAATAATACACAATTTTTTTCTAATATTAAAAAAAAAAAAAAATTATATATTTTTTAATTAAAGCAGTATTCCATGTTAAAATAGAGACAAGGCATTTAAAATACTTTTTTTTTTTATTTATAGGTAGATTAGTGCCATCTGGTGGGGGTAAAAAAAGAAAAACTTACATAATGCTGTGACGAGCAGGGCGGGCGAGAGCCGTGAGGGAACAGCGCGAGGCCGGTGACTAAAGTGTTAAAGAGCGTCAGCTGCGCGTTGCACCGGTCTCGAGTCTCTCACGGAGGAGCTCCGGAAGCATAAAAGGGGAGCGACGACAGTGAAGGACGAGAGAGGACCAGGCCTGGATTTTATTTTATGTTTTATTATGTTTGTGTGGCCGGCAGTTGTCCGTGAGGAACTGCCGGCATTTTACTTTCGTTTTGTATATGTTTATGTTGTAGGCTATTAAAGTTGTGTTGAACGTTCGCCGGTTCCCGCCTCCTTCTTCCCGTACATACGAACTGCGTTACAAATGCCATAGTGTAACCACTAGATTCCTATATAGTTCTATGTAAAGTGGCTTATAAATTCTGTAGTGGTTTTTAGACATAAATACTTATTTTTATTAAGTTTTGGATTTGGATTTATACTTAGACATTCTCAAAGAGTACTTTTTGTCAAGGTTTAGATTTTTTTTGTTTGAAATGTTGATTTGAAGTGTCGGTTTTTGCATTAATTTTACTACAGTCAAACCTGAACACAGAGGTGGACGTTTTGTTACACATAACATCAAAATTCAATAAAAAATATAATGAACAATGAACAGGTATGTTTTATTACAGCTTAATAAATCTGGGTCTGATCTGATTTCAACCTCTTATTTGAGTTTTGGCTCAATTTTACCATATTGTTACAGCCACACCGGTTCATTTGTGTGTATAGTGGTGTGTTGTGTGTGTCTGTGAATGTGTGTGTTTGAGTGGGTGTTTCTGTTTTGTACTCTCAATGTTTTTGAGTGTAACCTCTTTCTTGCTGTACATTATTTTTTACTGCTTTTGGCTGAATTATTGATTTTATTTCACACAACTTGCTCTGTGTTATAGTCGTGCTAGTTTATATATATGTGTGTGAGGGGAGGGTGGGGGGTTGGGTGTGTCTATTTTGCACTCTTGGCATTTAGGAGTGTCACCCCTTCATTGCTGTGCACTTTTTCTGCACAGTGGCTGATTTGTAGTTTGTACCAACAAAAGATTCTCTGAGTTTTCATATTTTTTCGTATTTTCCATTCATTTCCTATGTCAGTCATTTTTGACCGCAAAGAAGTTAAGTGTGACTGTTTTTTTTGTTTTTTTTTATCCTTTTACATGTCCGAATAATGTCCTTGATTTTTTTGTGTGTTCATATTGCTAATGTGACAAAAGTCACCAAGTGTCATCTCATTCCGATGAAGCTACGATTTTTAAAGGTCCCATGGCATGAAAATTTCACTTTGTGAGATTTTTTAACATTAATATGAGTTCCCCTAGCCTGCTTATGGTCGCCCAGTGGCTAGAAAAGGCGATGGGTGTAAACCGAGCCCTGGGTGCCCTGGGTGACCCAATCTGGAATCTTCCCCATATGTCGTCATAAGGGGAAAGGTTACCTCCCCTTTCTCTGCTTTGCCCGCCCATGAGAAAATGAGCTACTACCGTGCAAGGGGGCGCGTTTGCTTTTTTTCCTCGAGACATCATGGCTTGTAAACGAGCGAGCTTGTATACAGTGCTGGCCTTTCTGAACGTCTGAAAATAAAGTCTGGATCAGTACCAACTCTTCTTGGCGCAGCTACAAACCTCGGAGAAGTAAGTCAACTAACACTATACAATTCTTTTGCTTTACTGTATATGGTTACCTAGCTTGTTATCCTTAGAATGTAGCTGCAACATTAGCTCTGCCGCTAACATCCCAGTTAATGTCGCTAATGTAAAGGTAGATAGCATCAAGTATGTGTGTCAATACACACACTGTAATGCGAGTATTGTACATTTCTTTTTTTTTTTTTTTTGGATAACCGTTCTGCTGTTGGTGTTATGGTGCACGCTATATCCACATTTACAGATTGCAGAGCTTGATGTAACTGAAGACTTCAGATGCAAAAGCCTCTAAGTGCCGTCTGAAATCGTCTTCTAAAATGAGTTTTATTATTATTATTTTTTTTATCAAGCTCGTTTGTTTAGGTTCAGTAATTACACTTTAATGGCAATTAATAGGTCCTTTTCATTGCCATTAAAGTGAAATAACTGAACATAAACATGCAAGCTTGGTAAAAATGCTCATTTTAGGAGAAAATTTCAGACGGCACTTAGAGGCTTTTGCATCTTAAGTCTTCATACACAAACACACACACACACATTATATATATATATATATATATATATATATATGATAGCAAATCAGAGCAACATGAAAAGTCAACAACGTAGGCTAGCACTAGCTACATGATAATACATTTTAAACTAAAATTTAATGATAATTAATTTTAAACTAACCACTCTGAGACGTCCTGCTGTAGCCGCTGAGTTGCAACTTCTTCATCCGGTGCCTCTCCATCCGGATCGGATTCTGGGTCGAACTGAAACGCTTGAACGACTGCGTGTCTACGAGCCATTGCGATACACCCACTGTCAACATTAGCGCATGGAACCGTGGCCACAAGCTGGTTAAGACCACACCCACCCTCCACCTTGCCCCACCTCTCTCCTCCTCATTAGCATTTAAAGCTACAGACCCAGAAACAGCACTTCCTGAGGAAAGCTCATTGTGGGACTGTCTCGTAGTGGCTGAAATTCTGCACCAAGGCTGAATTTCGGGAAAAAGACTTCAGATACAGTACTAGGGACCACTTAGGCCTATATAAAAGCATCCAAAAAGTAGCATGTCATGGGACCTTTAAAGTCCCCGTGGTGAAAATCAAGTTTTTAATGTTGTTCATGTGTCTGGTGTTTTTAACATGCTTTAAGACAAACCATGTGCAAATTCCTAAGTTAACACCATTGCTGAGTATTTTCTCTTTAAAACTGCAGTAAACCAAAGACAGTCTCGAAGCCACCATTTGAAATCACTGGTGTTTCTGATGTCATAAACCAGCGGGTTTCAGCATATCATTAACTGACAGTGTGAGGAAGTCTCAAAAGAAGGTTATCCCGGTATATTTTTCTGTTGATATGGAAAATCGTCTAGATTTAGCAATATGGGGGGTATATGATGCATATTACGATGTTATGATGAACTATATGCCTTCCTCCACTGACGTTCTGAGTTGTTCAAAGCATTTTTAAGGATACAGATTGTTAGAAGGCAGCTGTCTGACTCGCGAATGTGAACATGGTTTGTATAGCATTACCAACACATTATTATCTGTTTGATAACGCAGTCAAGCAAAACGCTAATAATATTAATTACCGTTATGTGTCCGACGTTGTAAAAATCGATACCATTGTGCAGCGTTTACCTCAGTAAGTTGACCGAGTGGATCTCGTCTGAGCTTGTGCGAGTGAGTGGAAGCGGGGCTAATTAGCATATTCATAGATCCATGTATATTAAATGAGGCAAGGGTGTAGAGTTACATTCAAGATATTTTAAGGCATTAAGAAAAAAAAAACGTTTTAATATGTAATTTTAGTGATCAAAGATGAGTTTTAAGGGATAACATTTTTGACTACAGGGGGACTTTAGCATTTCAAATGATCATAATTAAAATTTTCAGTTCAAAAGTGACCGAAGAGGGCCAGAGGGTTAACAGGACACTTCTCAATATGCTTGGCACATTGAATGCACAACAGAAATCAAGGTGGAGCCAGCATATTGCCCATTTAGTTCAATCATACAATTCTACCCAAAATGATGCGACCAGGTATACGCCGTAGTGACCCCAGTGACGGGGAGGTTTAGGGGTGGGGTTCGGGGTAGGTCATTCGTACGAATTGATACGAATTTGGCAACTCGTAAAATACGTACGATTTAGCAAAAAACGTACAAATTCGTAGGAGTGAGGTCATACGAATTTGTATGAATTAACCACCTCGTAAAATACTTTTGCCGTGAGATCGGGTTGGTCTTTTCTATATGTTATATGTTGTGCACATTTGTTTAAGCAATGAGGCATGCAAAATAATTCACGCCAAAACTGTAGTTGATGTCCATTATCCACAGTAACTAAATAGCTATCTAGCTAACATAAGTTAAATAGCCTATTGATCCAAATCAATTTCAACATACCTCTGCCTGTTTTCAGTTGCCTCACAAAATTGGATAAAACTGTTGATAGAATGTTACTCATTCAAAATAGCCTATATTTAAAAACTTGTTAACTAGACTGTAAAATCTGATGTTCAGATTTTTAAATGTATTTTGTGTTTTAAACAAGCTTATAATGATCACAGTTGATTGCTAAGTTTAGAGGCTATTTGCCCATTGCCGCTGTCAGGTCCTGTTGGATTCACAACACGTGAATTCATCCATTTCTTCTGAAAGACATGAAAGTGAGTGGCTGGTAAACAGGGAGAAGAATAGAGTAAACTTCATAGGCCTTGTTACTTTATAGTTACGCTACCTATACATTGTGCTTTTGACATGGAAAAAAAACACGTCTTTAAATTAGGTTTGAAAGATTCATTAGCCTACTGACGCTTCCATAGACATCAGTTGGTTTTTATTATTATTATTATAAATGGTTTTCTAGTACTTGATTTTAAATGTCTGAAACATTAAATAGCCTGAACATTATGTGGTTGAAAAACACTGAACAGTTGTGATAGTCTATATGATAAGCACTCGCTGAGTGCATCTGTCTCTGGCTCAGTGAAAGCAGCGCTAATCATACCGGTGTGATACCCTTTAGAGGCCAGCCTATATTGATCACAACTCCGATCTTTGGTTTTAGAAGGCAAGCCATAAAGACTTTCCAAGTCACAGGGCTCAAGTACGAGTCAAGTCTCGAGTCATTGTTGTCAAAGTCTAAGTCGAGTTGCAAGTCAAGTCCAAGTCATGCGACTTGAGTCCATAACCCTGCAAGAATACGTTTACATCAAAACTCAGAGCGAGGGTGTAAACTTTTATTTAAATTGCGATAAACAGTTTGCATATTTAGAAACATAATGATGTATTCTCCTGTGTTGGAATCGGTTTATAAATGATTTACATTACAAATCTGATGAAATGGCACACATTGCGTTCCTAGATGAACATTATGAAAGTAACCCAAACTCACAGCATATGCAGAGATGGAGTTTGAGACGCACTCCACGCATGTAAATGACAACAGTTCTTGTGGAGCAGCATTTACTGTGAACAGAGCCGCTTTAAGATGCACGTAACCTGTAAGTAATTCAAGCGTAGGCTAAACCCGTAGGGCATATATTTATTTAACTGAATCGCAAACTTTGTAAATTCACATAGCGCTATGCTATTGCATGGTTTTTAATGTTTTTTAACAGATTGTGCAGTCTTAAATGGTATAATAATGTGGTTCATGGATTTTCTTCCAGTATTTTGCCACTTACTGGACACGAGTAAATTGCAATTGAGGATTTTTTAAAAAATCGAGTACTCAAATTTAATTGAGGAATTGTGACAGCTATACATTAAAGGTCACCTATTATGTTAAATCCACTTTTACAAGGTGTTTGGATATAAATGTGTGTTGGCAGTGTAAGAACACAACCACTCTACAATGATAAAAATCCACCAACTCCTTTTTTTTTTTTTTTAAATCCCCATTAAACCAGTCTCATTCGCCTTATTCACCTGGTGGCCATTTTGAAAACTCGAACGCCGTTGAGGGGTACACAAACCCGGAAGTTGGACTCCGATACGGTACTATCAATCAGTAGCAGCAATGGAAACTTTGTGGACTACGAATCTTGCCATTTTTACACATGATTTGACAGTTTATTTTAATAAATATTAAACATATAAAAGGTGTGCATCACAGCTGACATGTAGATGAACACTTTACAGTTGTTTTTTTGACTGTAAATTCTTCCCTTCAGATGTTATTGAGCTTTAAATTATGGCATATTTATGTATGAGCGTATATACAGTAGTGTAAAATAGCCATTTTTACACATGATTTGACAGTTTATTTTAATAAATATTAAACATATAAAAGGTGTGCATCATAGTGGACACCTGGATGAGCACTTTACAGTTGTTTTTTGACTGTAAATTATTTTCTTCAGATGTTATTGAAGTTAGAATCGTGCATACCTATTGTCAGATGTAACTTTAGAGACAGTCCTTAAATTTGCGAATATCAAACGTCCAACGTCAAACCAACCTTATGCCAGTGACCAGAATCCCTTCTGATATTTTTTTATCCACTCTCGACGTAGTCCCTTATCCTCTGGAAAACGGTGAAAGGTTTGTCCTCTGTTTGATTTTTTCCTGTGTGACGAAGTGCACTGGGGAACATAGTAGTGCGCCGCCAGAAATCGCGACGCGAGAATTCCCGGAAGTGGTAGGTGTACCCCTCAAGCTCCTTAGAACTTTCGAGGTGAATAAGGCGAATTAGACAAGCTGTTTTGATTCTCTGAGTAATGTGATGTCACATTACTCATGCCCCGCCCACGGCCGCTGATTGACAGTCCTGTGTTACCATAGTTTCCGCCCTCAGCGAGCTGTACACTGTCCGCCATTTTCTCCGCGCTTGAGGAGCTGTAGCGACAACAATAGTTGCGTCCCAAATGATGCACTATACACTATGCACTTATACACTATGTACTCATCCATGTAGTGCTTGAATTGTATAACGTTATTTTGTCATTTAACACCGGAGTCTGATACCCCCTCCCTCTCCGCTACGTAATTAAAGCTGCGACAGTTGAGTGCATGAAGTGTCCAACATTCCACATTTCGTTTTTTCCGTTAATTTAGTGCATCATCCAGGTATTTAAAGTGCACTTTTTCTTTTTGGAATTTTCTGTGTGAACGCACTACTCACACTATTTGTAAAACGTCATAGAATAGTGCATAAGTACGCGAATTGGGACGCACCTAATGTCTGGTAAGTAATGGGCTATATCAAAGTCCCTTTAAGACACAAGTCATTTCACTCGGCGGCCATCTTTGAAACGCCTCTCGGGCATCCTGGGCATCATGCAGCTCCTATCTCTTTGAATGGGGAAACATCAAATTCTCCAAAGCTGTTTGCTAAGCTTTCGATTAAATTTCATATTTGAAATCACCAATGAAATCTGACAACAACTGTCTCATAAATTTTTTTTCCAAACACTCAAATCATGACAAAAAAACAGTATTTAGGCTGGATCAAGCTAATGCGCATGCGCAGACCTAAATGCGCGCCTCTTGTGTCTCATTTCGGAGGCGCGCGTCTGACTGTTTCTATAGAAACCGGTGCTTCTAACGGCCGCTGCAGTGACGCAATGACTTTACAGGTCGGCGATTGGCTCTTATTTTGAAGGCGGGACTTATTTCACCATATTGAGCGTTACACTTTCTCCCATTCAAAACAATACGAGTGACATGTCTTGTGTTATTCTATAGTCTTTGGCTATATGCACGGAGCGTTCTTTAGAACTTCCGCAATAATATAAGCCAGCTCGAAAATTTCCGGTGAGATGTCATTTGCTGGTGTGTTGAGCATCAGTAGTGTAATAATACTTAGTTTATAATCAGAATATAGTCACTTAAATAGTCAGGCATAGCATTAATTTAGTTATTCAAACGTAAGACAGCATAAAAAATAAATACATAAAGACGTACCTCATTGTTCCTCCTCGGCTAAATTCAATTCGACCATCAGTTTTCACACTTTTATGTGAAAAAAAGCTTCGAAAATTAAATATTTATTGTGCACTTTAGTTAGATTAATTGAATAAGATTAATTAATTGAATGTGTTTTTACAAGTGTGCTGAAATCATTGATCTTGCGCTGCAGTGACTGACAGCTGCTGTAATTACAAAGGGAAAGCGTGATGCTCGCTTTCTGTCATGAATCACAAGAAAAGTTATTGTTTTTATTAAGATTTTTTGAGTATTTCATACTTCACATTGACAAAATGTATTTTTAAACCTAGTTATTTTATAACGTTTAATATTTAGTCAAAAACGAAGTGAAAAACGATTAGAGGAATGATATATGCGCAAATAAATGCTACTTTGCCGCCACCTGCTGGTTAAAGTGGTAATTACTGTCTTTTTTATTTTTAAATAAGTGTTTTCTATCAAATGTTGAATTTCCTACATTTTAAACGTTTGGTTTTACAATGGGGACAATCTCAGAAGGATGAACAAATAATGTTTGTGGTCATCACATTAAAAATAACATTTGAAGTTCTGGGGGAAAAATGCGTGTGCGTGTCTAATTACAGACACTGCGTTTTTAAACGGTCCCAATAGAGTACCTCTAATGACGTGTTTTTGTAGGCAAAACCTCTAAATATTGGTTAACAAAGCCTCTAAATATTTTCACGTTTTGATCTATGACATAAAATACACCAGTTATAACACCAGTTGATTTTTTTTTAAACCTTTATTGTGCCTTAAAAACGGCGGTTGCTAACAAATTGCTAAAAGGGACTACTTCCTTTGGTGGGGACTTTAGACATCATCATGACAAACAGGACATTTGGACAGCATTTCCCATGAAAAAAAATGGATAAGTATTCATACACAGCGCAGATCATAATCAGCGAGCATGTTTTTAAATAAAGTTGTTTTCTAAATAAAGTTTGAGGAAGCTTGGTGGCGGTGACATTGATCTGCGACCATGGTGTGCTGTAGTCCGTTTATAGCCTACTGTTAGCTTTTTATATCTGACGACTTTATTTAGGCTTCAAAATGTATAAATGTTGTGTTAACTTGTAAAGATTATCTTGATAGACAAAACGTGTAAGTGTCATAACCCTTTGTTAAACACAGACCTTATTTTTTGCGATTTTCCAAAAGTCTATGGGAAAAATGCATTGGCTTTTGATCGAGGGAACCCGTGCACCGCTAACTTCCGGGTTGGCCTACAAAAACACGTCATCCCTGAGGTACTCTATAGCTTCTTCTTTATTGCAATCAATAAAACTGGTTTATTAGCAAATTAGGTAAATGTGATAACTGCATTAAAATATGAATACAACATTAAAAAGTCAACCATTGATGGTTTTGTGTCGATGTACAGCGACTACAGAATGAATAACAGTTCACCGGAAATGCCCGAGCTGGCTTAACGACAACCAGGAAGTAACCGTGCGTGTATATATATATATATATATATATATATATATGTTTTGTTGTTGAATGTAAGAGTGAACATAACAGTCTTCATTTACTGACATCTGAGTCGCTGAACGCAGTGGATTAGTTTTATTTTGGAAGGGAATGCGCCACAGATCTAATATACACTGTAACGTTGCCTGCTATTTACGTTCAGACATAACTGACTTTTTTTGTTTTAAACAAAACAAAAAATGTGAAAGAGAAGTTACTCACGAGACTTGATGTCTGACAGCTGTCTAAGTAAGTGTGTGTGCGCTTCAGATAAGTGCGCTCAGAAAACGATCCATTAGAAGTTTAAACTGATATAGCTTTAAAACGCGTGGAAATAATAAACTTTAATGATGACAGAAGAACTATACTATCCGTGAGAATGATCGCGATATAGATGATAATCAAAACCAAGCAGATGTCTTGTTTGTATTTGGCAGAGAATCCGATTGAGGCAGGAACTGTGATTGTAAAGAGGGGGCGGGGCACAGCAGCTCATTTGCATTTAAAGGCACATGCACGAAAACAGCCTGTTGTTGACTGTAGTCAGAAATGGGTATTTACAACATGGATTTATAAATCTGTGAGGTATTTTAAGCTGTAACGTCATAGACATAATCTGAGGACACCTCAGACTTAAATTACATCTTGTAAAAATGGGCATAATAGGTGACCTTTAACTCATGATTATCGTGCAATAGTTAAGCATGAATTAATGCATATTAGTGCACCCATATTGTAAAGTGCTACCCTGTTTCCTATAGCCTATGTAGAACCTATGCAGCTGTCAGGTGATTAATGAAAGATTTGAACCAGAAAACACAGTAGGGATGTGTATGCAGCTGTCATGAATGACTTATTGCTAGAAGGAAAGCAGTATAATCATATTTTTGGTCCTGCTCAGACTTCATAGGAAACAAAAATTAGGTTGTTGTTCACTTTACAAAACATTTGGCCTCAAATTAATCTGGCATGGCCACTAAACCCAGTCTTTATCTTCCTGGGCACCAGAGTCGTTTGCTGGTTTATTGCTCTAGCTACATGCAATCTACATTTGGTGCACATTTAAAATTTCATTAGTCACTGACCAAGAATTGTGGGTTGTTTTCATTTAATTTTATTCTAAACTGAACAAAGGAGGACTAGAAATAGAATGATGAATCAGCTCTTACGGAAAAATCTTCTTGAAATCATCTTGAAGACATTCATGCAGGTTTTTGGCCAATTCCTTGTTTAGATCTAGGTATACATCCCTATTTTTCGACAAATAGCATCCACCATTCTTGCACAAAGATTGAAGTATTTTATGGAATCTTCTTCCATCCTTATTCTGAGAAAAATACAAGTGTTAAAATGGCAAGAAAATGGTTATTCATTTTGTAGAACATTAAAATCACACCTACGTGTAATATCTTGTCCTTTGTGGTAGCAACACATGATTGCACTGATTTTTCCACTCCCTTTGAAAGACATTGTTCCAGAACCTTATGAATGTTGACAAAACACTTGTCCAATTTATTTCGTTCCTTCAGTAGGTTCTTCTTTAATTCCGTGTGAATGCTGGCTTTCGTTTCAGCCTAAAACACAACCATATGACAGGAGAGAAATGCAGAATAATACACTTCTGTCAAGACCACTATCGTCAAATATGATTGATAATTGCATAGAGTTTGTATTGGTGGTATGGTTCTGTTCTGGGCAAGAACTCCCTGTGCATCCATGCAGCCAAGTATGGATAAGAGCAGGGAGAGCAGTGATAACCCCCCTTAGGGTAAACAGAAAAGAACCAACATAAATGTATTGTAGATATCATTAATATCAATATTTTAATGTACAACATAATTCGAGAAATTAGTCTGCTTCAAAGGGGAATCAGAAGGCCAAATCCTGATTGACGAGAGGAGGAGCTGGGGATGGAGGAGGGTAATTAGCTCCTGAGAAACGCAATAGCTGCTGATAATGCTGAAGAAGCTTACATATGGTTGCTGTGATAGGTGTCGTATTCATATAGGTAGACGAGAGTCTCCTGAGAGTCAGCTGATGCGACCTGCCAGAACTAACGCTACACTTGATATTGGCAGCATTATAAACATCTGTGAAATATCATACCGTTTTCTTTTCTGTATCCAGTTGAACACTTTGGATCAAGGACAAAACTCCCTTTGCTTCATTGACATAATCTCTGGTCAGTTCTCTCTTGATGTTCTTGTTAAGAATCCTCAGATCATCCTGCAGCTTTGGGATTTCTACAGATATATACAGTTTCCAAAACACAAGTGTATATTTGATTAATTTCATCAGAGCTTTGTCTGGTTCATAAATGATTCATCTTCAGATTAATCAAAAATATATTTTTTGTCATAAATAATGGTAAAATAAAGGCAATGGATATTTACCTGTTTCACTATGTTCAAGATTTAATTCGTGGTCAAAGAATGCATTGGAACTTACGGTAAAAACTTCAAAATCATTGTCAGTGTTGAGTATTTTCTAGAAAGAAAGAAAGAAAAGAATAATAAAAGACATAAAGAAAACTTCTGGGGGTTCCCTGAGAATGGAACAAGATGCTGTGTGAGTTGCTGATGATATGGGGACATGTCCCACAGAACCAGGTGTCTGAAGCACATGTAAAATCATGGAAAACATTTTAGCTGACAGTAGTCCTAGTATGACATCACATGGAGCGAAACATATGGAAGCCCCAGACGGTCTCTTTCGAGGGAACTCAGTTAATGAAGCTATAAGGATGTTAAAGGATTAGTTCACTTTCAAATGAAAATCACTCACCCTCAAGCCATCCTAGGTGTATTCTGATGAACATAATCGAAGAAATATTAAGAAATATCCTGACGCATCCTCGCTTTATAATGGCAGTGAGCGTTACCAAACAAGTATGAGCTGAAGAAAGTGCTTCCATCTACATCCATCCTTCATAAACGTGTTAATAAAGGCCTTCTGAAGCGAAGCGATGTGTTTGTGTAAGAAAAATATCCGTATTTAAACGAGTTATAAAGAAAAAAATCTAGCTTCCTTCAGACCGCCTTCGGTATTCAACGTATGAAGAAAGTGTAAAACTTTTGCAGTTCACAAAGCTTACGCTACGTCCTACGCCTTATAGGGATAATAATAATAGGGATTCAGCTTACGAAAAAAGTGTAACTGACGCGACGCTGTTTACACTTTCTTCGTAACTTGGATACGGAAGACTTGCCAGCCTAAGCACTGAAGGACTTGATGGACCTCAACCCAGAAATCAAGAAAGAGCAAGGCTTCCCACTGCAAACTCATTATGTATGCATCCAGCTCTCTCAAGAGCTGAATCGGTAACACTTTATAGGAAGTATACAGTAATAAAGTACTTACAAATCATTTGCAAAATATTAGTTTATAGTTAATTAATTCATAGTTAAAGGATTAGTTCACGTCTGAATGAAAATTTCCTGATAATTTATTCACCCCAATGACCTTCAACCCGTTAAACTCCAGTGAACTCCACTATATGGAGAAAAATCCTGGAATGTTTTCCTCAAATACCTTAATTTCTTTTCAACTGAAGAAAGAAAGACCTAAACATTTTGGATGACACGGGGGTGTCAGGGACACAGAATGAGGCAGACAGGTAAGTGCACAACAGGTGTTTATTGAAAGGCTGGGACACTAGCAAATGGAGAATGCAGGTGAGTATATGAACAAGCAATTTGAACAGTCACTTAGCTGATGAAATAACAGATGTTGTCTTTTGCAGGAGAAGGATCCACGGAGAACAGACGAAGGAAGACGAATGGCAGAGGAAACGGGAAACTCAGGTGAGTATCAGGTAAGGAGATGAGACCAGACAATGAGTTGCAGGGAGTGAGAGTCTTTATGCAGTGAGTCTGATGAGGTGCAGGTGATTAAAATTTCGGGGGCTGTGAACGAGTGGGTGGAGCATGTAGATCTGGTGACGATGCGTTGGTGTTGGTGGGTGCTGGCTGTGACTCCGTGACAGGGGGTGAGTAAATTATCAGGAAATTTTAATTCTGAAGTGAACTAATCCTTTAATATATTGTAGTTTCTACACTGTTAGTATATTAATAGGCTAAATACAAATAGTGAGTTCATCTTTCATTATCACTGTAATTAACCAAATTATTATTGTTTAATTATCTCATATGTAAAGAGTTATTTATGCTTTGTTAACAATTTATTAATTGTAAATAGTTCTCACTTTAGATTAGGTCACAGAAAATGGGAAAATATCATTAATTAAGTGCTTTAAACCAACCTTTATTAGACATTAATTGCATAAGTATTAAGTGATCTTAAAATGTATATATACTGTGTATGTATGTATATATATATATATATATATATAGTTTTCTGTGATGAGTAGTAGTGCCCTATGCGGGACTGTTTTCTTAATCCTGCTCCCTCTAAATTTCAGGCCATTACCGCCCGCTCCCACAACGTGTGTGTTCCACTCCACTCCACTCGCAATGTTGGTATCCACTTCCTCCCACACCTGCAAACATTCTGTTACAATTGATCGAAATTGTGTAAAAAATTACACAAACATTAAGGCTATGCTAAACATTCAGAATACCCAAGCTGTATTATTTGACTGCCCACTCCCACCCGCAGCAAAGGTAAAACTGCCCACTCCCCACAAGATATTTCTTTTTTCAATCCCAATGCAGCCCTCTAATGGGTAGGTTTAGGGGTAGGGGTAGTGTAGGGGGATAGAATTGACACTTTGTACAATATAAAAACCATTACGCCTATGGAGAGTCCTTGTAAACCACATACAGTATGCTAACGTGTGTGTGTGTGTGTTCTTTAATGTGTTTTAAACATTTTAACGAACACTGAAAATAATTGCAATTAATGTCCAATAAAGGTTGGTTTAAAGCACTTAATTAATGACTTTTTCCCATTTTCTGTGACCTAATCTAAAGTGAGAACTATTTACTCCCAATAACCAATTAACAATTCCTTTACTACAAGCTAATAAAACAATAATAATTGTGTTAATTACAGTGACAATGAATTAAGAACTTGCCATTTATAAATAGCCAAATAACAATGTAGAGACTACAATGTAGACTATAAACTAATAGTTTATTAATGATTTGTAAGTACTTTATTACTGTATACTTATTATAAAGTGTTACCAACTCACTCTGATCTTCACAGCCACTCACAAATAAAGCTCAAGACAATAAAGCTCATGACATGTCATGCAGGTGCCCTTTTATACTCAAGGATGCTCCATGTGATGTCATAGAACTGCAGTCAGCCAATAAGATTGACACATGCTTCAGACACCAGGTTTTGACACAGTGTTGAGTTCCCTTTAAAGGGAACCTCATATCAGTAGAAATCATTGAAAATATTGATGACAATAAGGAACTTTTTTAAAAGATAAAAACCTTGATATCAGAGTTTTTGAGCCTTTCTTTGACGTCCACCTTGGCACGTTCATTTCTATGAAGTATGCACACTTTTTTCTGCTCCAGGGGAAGATTGATTAAAAACACCATTGTATGAATATAAGTTGTCTAATATAGATCTATTGTGAAATCTGATACAAAGGTTGATTATGCACTATACTTTACATAGCAGATTTTCCTTTTCCTCTCAGTAAATCTATACATTTGTTAAATTGCAGTTACAATGATATGAAAAATCCCAATGACCAGCAAATTTACTCAAGGAGCAATGTATGCTATCCTATATTTTCCAAACCTTGTCTCTTGTGAGTTGGCCTCCTGTAAGCCTTGCGGATCTAAAAAAAATAAAAAATAATAATAAATAAATAATCAGAAGTCAGAAGAAGGGTTTGTTGTATTGAAATTCTGTTCTTTTCACTGCATCAGTATACAAACAGATACAGTATAAAATGCTATAGGTACTATCATGTCAAACTTAGAATTAAACCACTTCCCAGCCCTGTACTTATATGGGTATATAACAAAATACCTAAAATAGCCTTGTGGATTGATCTCATCAGTCTTTGTACAGATGAAATTAATGCGTTTGCACTTTCCTCCTGGTCCCAATTCTTCAATACAGTACTTTAAAATCCCCCAGGGTTCTTTGTCTTTGATTGCTCGATTGATAGCACTTACAATCCAAACAAAAGAGCACTCTCTCAGTTTCTACAGGATTTGAAATAGTGATTTAGATGACATAGTAGCATAATAGATTGTGTGTTTCTATGATGATTAATTAGTAAAATTGTGTTTCAAAAGACTGTTATATATTTACAGATTTCCACAGATCATCTCTCATCTTGTTGCAGTCTCCAGTCCCAGGAATATCAACAAGCACAACGTGTTCCAGAAGTTCATGACAATCTGGGATTTTGATCGTCACACTCTTCACAAGCGGCCAGTACCAGTCACCGGAACTTGACTCACTGTGTTGTATGTAACTTGCAACATCATTGGTAAATTCAGAGACCTGTGGAGACAATGAAGTTTTTTAATTCACTAACAAGCAAGATATACAGAATCCATCATTATGCATTTAATATTGTCATGAAACTGGTCTGGTGTACGGTGTACATTTTAGGACTTCCTCACACCTCAGTAATACAACAAAAAGGCGTCAGGTTTTTTTTTTTTTTTTTTTGTATAGCCTAACTTTCTATTGGCTTTTATCCCATCATGATGCCGTCCTTCAGTTGTCTTTTTCCTTACTGTTACTATTCCCAAATTGATGTAAGATGTGTGTGCGTGCATGTTAATTATGTAGAATCTATCTGTTGATGGTATTCATGTAGGCTATTTAAAAGAAAAGAAAAGAACAGAAAAGAACATGCCGATTTTCACATTGGTCTGCAGAAAAACAGCAACGGGCTGAATGAAAATGTAAAATGTGACTCTTCCATCCAGATAGTGGTATTCTGTTTTTATTGTTATTTTTATTTTTTATGCATTCCATTTTTATTCTTATGTATTTGTTTCCTTTTTATGTAAAGCACTTTGAATTACCATTGTGTATAAAATGTGCTAAATAAAATGGCCTTGCCTTGCCTAATCGACTCTCTGACAGTAGGGGGAGCTGGAACAGAAGAAATAAAGCCGTTTCCTTGGTAACCTCTGTACACAAAGCAGCTGTGCTTAAAACAACACATTCAAATAGCTTGAAAGATTTTTTACCTCTCTTATAAAAATGAACCATGGTTTTACTACAAATAAAACAAAATGGTTATTGTAGTTAACCATGATAACCACAAATTAACTATGGTTTTGCTACACTATAGTTTATGGTATTTGTAGTAAAATTATTGTTATACAAATTGTAGCCTATCAATCCGACAAAAAAAAAAAAAATAGTTACACACTTTTAACCATGGTTAATTTTCGTATGTGTTCACAATAGTTTGCAATGCAAGCTATTTGCAATATGTTATTTTGCTAACTTTTTATACATGCAAATAAAACTAGTGAATAATACAAATTTACAAAATAATCTCAGTGGGATATGTTTTATACAACTTAGTGTAACATTTAACAGAAAACTGCATGCAAATGACATCACATTGAGGCGGGGCAATTTGCTTCTTTCTAAGTCCGTTCGTCTGATGCCTTTATGTCTGATGCCTTTTAGTCTGAGGCTGTTTCGTCTGATGCCTAATTGTACGAGACCTGACACCTGACGTCATTTTTCCTGAGACCTGAAGCCTTTCAGTCTGAGGCGCGATGCTGTTTTGTCCAGTGACTGAAGCCTTTTAGTCTGAGGCATGAAGCCTTTTCGTTGTATGACTGAGGTGTGAGGAAGTCCTAAAATGTACACCGTACTGGTGTTAAAAATGAAACGTTTAGTCTCCTAAAAACTTACATCAGTGTTTGAGATTGTTTTCTTAGTGTTATACAAAATGGTTTCAATCTCAGCAAATTTGTCATCTTTCTTGAGCTCTTCTAATGTTTTCTTTTTTGCATCAGCTCCATAAAGTGCAGTGATCTTTTCTACAGTAGTTTCAAACAATTCATCGTCCCTGTCCTCACTTTCATCCGACAAAACTCTGAAAAGATCTTTGAGCTCTTTCTCCCACTCCTGCAATACAGAAAATAAAGCATTATTCCGCTCTGTCTTTCTGATTCATTTACAGTTACAATAACAGTAATTAAAGGCATGGTAAGATAAATGAGGAGACCTCTTTAGAGAAGAGTTCAATCTCTGCTATGTAGTTGGAGTCAGTCAGATTGGCTTCCACCTGAGTAATAATGGCTGTACAGGCGCCATAACTATCAGATGGCAGAAAATCCCTTTTCCCCAGGACCGCATTCAACAGGGAACTCTTTCCATCTCCTGATTTTCCAAAAATCCCCATGGTTGCTTTCTTCCTGCTGACTTTATTCATTTGATTTATCTTTGAAATGATGTCTCTGTTCATCAAGAAAGCTTGATCTAAGTTGTGATTGACAATATCCATGATTTTCTTTGCATTCTCCATGATCTCCATAGCTGTGTGCAATGAAGGAGAGGATCACAGTGGGGATAGTTTTAAAATAAATAAATTAAATTACACTCACTTTATGAAATTTCACAATCTATGTAACAGATCATCATAATCCAGTTAGCCTCTGCTGATAGGTGCCATAACTACACCAGTATATGGGCAAACTTCATCTTTCTCCATTGACATTCAAGATCAGTCATATTGTATTTCTGATGAAATAACATTTTTTCAAGAAACTTATAAATCACAGATATTTAATTGTACTATTGTAGATGTTTTACAAGTACAACAATCATTGTAACAGTTTGAAATAGACTTATATTTGCTGCAAAAAATGATAAAATATAGTGTTTAGTCACATGCATGGATCAGTAGTCTCAGAGAAAAGTCTAATGGTTTTGTCTAATGTAAAATAACATGAAAAAACTGTATCTGTGAATAATAAAAAAAATGTAAAAAAAATTTATATAAAAATCTATTAAACCCTTTACCCTCACCCACTGTTCCCTCCATTAGTTTACTATATAGTCCACTTGACGAGTGAATGAAAACGTGAGCAAATTCAGACACTAAGGGCCATATCATACACGCGACGCAAGTGTTTTTTTGCTAGTTTCAGCCCAACGCAGTTATCATTTTCACGTCCAGCACCACGTTGTTTAAATAGAAAATGCAATTGCACCCATCTGTTCGCCCATGCTGGTCTGAAAACAAGGTGTGTTCAGGTGCATTGTTGGCGTGTTGCTATTTTGAGGCAACTGAAAACATTATTATTATTTTTTTTGTTATTTAAAGGGCGTGTTAATAATATGCACAACGCATGTACACTCTGCTTTTTACACACACAGCAGCACACAAACATGCCAAATATTAAAAATAAAAGGATTTCTCTCTGGAGAAGCGTTCAGTCTTTCTGCTTGCAAATTCCGTCATGTAAATAGTGAATCCGCCATGGCGCAAGCGCAACTGGCTTTTAAAGGGAATGGGAGATGAGACTCTGATTGGTTTATTGCACATTATGCCCAAAACACACCCATTACTCATTAAGAGACTAGGAACAACCCTTTTGGACCATGCGCCTGGTGCACCAACCATTTTTTCCATCGTTAAACTAGAAAAAAGTGGATTCGGACACACTCTAAGTGCACCTGCATCATGCGCTTCAGACCATGCGCTTAGATCATTAAAGTAAGACCCTGAGTATCATTAATGGCGAACATCTGCTGTTAGCAAGAAGTACTGAAGGAAAGAGAAACAACAACTACAACTGACTTCCAGCCACAGCCTTAAATAAAATCAACTGAAGATAAATAAGACAATATTATCAGATTCACTTATTACTAACCAGATTGACTTTATTTCTTTCTACAGAAGTTATGTCTACAGAAGTTCTTATTGAGAATTAACAGAGGTTTAGAACTTTTATCCTAGTTCTTATGTGATCACTTGAATTATTGTAACAGAAATAATGATGTTGTGTGGTGGAAAAGACTGTTTGTAAAGCTGTTTCATACCTGTACATGACAACTGTTCTCTCTGGATCAGAACACAGATCTGAATTTTCACTGTGACCCCACTTGTCAAAGGTTTAATAGATAGAGCCCAATCGCTGTCAGTTAGGAATAAGATTGAGTGGGTGATTGAATCGAGATCACAATCTTTTAACAAATGCAGCTTACACAGGTTGATTTTTAAACAGCAGACTGATGTGAGTACTTGACGTAGATCAGCAATGAGCGACAGGACGGGGGCCAATCAGATTTCAGATTTTCAGAGTCCCTCTGGCCCCACCCCTGGATACGCCCGTGCCTTGACTTAATGTAAGCTTTCTCTGTCTTTTTGTAACAGTGTGTTTATGTTGATTGCCACCATTGTTGAGATTCATATGCTGATTATTGATGTTTATATGTGTGTAAATAGGACAGATGTTCCAGTGCACAGTGTTTTAAAACCCATTCAAATTATCTTATTGTCACAACACTGCTCGATGTCTTGCTGCAGCATCACATGGCTGCTATAATCAATAATGTCAGATCAATAACACATCACACAAATAATAAGACATTAAACTCTGAAAGAGATTAGCGAATCAGACCACTTAATGATGATTACATTATCAGTAAGCAGATATCATCACTAACTCTCACTTCTTTTGGCTTTTTTAGCACAAATTTGCCTTTTAAACACACAGTTACAGCAGCCAGCGAAAATTAATGGTATAAAGTCAAGGGTCAAGAGCCCAACTAAAGAAAACACTGATCACTATAATGGAAACGAAACATTTTCAATAAAACATCTAAACATATGTTAATTGTCAGTAAGAACTTCTGTAGACTTATGAAATAAAGTCAGACTGGTTAGTAATAAGTGAAGCTGTTAATGCTGTTTGTTCTATCCTCTGCTGAGATCTTGAGAGACTTAGGCCCAGTTTCACAGACAGGGCTTAGCCTAAGCCAGGATTAGGCCCTAGTTCAATTAGGTAGCTTTTATAAACGTTCACTAGAAAAAAAAAACATCACTGGTGTGCATCTTGAGACAAAACAATGGCACTGACATATTTTAAGATATGTCAGTACAAGTCACTCTTAATTAAAACAGCTCAAACATGCATTTTAGTCTACATTATTACATTTTGGAAGTAACTTGCCCAACTCTAGTGTTTAATGTTCTGTTATGTTGGGATTTAAAGGGTTTTGTTGTCTGTGACTTGGGGGTCACCATTGTGCTGAAGAGTAGAGCCGGTGTTTAGGTTGAGGACAGACCCAAACATGTTGATGTTATGCTCCATGTTAAAAGCCGTAAAGTCACCAATGCAGTGATGTCTTCAGTTTCATTAGCTCGTAACCATTGTCAAATAATGGTGAACTCCAAGAGTTTTTGGTTAAATTGATGTATTTAGGTTTAATTATTTCACTATATTCAGTTGAGATTTAGATGCACAAAATATTTGAGCAGCATTTAGTTTAATATATATAAACAAACATTCTTTTTAGTGGACTCAAATAAAATAAGTTCACAGTATTAATATACTCACATTACTAACACTGTATAAATATTTGAATTTAAATGGTTTTACAGTGAAATTACTGTTTTTGTTTTACAGATTATCTATATCTGTACTTCGACAGATTTTTAACAGACATTCTATGGAGACTGCTGTCAGAAAATTACAGTTGTTTTTTTTTGATACAGTGTAGCTACTAGCTACTTTGTCTCTGAATTAAAGGTAGATAGATTCAGATTTTACTTGCCTGTTGTCAGCGGTGACTCTATGCCCGAGACAGACGATTCATGATCACGCTTTCTTTTAGTACCTATGAGAGAATTCATTCCACTTATTACATTTCCTCAATCACCGACTGTAAAGCAAACACACAATGATCTTTTTTTTTTTATTTGAGAAACTTTTATACCTTGGCTAGCCATTGTGAGATCGATGGAAAGTCCTGGAGAGGAAAAAACACTCAGATCAAAGACATGGTTTAGATATTTTAAACATAGATTTGGGAGGAACCTAATCATTCAGTTCTGTCAATCATTATTACAAGAAAATATAAGCAGCAGTCATTGAACTGTCCCATTGACAATTCTTCTGGCATCCCACCACCTCCCCATCTCCTCTATTTCTCTCACTCTATACATAGTACTGTTATGGGGGGTTGAATTCAGAGCTGGATCCGAGCCTTGGGTTCAAGCCTCCTTCAAGGACAGCAAGCCAAGTTTGTTTACCCAAAACTATTAAGACTAGATGGGCAGGCATACCTGTGAAACCAAAACTTTATGTACCCCACTGTTAACATGCTGCTTTTATATCAGAAATAGAACATTATTTAGCCTACATGTATTATTCATAGATATTATCCAGTTATACTGCTGGGATTCTTTATTCAACTTATAGCTAAATTGAATGTTATCTGTACATGTTCACATACTTAATCAAACTTCAAGAGTCATGTGTGCTGCATCACCCCTCTGGGTGTTTTCGACCTCAAACATGTAACTCTGTCTAGGTCACTCAACATCTTTGCAGTGATGCCCCTTTTTTTCAGAGTCAAATAGATGTATAAGATCCCCTCCCTAGGCTATATTATCTCAGGGCTAACTTATTCTGGTCACTATCATACCTCCCTAGGCCTACGGTCCAGATAATAACCATGCCGACCCGGGTGGGGTGAGTTCCCTTGTGATACTACATGAGTACTGCGTCGTGCGTCTTATTAATTAATATTGATTATTAATAAGACAAGACGCTATGGGGAAAACTCCTTTTTCTCAGATTCTGAAGCCCTTATACAATCACGCAGTGTGAACTGCACGGCTTGGTTTGTGAAGTTAAAGAAAACGAACCAATGACGGCGCGGAATGGATGAGCCAATGGTCAGCGAGCCCACCTAAAGGGACGGGGCCTCGGGCTATATAAGCAGCCGTCTCACCATGGCAAATCGATTCATTCTCCTTCAGCGACGCGGATATCTCTTCACTTGATCTACGAGACTTGAAGCCACCTTCACCTGCAAGCAGCTGGATTCGCCGCTGATTAACTCGCCACTCTGCAGCAGTTTGATTAGCTCGCCTCCCTGCTTGCCGCTCTCTTCTGCTCGCCGCTCTCTAGCAGCCGCTGCCTCGAGCAGCCTGCAGCTCTCGCCGTTCTTTCAGCTCGCCACTCAGATCACCGCTCTTGTGCAGCGCTGATCACCTGTCGCTTCACAGCAGCCAGATCAGCTTGCCGCTCTCAAGCAGCTCTGTTCCCACGCCGCTTCCTAGCAGCCTGGTCAGTGCTTTGCCCCCGAGCCGCCTGCAGTTCGTGCGAGTGCACTACGGTGTATCCTTTGCAACGCTATTGCTTCTAAAAAAGCTTTTTTCTAAAGAGCAAATTTCTGCGACGTTGTTACAAATGTTGCGCCACGATTGTGGTACGTGCAGAGCCCCTCTGCACGCTGATGACGGGCACAGTGAGTGCGTGCGATGTCTGGGCAAGTCCCACGCACAAGCCGCGCTCACTGAATCGACCTGCTCTCATTGCGAGGGTATGAGTCTCGCCTCTTTGCGCTCGCGGATAGCGTTCTTTTCAGAACGTGACTCCGCCCCTTGCGCCCTCCCGTTTTCTTCCTCCCAGGAGCCTGTGAGGAAAAAACAGTGGGGCAGAGGATCTCAGCGCTCGGATGAGAGTGAGCTCACGTCGGCTCAGGTCCCGCATGCCTCACTCTCTCCACATGGAGAGGTTTCCATTTCTCCCGCCCAGACCAACGCCCCTCTGCCATCGCGAGCGACTTGGTCTCGTTCGGGGGATCTGATGATGAGCCGCAGGATGACAGCATGTCCTTGGCGGCTTCGGATGCAGAGGAGTGGTCGGGCTCACTTCCTGACCCCGCCCCCTTGTCGTCTTTGGAACCGATTGACACCAGGGCATCAATCGACTCGGAGCTCACCCGTGTGCTGTCAAAAGCAGTTGAGCAGCTCAGTCTGGAGTGGTCTGCGCATGAGGAACCCACACGCAGCCGCTTAGATGAGTGGTTCCTGCCTGGACGTCGCCAAGCGCCTCCTCAGCGGTCAGCGCCCTTCTTTCCAGAGGTGCATGACGAGCTCACCAAGTCATGGTGCGCTCTCTACTCTGCCCGCCTGCATCCTTCTGCCTCTCACGCTCTCATCTCTGTTGACGGCGCCGGGCAGAAAGGATATGAAAAGCTGCCTCCCTTGGATGAAGCTGTGGCCGCACACCTGTGTCCACCCGCTGCCATTGGATGGAAGAAGAAGGCCGCCCACCCATCCAAGCCCTGCCGTACTACCTCAGCCCTCGCTGGATGGGCATACACCTCGGCCGGTCAGGCAGCTTCCGCGTTACACTCCATGGCGGTACTACAGGTGTACAGAGCAAAGCTCCTCAGGGACCTGGATGAGGCTGCGTTGTGCCATGGACTTGGCCCTATGCACCACGAAGACCACGGCGCAGGCTATTGGGCGTTCGATGGCCAGCCTGGTGGTGCTGGAGCGCCACTTATGGCTCAACCTGACTGAGATCAAGGATGCGGACAAAGCCGTCTTCCTTGACTCGCCAGTTTCCCCCACTGGTCTCTTTGGGCCTGCCATCGATGGTTTCGCTGAGCGCTTCACAGCGGCACAAAAGTCGTCCCAGACCATGCAACACTTTTTGCCAAAACGCTCCAACTCCCCTGCTTCGAGCCGCCCTAGGTCAGCACCAGCTCAGCATCAGCCACACAAAGACAAGCCACCAGCCACTAAGCCTGCGCCACGTTCTGAGCACAGATGGCGCTTGCGCTCTGCTAGGTGCCACCCTCCTCCGGTGCGACAGGGACCCCGGCCCAAGATAGCGTTGGACCCTGCGCCTCAGAAGTCGGCCTGATGTCCAAGAGAGAAAGAGGAGGAAGCTAAGTCCCGCCGCGGCCGGACCACCCTCCAAAATGCCTTGCCCAGTTTTCCTGTCACCCCGTTCAGTTTCTGGGTGCTCAAGAAAAAGTGTTTGTTGCCTGCACAGAGCCTGTTCAAACGCCCTGGCAGTGCACCGCTGTGATAGCGGACATAAAAAACAAACGTACTCAAAAAGAGAGCAAATTTCCTCTTCCACCCAATACACGCACCACAGTCCCTCACAGCAACTTAGTGCCAGAACCAATTCAGCCCCTCGCCACACGGGCCGAGGCCTGGCAGGCCATCCCCGGAGTGTCAGCTTGGGTTCTGAACATAATAAAATGAGGTTATGTACTCCAGTTCGCTCAAAGGGCCCAGTTTTTCAACGGCGTGGTCCAAACCTCTGTGGAAAGCAAGGATGCACGTCCTGCGTTCCGAGGTAAACACCATGCTGGCGAAAGGAGCCATAGAGGTGGTTCCTCCAGCACTGAGCGAGTCAGGTTTTTACAGCAGGTACTTCCTCGTCCCCAAAAAGGATGGCGGTCTCAGACCCATTCTCGATCTCAGACATCTGAACAGGGCCCTGATAAAGCGCTCATTCAGAATGATCACTTTGAAGCAGATCTTCCTGCAAATACGCCTGGGAGACTGGTTCTTTACCCTGGATCTGAAAGACGCTTATTTTCACATCCAGACAGCCCCCCATCACAGGCGATTCTTGAGATTCGCCTTCGAAGGGGAGGCATATCTATACACGGTCCTTCCGTTCGGGCTATCTCTGGCTCCCCGCACTTTTACGAAGTGCATGGATGCGGCTCTCTCTCCTCTGAGACAGATGGGTGTGCGCATATTGAACTACCTCGACGACTGGCTCATTCTGGCCCAGTCGGAGGCGGAGCTAATATCCCACAGATCCATCATCCTCAACCACTTAGAGCGCTTGGGGCTCAGGGTCAATTTTACAAAGAGCTCGTTACCTCCCAGCCAACGTGTGTCGTTCCTGGGGATAATTTTAGACTCGACCCACTTGAGGGCCACAGTCACTCCAGAGAATTCTCTGGCCATTCAGCAGCTCGTACAAACCTTTACGCCCGGGGCTTCTCTACCGCTCAGAACGTTTCAGAGGATGCTAGGTCTGATGAGTTCAGCATCTCCGGCTCTGCAGCTGGGTTTGCTTCATATGCGCCCTCTGCAGCTCTGGCTGAAACCACGGGTCCTGCCCCTAGCCTGGCAACATGGTCGTTGCTCGCTCAAGGTGAACCAGGCGAGTGTCACAACCCTGACCCCTTGGATGAACCCTTGCTGGTTCAAGCAGAGCATGGCAATTGGGGTGATAGAAAAGAGGAAGGTCGTCTTCACAGATGCCTCCAAGACGGGTTGGGGAGCTTTGTGCGACAACTGTCCGGCCTTTTGTGCTTGGAATGACCTGGAAAGCAAGCTGCATATCAACCGCCTGGAAATGATGGCGGTATATCGAGCTCTCCAGGTTTTCCTTCCTCTCCTGGTGGGACACCACGCCCTGGTCAGATCAGACAACATGACAGTGGTGTCCTTCATAAATCACCAGGGCGGCCTCTCTTCAAAGCCCCTCTTCACTCTAGCAAAAACCATCCTAGAGTGGGCCCAGTGCAACCTGCTCTTGTTGAGAGCAGCACACATACAGGGCGTGCTGAACATAGGGGCGGACATGTTGTCCCGGAGCAACCTTCCCTCAGAGGAATGGTCACTCCACCCCCGCTCAGTCCAGAGAATTTGGGACATCTTCTGGAAGGCAGAGGTCGAACTCTTTGCCTCAGAAGACAATCATCACTGCCCAATATCACGCGGATTCCCCAAGTAATCAGACGAGTCAGGGAAGGTGCTCACAAAGTCCTCCTGGTGGCTCCTCTTAGGAGGACCCAACCATGGTTCTCGGAGCCTTCTCGGCTATCGCCCCTGGAGCCATGGCCAATCCCTCTGAGACGGGACCTCCTCTCCCAAGCGAGAGGGACAATATGGCACCCCAGACCCGAGCTATGGGACCTTCATGTGTGGTTTCTCAATGGGAGCCTGCAAGCCTCCCTGAGAATGTCTTAAACACTATCTCTCAGGCCAGAGCTCCGTCTACAAGACGTCTCTACTCCCTGAAATGGGCCATCTTTGCCGCCTGGTGTACAGCCTGGGGCAAGGACCCATCAATTTGTGACATATCCCAGATATTGTCCTTCCTTCAAGACTTAATGGATAGAGGCCGTACTCCCTCTACCCTTAAAGTCTATGTTGCAGCTATAGCAGCTTCTTACACTCCTATAGCGGGGCAGTCGATAGGGAGAAATGGCCTTGTTGTTCGCTTCCTTAAGGGATCCCCTCACGGTTCCTGCCTGGGATCTTTCTGTGGTTCTTAGAGGTCTTAAAGGCCCTCCCTTTGAACCAATCCAGACTGCCGACCTACGACCCGTCGCTGAAAACTGCCTTGCTGCTAGCATCAGTTAAGCGTGTGGGAGATTTACAGGCACTCTCTGTGAGCCCCTCGTGTCTTGAGTTCGGGCCTAACGACTCCAAAGTCATCCTGAAACCGAGACATGGATATGTCCCGAAAGTCCTATCTACCCCCTTTAGAGAGCAGATGGTCATTCTCTCCGCTCTTCCTCATTCTCAGGATGAACAGGAGTTGAACCTACTCTGTCCTGTCAGAGCCCTGAGGTCTTACATTGACCGTTTCACCTCCCTTCATCGGGCGGAACAGCTTTTTGTCTGCTTCGGTGGCCGCACAAAAGGTCTCCCAGTCATGAAGCCCAGACTTTCCAGATGCATAGTCGACACTATAGCACTCGCTTACTCCTCCTTAGGTCTTCAATGCCCCTTGGGTGTGAGAGCGCATTCGACAAGAGGTATGGCCTCCTCGTGGGCATGGACCTGTGGCGTTTCCATTACCGACATCTGTGCGGCGGCCAGCTGGGCCTCACCGTCCACATTTGTCAGGTTTTATAATCTGGATGTCCCTGCGCTTCAGTCGCAGGTCCTTTCTGCATGAATCTGCTGTGTCCAGCTTATGGTTTTCCATTACGACCCCGACCATGTCTGGGCGTAACTATGTTCTGTGCCCTCTATATATGTACCCTAGGCCCTTCCGGTGCCCTAGTTATGGGCTTGGGTGGATGACTACAGTTTTTCAGTACCCCGTTGTCTGGGCTACCCTGTCTTGAGTGTCTGTCGCGAGCCCTTTCTCAAGTGCTCTGCACTGATGCTCGGTCGTCCCCCTGCGTAGCACGGCGTGATTGTACTGTCCCCATAGTGTCTTGTCTTATTAATAATCAATATTAATTAATAAGACGAACGACGCAGTACTCGTGTAGTATCGCAAGGGAATGTACTCGGTTACTAATGTAACCTCGATTCCCTTAGATACGGAATGAGTACTGCATTCTTTGCTGCGCTACGCGCGAGATGCCTCATGCCATCACTTCAGTCGA